>NC_140585.1:1007417231-1007888853 GCF_964204655.1 Triturus cristatus | reverse complement strand
CTTTCTCTGTCTCTTGCTCTCTCTCTCATTCTTTCTTTCTCTTTCTCATTCTTTCTCTCTCTCCCTCGCTCACTTTCTCTCTCTTCCTCTGTCTCTCTTTATCTCTCTCTTCCTCTCTCTCCCACTGTTTCTCTCTTTATCTCTCTCTCTTCCTCTCTCTCACACTGTTTCCCTCGTTGTCTTCCTCTCTGTCTCACTCGTTCTCTCTTTGTCTGGCTTCTTCTCTCTCACTCTTTCTTTCTTCCTCTCTCTCACTCTTTCTCTCTCTCTTCCTCTCTCTCACACTGATTCTCTCCTTCTCTCTTCCTCATATCTCACTCTTTCTCTGTCTTCCTCTCTCTCACACAGTTTCTCTCTTCCTCTCTCTCTCTCTTCCTCTCTCTCACTCTTTCTCTCTGTTGGAAATGGCCCTTTTTGCAGGGTCATCCCTAAACTTTTGCCTTCCTCCTGTATTTTTTCTGACCTGTTTGTGGTGATTTTATGACTCTGGGCACTTTACCACTGTTGATCACTGCTAAAGTGCATATGCTCTCCCAGTGTAAATATGACATGTGAATTGGTATATCCATGTATGGCTTATTTGGTTTACCTGTTAGTCCCTAGTAATGTGGCCTGTATGTGCCCAGGGCTGGTAAACCAAATGCTGCTGGTGGGCCTGCAGCGCTGAATTGCGCCACCCACAGAAATAGCTTGTAAAGTGTGTCTCAGACATGTCACTGCAGTGTCTGTGTGCAGTCTAGAACTGCCATCTTGGCTGTGAAGTGCACCCACTTCCCAGCCCCTGAAACTTCCCTTGGCATCATGTAAGCCACCCCTATGGTAGGGTGCGTTGTATGTGTAAGGTAGGACATGCTCTGATGTGTGTAGCATGTCCTGGTAGTGAATTACACCAAATTTCGTTTTTCACTACTGTAAGGCTACCTGTTCTCCATAGGCCAGAATGGGAGGTTTGGCTATTACATTCTATAGTCCTAACAGACCCATAGAACATGGTAGAAAAACGAATTTAGTATGCCTGAGCTCAGAATATTACAATACATCTTTTAGTGAAGGTTATTTTTATACTCTGTGTTTGAAAATACCACTTTTAGAAAGTAGGTATTTTCTTGCCTAAGCCTTCCAGTGTGCTCTGCTGTTATGTGTATTGTCTGTCTGGGTTTGGAGTGACAGGGCTGGGGAATTCCAGGAGACAGGGTGAGGTGTCCCAGTGGTGAACAGAGAGATCTGCATCTAGATGGGTGGGAGGAGTTGCACCTGGGACCTGAATAGGGCTGTGCCTTCCCTCCACAATGCTGGCTCCACTTCCTATGGTGCATCTGATGTCTCTGCCCTGCACCCTGAAAGGAAAGAAGCAGCCTGGTAAACAAAGTGCTCCAGGACTGAGCAGAACTGGTTCTGACTGGGTTCAGTGACTTGTGACTCTTTAGAAAAAAGACTTTTGGGGTATAAATATCTGTGCTGAAACCCCTACAATTTGTATTGCCCCTGGATCTCAAGACCAAACTCTGTCCGTGAAACTGAAGAAAGCTGCAGGAGAGGACTGTCCTGGTGTTGTGTGCTGTTTCCTGGATTGAAGCAAAAACCAAAGGAAATGATGGACGGAGTGTTGAACATTGCAAGCACTCACCCCCAGTCAACTGATCTGGGTTTAATCCATCACCGTTCTTTAGCCCACTCTGCCACCCCAGTTCAGACACGGCCATATGCAAATCAGTCTGACCCTGTGCCTCATGGGAACAGTCCAGCCCGAACTGCCAAGCCATGCTTTCCCTGGACCGGAAACAAGCTTCCTAGGACCGGTTTCTGGCATTTCAGCCGTCTTCAGCCGTATGCTCAGACGTGAGTCCCTTGCTCACTTTGCCACTGGATTCAAGCAAGCCTGGCTGAAGACGGCTGAAATGCCAGAAACCGGTCCTAGGAAGCTTGTTTCCGGTCCAGGGAAGGCATGGCTTGGCAGTTCGGGCTGGACTGTTCCCATGAGGCACAGGGTCAGACTGATTTGAATATGGCCATGTCTGAACTGGGGTGGCAGAGTGGGCTAAAGAATGGTGATGGATCAAACCCAGATCTGTTGACTGGGTGTGAGTGTTTGATTGGTTCTGATGCTCCGTCCATCACCACCCCCTTTTGTACCGCTTTGTTTCCTGGATTGGCCTGCAGTAGTTTTCATTGGACTGGAAAAAGGAGGGAAAAGGAGCTGTAAGAGAACTTTTTAATCTTGAACCTGCAATCACCCAAGGGCTAGAGAGAGAGCTAGCCCCCTGACTGCAATCTCAGGGCCAGTAGACTTCATTTTGTCGCTAAAGCCTCAAAATTCTCGCTAAAGCCTGAAAATCATCGGTACACCTACAGAGCGTAAGGCTCGCTGGCCTGATCATCGCCCCGCACGTTTGTAGCCAGAAAGTCATCGCTACAGCTGCTGAGCGTCCAAAAAATCGTCGCATCGCTGCCGCTGAAGGCCCGCTGGCCTGATCATCGCCCCGCACGTTTGCGGCCACAAAGTCATCGCTATAGCTGCTGAGCGTCCGAAAAATAGTTGCATCGCTGCCGCTGAAGGCCCGCTGGCCTGATCATCGCCCGCACGTTTGCGGCCAGAAAATCATCGCTACAGCTGCTGACCGTCCGGAAAATCATTGCTTCGATGCCGCTGAAGGTCCGCTGGCCTGCTCATCGCCCCGCATGTTTGCGGCCAGAAAATCATCGCTACAGTAGCTGAGCGTCCGGAAAATCGTTGCTAACCCCCGTTAGCGAGCGGCCGTGACCAAAGCGCGAGGAAAAACATCGCTAACCCGCCGGAGCGACATTTCTTGTGGGTTATTTGACAACATCTCAGAACTGTGAGTAAAAAGGGTCGCAGAGACCACTGCCCTGAACTGAGCTTTACCTTCCCCATTGGAACTATTTTTGCAGCATCCAGAGAGAACTATTTTTTTTTGTACAGTATTGTGGTTTCCTCATTATTTGGTCTTGTCATAAGCTTCTATATAAAGATAACTATCTTTTTATAACTACCTGTGTTGTGTCCCTTTGTAGTGTTCCTCACTGTATTTGCTGTGTATGATCATCAACGCTTTATACACTGCATCTGAGATTAGCCTAACTGCTCGTGCTACGTTACCACAGGGTGGAGCAGGGGCTGTCAAGGGGGTGCAGCCCTTCACTCTGACTTAGAAAGAAGGGTCCCTGCTTGGACAGTGGCCATCCACTGCCAACCAGAGACCCCCATTTCTAACATTGGTGGTTAGCGGTGGGGATCTGGACTTGCGTTGGTGACCGCATACAGTAATTATAGTGTATACTACTAGTGTACACATACGTATTTGAGGATTTTTTTTTAGAGTCTATTTTTGATTAAGAGTGCCAGTTGTTGACACAATGGCCAAGCCCAGAGTTGTTGACCCAGAAGAGTTCTTTTGGGAAGAAGAGAAAATAGATACCTACACGTCCAAGGAGCTAAAACTATTTTGTGAGAAATTTACAGTCCCTACCACAGGTTCACCAGGAAAGAAGAATTCTGTGAGGCACTGAAGGCCTGGCTAGCAGCCAGGGATGCCCCTAAGAATATGGGAGAGCCTGTGATGGAGGGACAAAATGTGGATTGAGGTAGTAGGTAGTAAAGCGCTTTCCAGCCCGGGCACAAGTGTGTCGGCGTGGGGTCTTTCCCCAGAGGAGATGGAGGACAGGGAAAGAGAGAGACGCCATAATAGGGAGATGGCTAAGATGCAAATAGAAGGTCAGAAGGAGAGAGACCATGAGATCAGGAAGATAGAGCTTGAAATGATGAAAATGAAGCTTGTGCATGAGAGAGCATTGAGGGAGCTGAAGATTAAGGCAAAGAATGGAGAGACCTCCAGTCCCTCTGGTGGCAGCATACCAGTAGTACAGACAGAAAGCAGAGTATACATTCCTAAAGAGGTTGTTAGGGATTTCCACAAAAGAGCGCAGATAGCAGTAGAGGAGAAGTTAGCTTGGGAGGGTAGATTGTTACCCGAGCGCAGTTTTAATTGTCTGGACTCACCAGTGAGGGTGAGGTCCAGTGGTGGCAGCAAAATTGAGTTATGTAATGATGACAGGGTAGTACGCCCACCCCGAGAGGTAGCACCTGACCCGAAGAAGGGGGTTGATCTACACCAGGGGATTCAAGGATATGAGGTAGCTGCATTGGTGTGCAGTGTCCCTGAGGTGGATTGGGGAACTAGCGCAGGGGCCCATAGTCCTAGTGAGGGGAAGGACACCATACCGACTCTAGATGTGAGGTGCAGGGAGAGGGGTTCCCCCGTGGTTGAAGTCCTGGTGTATGAGTGTGAGAATCGCTCAGAAGAGTGTGGGTTGAGTGATAGAGACAGTCATGTCATGTCTCGCCCATTTCAGGAGAGTGGTGTGGGGTACTAATGTGAGGCACTGGATTGTGAGGTGAAGGTCAGTACCTGCGTGGAACTGTGTAATCCAATTGTGGGAGAGCATATTGTGAGTTCCTGTTTTCCAGAACTAAACCAACACCCGTTAGAGCGCGAGTTCCCTGATCCTAGGGAGATGGCACAGGAGGCAGACCTCTGGGTGAGTACCAGAGGCTCTGTAGAGGCATTAGGGAATGACCCTAATAGGAGTGGTTCATAGGTCTTCCAACCCAGAGGGGTGGGAGAGGTCCGGAGTGATGCAGCTAGGTCCCCTTGTTGTGAGGAGGTTGTAGGGCCTCACATCCTGTCTCGAGGGAGCAGGAGTGAGACTGGGGTAGGTCCCGAAGTGCCCCCACCTCAGTCTCCAGTACTGGATGGTTTCATGAGGGAACACCAGGTAGAGAAGATAGTCTGTCCGGATGGACCGTCAGTTGTGGGGAGTCTCCTGTGTTAGGTGAGCTGGGAGTGCCCATAGTCAGGCCTCCATCAGATCTTGTGTCTGGCCATGCCACTCCTAGTGGGAGGGTGCAGAAGTCCAGTTTGAGGGGTGAGAGGGGGAAGGAGCCCCCAGTGGGAGAACCAGTGGGTCAGGGGCCAGTGAGGAGGGCTGAGCTCCAGAGGAATGACCATGGTGACACCACTTCTGTCCTGGGAGATCTTCGCGCCCTGTCAGGTGGACAGGAACCGGGAGATCAGCGCCAGGCAGACTGTCACGCAAGGTTAACAATTGTTTGATAACTACCTGTGTTGTGTCCCTTTGTAGTGTTCCTCACTGTATTTGCTGTGTATGATCATCAACGCTTTACACACTGCCTCTGAGATTAGCCTAACTGCTCGTGCTACGTTACCACAGGGTGGAGCAGGGGTTGTCAAGGGGGTGCAGCTCTTCACTCTGACTTAGAAATAAGGGTCCCTGCTTGGACAGTGGCCATCCACTGCCAACCAGAGACCCCCATTTCTAACACTCTCTCTCTCTATCTCCTTTGCTGGACGCATGACGCACCATCTTATCTTTCTTTTTGTCTTGCAGGCTGAGAATCACAAATGGACCAGTGATGACACGCCACGGCTGTACAAAGTTCTATTTGTTGTTTTGTTTTAATAAAATGTTTTATATGTAAATCTATACATGACTAAGATTCTTATTTCTCCAACCTCACAACCATCTTTTTATTAATAGTTCGTAGAGGGACACTTCAGGGCCCAAGAAGGTTGTTGGGAGTATACTGTTGATGTGGGAAGAGGGTGCGTTACCTGCTAATGTGGGGAGATGCAGCATGAAAGGGGTATCTCTCACAGAAAGAGCTCTGATATGTTTTCAGAAATGCCTCGGACAGATGCCAGCTGACCGACTGAATCACAAAATGGCTTTCCAATGCTCATATAGTGTGATTTATGAACAGTTCATACCCAGGCTCGCAGAGAGACAACTACGGCCCATCCGCTCGACTCACAGAGGCAGAACTACGAGCCATCCGCTTCCAAAGGAACAGCAGCGTAGTAGCTCGCAGAGGTAGAGGCACAGCAGTGTACTAGCTCGCAAAGGTAGACAGCTGCGAGCCGACGGACTGGCTTCTAAAGGCATAGCTGCGAAGTGGTGATGTTGGGCACAGTGAGAGTGAAAGGGTTATCTTCCTACAGGTGTCCTGGAGTGGAAGTCGTGCTGCCTGGCGCTCACCTGTTTATCCTTTATTTTTAATAAATCTTAATTCTTCACTGCGTCCAAATCATCATTACACAGAGCTCCGCTATATTAAATTGCCTCCGGAACCAATGATTTATATTTTCACTCGATGTGAGGCACAAGATGGCTGCTAACAGTTCCTGGTTTCAAGTGTTAGCAGCCAATCAGAGGAGACGTCCTGCTTTGAAGTGTTAGCAGCCAATCAGAGGCAAGCTAGTGCTCAGGAGTTAGGCACCGACCAGATATATGTATATTTTTTTTCCTTTAATATCTCAAAAACTACTGAACGGATGTACACCATTTCTACAAAACCGCGTTTTCTGGACCAAGACCTTTCTCCCTGTCAAATTTGGCGTAATTCAGTTTGACCTGTAGCCTTGTCTAACATTTCTTATAGAAAATGCATTGAGAAAACATGTTTTGACACCCCCTTTTTTCTCTGCCCCCCTTTGACCAATCACCCCTAAACTTTCAAGATAGGAGCTGATCAAAAAAGAGAAACTTTTTGGAAAATTTCGTGAAAAATCATCTAACGACGTCAAAGTTAAAAGCAGATGGAGGGCTCCAGGACGGGGGCTACACAACACCCCTCCCAACATGAGTGAAGCCCCGAGACTGCGGGGATCCCAGCAGGCCCCACAGCCCCAACAAGCCCCCGCTATTATTTTTTAAGAAATGCCCCCGGGACCTAGCCCACCCCAGGGTCTCATTAAAATAAAACACGGGCACCGGCCACCCCAGCGCAAACTGCACAGAATTTTATTTTTTTAAATGTTTTTTTTTACCCTGGGGGTCCTTCTGGGACTCCCTGAGCAGGCCTAGAGGGTAGGGGTGTTTCTACCCTGCCCCCTTCTCTTCTTTTCTACCTTTGTTTCTCTGTTTTCTAGCGACTCGCTTTTACTGAGCCACAAGATGGCTGACAACACTTCCTGGTTTGGAGTGTTGACAGCCAATCACAGTGAAGCTTGTGCACGGGACTTAGGCTCTGCCCAGATATCAAAACTTTGATTTTTCTAATTTCTCAGCAACTACAGAATGGACTTACACCATTTAAAAAAATGTCGCTTTCTGACCCACACACTGTATTTGTGCCAAATTTGGGGTAATTCCGTTCAGTAGTTTCAGCTGTAGCCTTACACAAAGTTTCCTATGGGAACTTGAGTTTTTTTACTCTTATTTTTTGAATTTCTCAAAATCTACTGAACTGATTTACATAATTTATTAAAAGGTTGCTTTCTGAACCAAGCTCTACCTTTCTGTCAAATTTGGGGTAATTCTGTTCAGCAGTTCGGGCTATAGCTCGCCGCAAAATTTTCTTTTGAAATTGACATGGGGAAAACGTGTTTTGGGGCCCACTTTTTTCTCAGCCCCCCCTTTGACGAATCACCCCCAAACTTTCAGGATAGGAGCTGACATGGATAGACTTTTTTTGGGAGAATTTCGCAAAGATTTGTCAAACAACACCAAAGTCATTAGCAAATCAAAAAATGCTTTTCCTATGGAAATTAGGTTCTAACTATAACTACCTACTGGCGACCGCTAGTAGGTAATATGTATATATATATTCACTGAAAAAAACATAGGTTTCAGGGGCATTATAGTTAGGAATTGGCATTTAAAAAACCTTAGAAATTCACTGAAAAAAAAAAGGTTTCAGGGCGTTATAGTTAGCTGGACATTTCCCTCGTACAAAACCCTAGAAATTCCCCTGTTATAGTTAGTTCAGCTAACTATAACTCGCGCCCCCGCAATGCACTGCTGATGACGTCACATATTACATCACTCATGACATGGTCAGTGACATCACTGATGACATCACTGATGACATCTCAGATGACATCACTCATGACATCACTGATGACATCATCCAGTAGGTATGTGTTTCTGTACAGTTTTAATATGTTTAATATATATAGGGAAAGGTCTGTTGAAGAATGAGTGGGTGTACAAATGTGTGAATGGATGATTTTGTAGGTGCGTAACTGACTCTTTAAGTGAGTCATTAAATGTATCTTACTGCAGACTAGTGACTAAACTTTGTGAATGTCTGGATGTGTCTGTGTGTAGGTGTATAAGTGGCTGCATGGTTTTGTGAATAGCTATATGAGTGTCTATATGGGTTATTGATTGGTTGTCTGAGTATCTGTATGGGTGCCTGAGTGTTTGTGTGGGTAGGGTGTGTGTGACTCTATGCATAGATGTGTGAGTGGGTGATTCTATGGGTGCATGGTTTTAAGAGTGCATCTGTGATGGACTGTATGGTTTGGTGAGTGTATGTATGGGTGTGTTAGGGATTGAATGTATATCTCAGTGGTACATGTGTGACTAACTACATATGTGAAAGGCAGTATATATGTGTGTAAGAGTATATAAGTGGGTATATGTGGGTATATGTGAGAGTGTGTGATTGTGAGAGTGGCTGTATGGATGAGTGTGCGCTTGTATCAATGATTCTATTAGAGCGTAATAATGTGGTACCACACCTGCTACTTGCATTTGAAAGTTACTGTTCGAACTTAAAACAATCGTCAACTTTTAACCTGCACGTGTCGTTAAATATTCAAGAAAATGTTATAAAAAAATATCGTTAAGTTTAAAAAAATTGATGAACTTTTAACCTGCACGTGTTGTAGAATGTTCTAGAAAGTGTGTTGATAGAATACGTTGCACTTCTGACTTCTATGTGTTGTTCAATATTAAAAAAACGGTTCATATGGAAAATTAAAAAGAAACCAATAGAGAAGTTTTGAAACCTAAAAGAATCAAGGAACTATTCTAATTTATTCTTTACATGTATTTATGTGTGCAGCAACACAATTATAGACACAACAGCACTAGGAAGAGGAAGAAGCAGGGAGTGGGGGGAGGGGGGAAGATGGGCAGAATGGCACACATGCACAATTAAGTACAACACACATATAGACTAACAATGGCCAAAATGAAACACACCAACAAGCAGCACAAGTCAAACAACCCGCCAACATCACACCACTGAACAAGCATAGAAGTGAAAACCACGCTGCATTCATACAGGATGTGGACAAAGGCCAGTCGTTGGTGTTGTGGGAAGTCTGTGACCGTGGCCATCATGGATGAGATGCCCAGCATGTGGCACATTGTCGAGTTCACTGTGTGTTAAGTTGCCAAACGGCTGCACCTCCCTCCCACGAGTCCCCACACTTTTGTACGGTGCGCTGTTGTATCTCGTGCACTCGTACAGCACACCATTGTAATGCCTATTTGCGCATGTCCTGCTACATTCCAACTACAACATCACAGTGCCGTTTGGAGGTGGTGCATGCCAGTTTACAACATCCACTGCTGCGGCTCTTGTAGCAGGCCACACCAGAACACAGAGACACACTTACCACACTTCCTGTACACGGACATGTCCGAGACACCCCGTTCCCCTTGCCGGATAGGCACACCCCTGCACTGACCTGTGAACCCCAGACCAGCACACGCCAGTTGTGCATGCAGGAGGATGCGTGCGTAGCTACACATCCAGGCTCACTGCCAACGCTGAGGTGACAGCACACTGTGATGTTGCAGGGCTCATGCCTATCATCCTAAGACAATGACCACATGGACACACTTACTAAGATGTGGGCTTGGGGGGCATTGGCAGTCCTGGAGTTGTTGAGATGAGTCTTCTGGCCCTCATGGGTATCCCTGTATCATGCTCATTGACTCTATGGTACCTGTGGGTGTTCTGGTGTGGCTCTTGGCTGTGTTCCCTTTCATGGTGCAGGTAGTTGTCCTGCTTAACACCAGCAGAAAGCAGCTGTAAAATCCCTGGTGCTAACGTGTCTTATCGCCGGAATTAGTTTCGCATTGCAATTGGTGTGAAAGTTGTGATGTGATTTTTTTCGTGTGCGGAACAATATACGAACTAAGCAGTGTATCTCATCAAGATCCAGCACCTGACGCACTATTCCCAATCAATATAAATACAATGAAATTTCTTAATAGATTTTGTGTGTACACTGTAAGGGCAGCCAATACCTCAGTGCAATTCTATATAGGATTTTAGTATTTAGAATAAATCGGAAAGGTGCACCTTGTGTCTTTTTGCACGGGAACGGCTACTCTCCATTTCATTATCAGCACTTTAACGGAAGTAAAGTTGAGATAAATCTAACACACTATTCAGAAGTTGGTGCAAACTGCCGATATCACCAGTATTCCAGCGATAAGTCCCCCAAAATTTAACACCATGGTGGACTCCATCAAATAACAGTAATAAGAACAAGAAAGAGTCACACGGCAGTTAAGAGAAAAACCAAAAACGTTCTAAATTTTTTTTCCAAACTTTAGTTTTTTATAATAATAAATATTTAAACGAAAAACTATTTTCAAACTTTATTTTTTTATTAACATATATATGAACAATAAACTAATACACAAAATGTAACAACAATAATAAAAAACAACAAGGCGGAACACTACTGTGGGGACAATGGATGTCGACGACAGACCTGGAAAATAAGAAAGATTGTTAAAAAAAAAACAACATGGTATTCTCAACAAAATACCACAAGAAAGAACTCACATATATATAAAATGCATACAGCTAACAAAATTTTATAAGTTTAACTTACAAAAACTGTAGATGTTGCCGCTTTAAAATATTTACCGAATCTGAAGAAAATGTTTTGCAGAAGGCACCACACATGCAACTTTTTTCTTCAGTGGTGAGGAATTTTTTTACTTTTTCCAAGGAGCAAACAAAGACCAATGCCACCTTTGTCACTTGCAAGATTTGCCAAAGAGTTCTGTTACGAGGAGATCCTAACAAAAAATACTCGTGCGGCACAGCAAGTATGATGAAACACCTAAGGACCCTTCATCCAAACAATCTTGCACGAGAAGAGTGCAAACAGATGAGAAACACTCCAGTTCTGTATGTGTAAAAAAGAATCACAAATAAATGTATATTAATAACTTTCAAATTTATACTATTCCATTACTGTACAAACACATTTTATATAAAAACTGACTATGAAACTATAGCCCTGAACCACAAGTGTGACGATCATTAAAACACTACATGCATAGTGCATACTACTTTGAAGCAGTTCATGCCCTAAAGCCTACCTCACTAAAAGATTACATGCTAACTGACTAAATGATTACAGTAGTATAAGGAGACACACTTGGTGACTCACAGGGTGTTTGCTAGAAGAGTATGAATACTAACTAGGGAATAGAAGGTGTGAAACACAACTGTGTAGGTGATTAGAGGACTGCATCCATACTGCATAGGCATTTAAAGCAGTCCATGTGCTAAGGCCTGGCTCACTGCATGACTACTTGGGTACTGACTGAATGATTATCGTACAGCAAGGAGAGTGCCTAGGTGAATTTATAAGTGCTAGGCTTTTCGCACAGGGAATAGATTAGTACTTGGTACTGAATGGGTCACTAGAGGAGTGCAAAGGCAGTGACAAGTGCTGGACTGTATGGATACTGACTAGGAAATTGAAAGTGTGAAAGACAAGTGTCTAGGTGGTTGGAAGACTGCATGCATAGTGCATAGGGGTTTGAAGCTGTCCATGTGCTAAGGCCTGGCTCAGTGTATGAATACTTAGGCACTGACTGAATGATTAGAGTACTGCAAAGATAGTATCTTGGTGAATTTATAAGTGTTTGGGTTTTAGCACAGTGAATGGATTAGTACATGGTGCTGAATGGGTCACTAGAGGACTGCAAAGAGAGTCACAGGGTATTTCCTGGAAGTGTATGGATACTGACTAGGGAATTGAAGGTGTGAAAGACAATTGTGTAGGTGGTTAGAGGACTGCATACATAGAGGATAAGGGTTTTAAGCAGTCCAAATACTAAGGCCTGGGTCACTGGATGAGTACTTGGGTACTGACTGAATGATTAGAGTACTGCAAGGAGAGTGCCTGGGTGAATTTATTAGGGTTTGGCGCTGTGAATGGATTAGTACATGATGCTGAATGGGTCACTAGAGGAGTGCAACGGCAGTGACAGGGTGTTTGCTGGAAGTGAACGGATACTGACTGGGGAATTGAAGGTGTGAAAGACAAGTGTGTAGGTGGTTAGAGGACTGCATGCATAGTGGATATAGGTTTGACGTAGTCCGTGTGCTAAGAACTGGCTCAGTGCATGAATACTTAGGCAGTGACTAAATCATTAGAGTACTGGAAAGAGAGTGTCTAGGTGAATTTATAAGTGTTTGAGTTTTGGCACAGTCAATGGATTAGTACATGCTGTTGAATGGGTCTCTAGAGGACTGCAAAGGAAGTGACAGGATGTTTCCTGGAAGTGTATGGATACTGACTAGGGAATTGAAGGTGTAAAAGACAAGTGAACACTTTTATTTGAAGCAATCTATTTGGTACTTAGAAACTGACTAAATAATCAGACTACTTCTAGGACAGTGCTTAGGTAAAACTTTTAAATTTTCAGTTCTGCCACAGTGAACAGAATAGTACATGGTACTGCACCTTAGTGTCAAACCCTGACTCATTTTATCAATGCATAAGTAAAGACTAGCTTCTAATGCTACTAAAACTTGACAACATGAGAGGTTTTAAATTAGTTATCTGTCAGCAACTACACAATGTTACCAAATGCTTCTCTCACAGTGGTTCTCAAATGCACACAGACTCACAGTGTAATTCTAGACAACTACTATACCTAGGAGATTACCAAAAATCATTCACTACTGTGGAAGTGGTAAGCGAACTGCACACAATCTTGATATTTCAGGACTGCACTTTTGTGTCAATGCCTGACTCATATAATGAAAGCATAAGCCATAACTGTCTTCTAATGCTACTAAAACTTCACAACATGACAGTTATCTGTCAGCAAATACACGATGTTACCAAATGCTTCTTTCACAATCCTTACCCAAATGCACACAGACTCACAGTGTGATTTTAGACAAGCAACACTATCCTAGGAGTTTACCAAAACTCATTCACTAGTCTGGAAGAGTTAATGGTACTGCACACAATCTACATATTTAAGTACAGCACATCAGTGTCAAAGCATGACTCATTTAATCAACATATAAGCAAAGACTGGATTCTAATGCTACTAAAACTTCTCAATATGACAGATTTTAAAACAGTTATCTGTCAGCAAATACATGATGTTACCAAATGATTCTCTTACAGTGATCCCAAATACAAACTAACTCACAGTGTGATTCTAGACAAGCACCACTATCCCTATGAGCTTACCAAAACTCATTCACTACAGTGCAAGTGGTAAGGGAACTGCACACAATCTACATATTTCACAACTGCAATTTACTGTCAATGCCTGATTCATATAATGAAAGCATAAGCCATAACTGTCTTCTAATGCTACTAAAACTTGACAACATGACATGTATTACAACACTTATCTGTCAGCAAATACACGATGTTACCAAACACTTCTCTCACAGTGGTTCCCAAATACACACAGACTCACAGTGTGATTCTAGACAAACAACACTATCCCTAGCAGCTTACCAAAACTCATTCACTACAGTGGAAGTGGTAAGGGAACTGCACACAATCTACATATTTCACGACTGCACTTTAGTGTCAATGCCTGACTCATTTAATCAACGCATAAGCAATGACTGGCTTCTAATGCTACTAAAACTTGACAACATGACAAGTTTTAAAACAGTTTTCTGTCAGCAAATACACAATGTTGCCAAATGCTTCTTTCACAGGGGTTCCCAAATGCACAAAGACTCACAGTGTGATTCTACACAAGCACCAGTATCCCTAGGAGTTTACCAAAACTCCTTCACTACACTGGAAGTGATAAGGGAACTGCACACAATCTACATATTTCACGACTGCTCTTTAGTGTCAATGCCTGACTCATTTAATCAACACATAAGCAAAGACTGGCTTCTAATGCTACTAAAACTTGACTTGAAGAACAAACTCGGGTTTTGGCTAAATAGCAGCAAGGCCAAGCCACATATAATCCACAAAACAAAACCAGTGCCAATGCTGCACTTAATTCTAGTGAAGAATTAGACCATGAACTGAATAAAACAGTTTCACTCACAACCACTTTTTCCGTTGGATTTAATTCAACATATTTTTATATACAATACATTTATTTTTCAATTTGTGTAGTTTTAGTATCACATTTATCACATATTCAAAAAGAAGAGAGAACAATACAACATAAATATACACATTTATATATACTACTTTTGGCGACACCCCCACTTACATACAACAATCACTCATACATACTAAACAAACACATTCAACAAACATCCTCAATAGACGCTGTTTATGACAAGAAAAAAATTTGATGATCCTTTCCCAAATGCACACAGACTCACAGTGTGATTTTAGACAAGCAACACTATCCTAGGAGTTTACCAAAACTCATTCACTTGTCTGGAAGAGTTAATGGTACTGCACACAATCTACATATTTAAGTACAGCACATCATTGTCAAAGCATGACTCATTTAATCAACATATAAGCAAAGACTGGATTCTACTGCTACTAAAACTTCACAACATGACAGATTTTAAACCAGTAAACAGTTATCTGTCAGCAAATACATGATGTTACCAAATGATTCTCTCACACTGATCCCAAATGAACACTAACTCACAGTGTGATTCTAGGCAAGCACCACTATCCCTATGAGCTTATCCAAAACTCATTCACTACAGTGCAAGTGGTAAGGGAACTGCACATAATCTACATATTTCACGACTGCAATTTACTGGCAATGCCTCACTCATTTAATGAAAGCATAAGCCATAACTGTCTTCTAATGCTACTAAAACTCGACAACCTGACCAGTTTTAAAACACTTATCTGTCAGCGAATACACAATATTACCAAATGCTTCTCTCACAGTGGTTCCCAAATGCACACAGACTCACTGTGTGATTCTAGACAAACAACACTATCCCTTGCACTATATCAAAACACATTTCTTCATCTAGAAGTAGTACTACATTTTAGTATAGAAACATAACATAACTCATTTCACAAATTCATAAACAATGACTGGTTTCTAATTCTACCAAAATATAAAAACTGCACAGTTATCTCTCTACAAACACATGAAAAACACAAATGCCAATCACAGAATGGTTTCTACATGCACACACATTGTAGAGAAAAAAAGTACTCCCTACACTTTAGCAGGAAAAATACATTAGTCTGATTAAAATCAAAATAGTCCACATACATCCCCTCACAATTAAATAACTCATCTTTCAAGTTCTTTTGTAGATTAAGGAGTATATCAATCACTCACCATATTTTCTTTTACAGAATCTCTGCACTGTGCACCTCTCAGCAAAAGCAAAGAATGGAAAAGTTTCCCTTTCATTTTCCACATATGTACATGTAAACATCAAATCACAATCCTTCGCACATAAACTCAAAAGCAAACACACATTTCTATTGGTTAAACATTTCAACCCTTTCCAACTGAAATACATTTCAACCCTTTCCCCAATCTGCCTTCTGCCTGTTACCATAGAAACAGGTCATGAAACACTGCACTGAGCTCACAGGTCACAAGTTCAGCACACAATGTTCCTACACAAGACAGGAAGTGTGCTTAACTTTTCAACATATCACCTTATCATATATAATGTTCCTTACAATCTGTTTTTGTTAACCATTAACAATCATACCTTTAATAAAACAAAAATATCCACCCTACCTTTCAGTGTAGAAAGTTGTTATACAACCAATGATTTCTTGTCGTTTTTCAAAAAACGTTGCCGTGGATCCGCGCACCCACCGCGAGAGAATCCGTGCATCCAACGCGATAGGATGCGCGAGCCGTGCGCGCATTTCGCCGCTTTTTTTTTAAAAAAGGGGGGCCACAGGGGGTCCTTCTGGGACCCCCTATGCAGATCTAGAGGGTCAGAGTATTTCCACTCTGCCCCCTTTATAACTTTTACACACTTATTCCCCTTCCATCTTCAGCCTCGCTTCTACCGAGGCAGAAAATGGCCGCCAACAGTTCCTGGTTTCAAATGTAGAGAGACGCTCGACAGCCAATTAGCATTCAGCGCGCGATCGGGAGGGTGCGTGCTCCGTTCGGGGAGGGTGCGCTTACGGTGCGGGTACGGTCTGCGGATCCTCCGCGGCCATAGATATCACTAACTTTTTTACCCTAATTTTCTCAGGAACTACTGAACAGATTCACACCAAAGATGCAAAAGGCACGAGTCCAAACTGAGGACTACCTCTTTGCCAAATTTGGTGTCATTCCGTTCAGCGGTTCGGGCTGTAGCTGCGACAACAGATCCAATGGGAAATTGCATGGGGAAAACGTATTTTAGGACCCCCTTTTTTCTCAGCCCCCGCTTCACGGATCACCGCAAAACTTTCAGGGTAGGAGCGGAGCGGAGATAGCCAAACATTTGGAGAATTTCACGAAGATTCGTCAATCGGTGCCAAAGATATTCCCAATAGTATGTTGAGGATTTCCTATGGAAAATAGGTCCTAACTATAGCTATCTACTGGCGGTCGCCAGTAGATAATATATATAGATATAGAGATATAGAGATATATATATTAGGCCTGGGCAAAATTTCCGTTCCGTTCGCGGAATTTGCGATAATTTGGCATTTCCGCGTTCCGCGGAGAGCGCGGAAATGTCAAAATTTCCGCATTCCGCAGCTTTGCGATAATTTGGTTCTTGCTCGCGCTGTAAAATAATACATTCTCGCGCGCGCGCGATCGCCTTACCTGAATCCCCGCGTTCGCCGACAAGTTTTCCCGATCCGGTCGCGTTCTCAATGAGATGTTGTACTGTTTTAGCCATTTGCGCTGTCTCGCGACAGTTCGCGTCCGCAGTGAAGGTCATGCGTCGCGCGATCACGTCTTTTTTCTCGCGATCATGCACCGCGAGACAACTGAAAACAAGATGGCCGCGCCCGCAAGCAAACACATGGGTAAGTTGGCGACCCGCAACCATGCAGAAAATCTCGCGAACATGCCGGAAAAAAACTTCCGCATCTTCGCGATATTTCTGCTTGTTTGCGGAGATTTTTAACATTTTCGCGATAATTTTCGGAAGTCGCTTCCGCAAATTCCGCCCACCCCTAATATATATATATATATATATATATATATATATATATAGATAGATATATATATATATATTGAAGCTCTAGGTACCCGTAGGTTAAGGATGCACTCGGGCTGCAGTTGGCTTCAAGTTTTAATGGGTAAGGCTGCACAGCATTTTGGTATTTCCATCAGCAAAGTCGATGACGCGTTTCTGAGCTTTTCCCTCTCTTCAGAGGCTTGACTTAAATGCGCTACAGCTGACACGCCCACACTCAAATAAGCGCAATGTCTGTTGGCCTTCGTAGTTTGTGTCGGCTCGATCTTCCCCAAATGCATGCATAATTTGATGCTGCTTGATTACAAAGCCCTCAGATGGGCCCCAGCGTGTAAAACATTCGCAATCCCATGACTGCTGTCTCACATTAGGCTCAGCATGATTCCAAGCCTGTGACCTCCAGTCATCGTGGGGTGGTGCATCCTTTGCGGCCGGGGTTAGATTTAAAGATTGTGTCATTTACGATGTCATCAGTGATGTCATCAGTGATGTCACTGACCATGTCATGAATGATGTAATATGTGACAACATCAGCAGTGCATTGCGGGCGCGTGAGTTATAGTTAGCAGAACTAACTATAATGGAGGAATTCCTATGGTTTTGTACGAGTGAAATGTCCAGCTAACTATAACGTCCCTGAAACCTATGGTTTTTCTGTGAATTTCTAAGGTTTTTAAAATGCTAATTTCTAACTATAACGTGTCTGAAACCTATGGTCTTTTCAGTGAATTTCAAAGGTTTTGTAAATGCTAATTTCTAACTATAATGTCCCTGAAACCTATGGTTTTTTCAGTGAATTTCAAAGGTTTTTTAAATGCTAATTTCAAGCTATAACATGTGTAAACGCGCCGCCTGGCGTGTTGTAAATTGGGGGATTAAGTCCCTTTGAGTCCTGAGGGTCCCTGCGGGCCAACTAGCCCACCAGGTACCTCCAGTAAGTGCCACAGAATTGTGTTGCAGAGGTGTTCCGAGGCCATGCCCCTTTCTACACCTCTCTGCAACGCAGCTCTGTGGCGCTTACTGGAGGTTCCTGGTGGGTTAATTGGCCCCCAGGAACCCTCAGGATTCAAGGGGACTTAATCCCCCAATTTACAACGAGCCGGGGGGCGCGTTTGCACACTTGTTTTATCAGGCCCCGCCCCGTCCTTGCACCACTGTGCAAACGCGCCCCCTGGTGCATTGTAAGTTTGAGGATTAAGTCCCCTTGAATCCTGAAGGTCCCTGATGGCCAACTAGCCCACCAGGTTCCTCCAGTAAGTGCCACAGAGCTGCGTTGCAGAGAGGTGGTCCGAGGCCACGCCCCTTTTTACACTTGCTTACCGTTTAAGTGGCGAGCGATCTATCAGAGTTCAAATGTGCTACTGCTTAGCATGTTCTGAATAATGTCTACATTTGCACAAACTACCTGCAGAAATATCCGTGACAAACCTTTGAAAAAGGACTGAGGCACTTTAATAGATCTGAATTGAGGGCTCAATTATGTGACACCGATCTAGTGATATACTTTTCCTCAGTCTAGAGGCACAGAAACAAACTATGCTAAAAGCGAAACAGTGAAACTGCAAACAGACATCTTTGTAACGGAGGATACGAAACGAGGCACTGCATAAATTCCTCATCATGTAGGGAGTCGTGCTGGGGTAGTGTTTTAGGGTTTAGAGTAGTGTAGTGGTATTTGTGTAGTGTAGGGTGTTTTAAGGTTTAGGGTAGCGCAGTGGTATTTGGTTAGTGTAGGGGTCATGCTGGGGGTAGTGTTTTAGGGTTTAGGGTAGTGCAGTGGTGTTTGTGTAGTATAGGGGATAGTGTTTTAGGGTTGAGGGTAGTGAAGTAGTGTTTGGGTAGTGTAGGGGGTCGTGCTGGGGGTAGATTTAAGGTTTAGGGTAGTGCAATGGTGTTTGTGTAGTATAGGGGTCATGCTGGGGGTAGGGTTTTATGGTTTAGGGTAGTGCAGTGGTGTTTGTGTAGTGTAGGGGGTCGTGCAGGGGGTAGGGTTTTACGGTTTAGGGTAGTGCAGTGGTGTTTGTGTAGTGTAGGGGTAGTGTTTTAGGGTTTAGGGAAGAGCAGTGGTGTTTATGTAGTGTATGGGATCATGCTGGGGGTAGTGTTTTAGGGTTTAGGGTAGTGCATTGGCATTTGGGTAGTGTAGGGGTCGTGCTGGGGGTAGTGTTTTAGGCTTTAGGGTAGTGCAGTGGTGTTTGTTTAGTGTAGGGGTTGTGCTGGGTGCAGATTTAGGGTTTAGGGTAGTGCAGTGGTGTTTGTGTAGAGTGGGGGGTCGTGCTGGGGGTAGATTTAGGGTTTAGGGTAGTGCAGTGGTGTTTGTGTAGTGTAGGGGGTCATGCTGGGGTAGTGTTGTAGGAATAGGGTAGTGCAGTGGTGTTTGGGTAGTGTAGGGGGTTGTGCTAGGGGTAGATTTAGGGTTTAGGGCAGTACAGTGGTGTTCGTGTAGTATAGGGGGTCGTGCTGGAGGTAGAGTTTTAGGGTTTAGGGTAGTGCAGTGGTATTTGTGTAGTGTAGGGGGAAGTGTTTTAGGGTTTAGTGTAGTGCAGTGGTGTTTGTGTAGTGTAGGAGGTCATGCTGGGGTAGATTTAGGGTTTAGGGTAGTGCAGTGGTGTTTGGGTACTATAGGGGGTTGTGATGCGGTAGACTTAGGGTTTAGGGAAGTGCAGTAGTGTTTGTGTAGTGTTTGCAGGTTCGTGCTGGGCGTAGTGTTTTAGGGTTTAGGGTAGTACAGAGGTGTTTGTGTAGTGTAGGGGGTCATGCTGGGGTAATGTTTTAGGGTTTAGAGTAGTGCAGTGGTGTTTGTGTAGTGTAGGGGGCAGTGTTTTAGGGTTTAGGGTAGTGCAGTGGTGTTTGTGTAGTGTAGGGGGTAGTGCTTTAGGGTTTAGGGTAGTGCAGTGGTGTTTGGATAGTGTATGGGGGTTGTGCTGGGGGTAGATTTAAAGTTTAGGGTAGTGCAATGGTGTTTGTGTAATATAGGGGGTAGGGTTTTAGGGTTTAGGGTAGTGCAGTGGTGTTTGTGTAGTGTAGGGTGTCGTGCTGGGGGTAGTGTTTTGGTGTTTAGGGTAGGGCAATGGTGTTTGGGTAGAATAGGGGGTCATGCTGGGGGTAGATTTAAGGTTTAGGGTAGTGCAGTGGTGTTTGGGTAGTGTAGGGGTCGTGCTGGGGGTAGTGTGTTAGGGTTTAGGGTAGTGCAGTGGTGTTTGTGTAGTGTAGGGGGTTGTGCTGGGGTAGATGTAGGGTTTAGGGTAGTGCAGTGGTGTTTGTGTAGAGTAAGGGGTCATGCTGGGGATAGATTTAGGGTTTAGGGTAGTGCAGTGGCGTTTGTGTAGTGTAGGGGGTTGTGCTGGGGTAGTGTTTTAGGAATAGGTTAGTGCAGTGGTGTTTGGGTAGTGTAGGGGGTTGTGCTAGGGGTAGATTTAGGGTATAGGGTAGTGCAGTGGTATTTGCGTAATGTAGGGGGTCGTGCTGGAGGTAGTGTTTTAGGGTTAAGAGTAGTGCAGTGGTGTTTGTGTAGTGTAGGGGGTAGTGTTTTCGGGTTTAGTGTAGTGCAGTGGTGTTTGCGTAGTGTAGGGGGTCGTGCTGGGGTAGATTTAGGATTTAGGGTTGTGCAGTGGTGTTTGGGTAGTATCGTGGGTGGTGCTGGGGTAGTGTTTTAGGGTTTAGGGTAGTGCAGAGGGGTTTGGGTAGTGTAGGGGGTCGTGCTGTGGTAGTGTTTAGGGTTTAGGGTAGCACAGTGGTGTTTGGGTAGTGTAGGGGTAGTGCTGGGAGTAGTGTTGTAGGGTTTAGGTTAGTGCAGTGGTGTTTGGGTAGTGTAGGGGGTCGTGCTGGGTCGTGCTGTGGTTAGATTTAGGGTTTAGGGTAGGGCAGTGGTGTTTGTCTAGTGTTTGCGGGTTCGTGCTGGGGTAGTGTTTTAGGGTTTAGGGTAGTACAGAGGTGTTTGTGTAGTGTTGGGGTCATGCTGGGGTAATGTTTTAGGGTTTAGAGTAGTGCAGTGGTGTTTGTGTAGTGTAGGGTGTTGTGTTTTAAGGTTTAGGGTAGTGCAGTGGTGTTTGGGTAGTGTAGGGGGTCGTGCTGGGGGTAGATTTAGGGTTTAGGGTAGTACAGTGTTGTGTGGGTACTGTATTGGGTGGTGCTGGGGTAGTGTTTTAGGGTTTAGGGTAGTGCAGAGGTGTTTGGGTAGTGTAGGGGGTCGTGCTGGGATAGTGTTTAGTGTTAAGGGGACCGCAGTGTTGTTTGGGTAGTGTAGGGGGTCAGGCTGGGGGTAGTGTTTTAGGGTTTAAGGTAGCGCAGTGGTGTTTGGGGTAGTGTAGGGGGTCGAGCTGGGGGTAATGTTTGAGGGTTTAGGGTAGCGCAGTGGTGTTTGTTTAGTGTAGGGGGTCATGCCGGGGGGTAGTGTTTTAGGGTTTAGCATAGCGCAGTGGTGTTTGGGTAGTGTAGGGGGTCGTGCTGAGGGTAGTGTTTTAGGGTTTAGGGTAGCGCAGTGGTGTTTGGGTAGTGTAGGGGTCCTGCTGAGGGTAGTGTTTTAGGGTTTAGGGTAGTGCAGTGGTGTTTGGGCAGTGTAGGGGGTCGTGCTGGGGTAATGTTTTAGGGTTTAGGGTAGCGCAGTGGTGTTTGGGTAGTGTAGCAGGTCATTCTGGGGGTAGTGTTTTAGGGTTTAGGGTAGCGCAGTGGTGCTTGGGTAGTGTAGCGGGTCCTGCTGGGGGTAGTGTTTTAGGGTTTAGGGTAGCGCAGTGGTGTTTGGGTAGTGTACCGGGTCATGCTGGGGGTAGTATTTTAAGGTTTAGGGTAGCGCAGTGGTGTTTGGGTAGTGTAGGGGGTCATGCTGGGGGTAGTGTTTTAGTGTGTAGGGTAGCGCAATGGTGTTTGGGTAGAGTAGGGGGTCGTGCTGGGGGTAGGGTTTTAGGGTTTAGGGTAGTGCAGTGGTGTTTGTGTAGTGTAGGGGGTCATGCTGGGGGTAGGGTTATAAGGTTTAGGGTAGTGAAGTGGTGTTTGAGTAGTGTAGGGGGTAGTGTTTTAGGGTTTAGTGTAGCGCAGTGGTGTTTGGGTATTATAGGGGGGTCGTGCTTGGGATAGATTTAGGGTTTAGGGTAGTGCAGTGGTGTTTGTTTAGTGAAGGGGTCATGCTGGGGTAGTGGTTTAGTGTTTAGGGTAGTGCAGTGGTGTTTGGGTAGTATAGGGGGTCATGCTGGGGATAGTGTTTTAGGGTTAAGGGAAGTGCAGTGGTGTTTGTGCAGTGTAGGGGGATGTGCTGGGAGTAGTGTTTTAGGGTTTAGGGTAGTGCAGTGGTGTTTGGGTAGTGTAGGGGGTAGTGCTCACCAGGGAGTTAACTGGAAGTCTACTGCTTGTATTGAAAGTGATTGTTCAATCTGCAGGTCAGAATTTTCTAATTAAATAGAAGAGGATTTGAGATCTCTCTTAAAACATGCCCTAATGTTTTCTTTCTACAGTACTAACCATAATTTCTATGACAAAATGAACCCCTCATTATGTTCCTTTTTAAATTAAATATTTTAAGTGTTACCAGTTTATTCCAATCAAGATGGCTTCAGGTGTGCCATAATTCTGTCCTAAGAAAGACTGTTAGTGCTCTAGTTGTTCTTTAGAACACTCTGGGAAGCTGCAGTAGAAGACAAAGGAATCAACTGCCAGGCTGCTCCTGTTGAAATATAACAGGAAGATATTTGAGATCTCACTTAAAACATGTCCTAATTTTTCTTTCTACAGCACTAACCATAATTTCTAGGACAAATTGAACCCCCTCATTTTATTCCTTTTCAAATTAAATGTTTTAAGTGTTACCAGTATATTCCAATCAAGATGGCTTCAGGTGTGCCATAATTTTGTCATATGTAAGACTGTTAGCACTCTAGTTGTTCTTTAGAACACTCTGGGAAGCTGCAGTAGAACACACAGGAATCAATTGACAGTCTCTGCCCTTTGTGGGATGTACATGTTTTACTGAGAATGTCAGACTTCATTCTCACATGACTGAGAAAGATAATGTGAATTTACAGAAAATATGCTCTCATTTTAGCTTCTGGAGCACCTTCCAAACCTTTATGGGACAAGCATGAGAAAATAGTTTTCTCTCAAACATGATTCATGATATCCCAGCAGAAGTTTTTTCACAAGGTAAAATCACCTTAGAACACACCACAATACGTAAAATTAGTATGGTACCATCAAAAAATGAATTCCTAATGTAACTAAAATCTGTTATTACCTTTTATAGTTCTCCTTTTGGTGACCCTCAAAACCTTCTATTCACTACAATGCATTTCAATGGGGTGCTATCTTTCATATTGGTCCCAAGATGGCTGCCAGCAATTCCAGGATGAGATGTGCCGTTAGGCTTCGCCCAGATATCGATATTTTTTCTTTTTATAATTTCTCATGAACTACTGAACCGATTTACACCATTTAACAAAAAGGCACCTTTCTGAACCAAGGGTTACCTCTTTGCCAAATTTGGGGTAATTCCGTTCAGCAGTTCAGGCTGAGTTTCCTATGGAGAATTGCATGGGGAAAACACGTTTTGGGACCCCCCTTTTTTCTCGGCCCCCGCTTTCCGAATCACCCCGAAACTTTCAGGATAGGAGCGCTCTACGAATTTTGAAAATTACGCGAAGATTCGTTGACCGGTTATTGGCAATAGAATGTTGCAGATTTGCTATGGAAAATAGGTCCTAACTATAACTACCTACTGGCGACCGCCAGTAGGTAATATGTATAAATATGTATATGTATATATATATATATATATTTTTTTTTTTTTTTTCGCAGAAAAAAACATAGGTTTCAGGGGAGTTATAGTTAGCTGGCCATTTCACTCATACAAAACCATAGAGATTCCTCCGTTATAGTTAGTTCTGCTAACTATAACTCGCACGCCCACAATGCACTGCTGATGATGTCACATATTGCATCATTTATGACATGGTCAGTGACATCACTGATGACATCACTGATGACATGTCAAATGCCATCACTGATGACATCACTGATGACATCATCCAGTGAATGTGGTTTAGTTTGAAATTTAAATATGTATTATATATATACCAATTTGGATTGAAGATTGAGTGGATAAATAACTGTCTGGATGGAGGATTTAGTAGCGGTCTGACTGTCTGTTTAAGTGAGTAATTAAAAGTGTAGTTAAAAGTGCCTCACTTAATACATGGATTAGTAACTAAACTATGTGAATGTGTGCAGCACTGTCTCTGTTGTTCTATAACATGCTGCATCAGTTGGTCACTAACTACATGAGTGTGTATATTAGTTATTGATTAGTTGGATGAGTATTTTTATGGGATACTGAGTTTGTGTGTGGTTGGATGGGGTCTGTGTAACTCTATGCATAGATGTGTGAATGGTTGATTGACTAGGTGTATAGGTTTAAGAGTGCATGTGGAAACAGTTGTTTGGGTGACTGAGTGTATGTATTTGTGTGTTGGTGAGCGAATATATGTTTTAGTTGTACATCTTCAGGAAAGTAAAAAAATAAAAGGCATTGTATGTGAGAGTTGGTGTATATAAATAAGTATTTGTAAGAGTCGGTGATTGTGAGAGTAACTATATGAATGAGTGTATAATTGTAATGGTGCTTTTTTAACATATTAATTATAAGTTAATATGTGTTTGAATAAATGAGCAGTTGTTGGATAATTGTGTAAGTGAGTAAATGTAAGTGCGATTCATTTTTTTCATGAGTGAGTAAGATGAATGCATAACCGACTTAGATGACTGCTGATGTGTCAATGTCTATATATGTGCATAAGTGCATTTGATAGTGTTCTATTAATTAGTGACTGCATGTATAAATGATTCTGTTGTTGAATGGATAGTTGTGTGTGTAGACTTAGGAATCAGTGAGTGGGTATGTAATAACTGGTACTGGTGTGTCAAGGGTTTCAAATATGGTATTCTGTATTTTACAGTGAGTGATGAAAGGTTATACTAGTGTATGATGAGGTGTATCAGATTGTCACGTGGATGATGTCATCAGTGATGTCATTTGAGATGTCATCAGTGATGTCACTGACCATGTCATGAATGATGCAATATGTGACATCATCAGCAGTGCATTGCGGGCGCGTGAGTTATAGTTAGCAGAACTACCTATAACAGAGGAATTTCTATGGTTTTGTATGAGTGAAATGGCCAGCTAACTATAACACCCCTGAAACCTATGGTTTTTTTCTTAAATTTCTAAGGTTTTTTAAATGCTAATTTCTAACTATAACGTCTCTGAAACCTATGTTTTTTTTCGGTGAATTTCAAAGCTTTTTTAAATGCTAATTTCTAACTATAACGTCTCTGAAACCTATTTTTTTTCAGTGAATTTAAAGGTTTTTTAAATGCACATTTTTAAGTGTGATAGCAGTCATACCTATTTTTTTGTACTGATTTTCTACAGTCTTTTAACTGTTTATTTATAAATATTTTATTCATTATATAACATTATATATTTTTCTAAAAATTGCCCGATTTTTTTAAAAAACAAAATTAAAACTAAAATATTGATTAATTTTCTCGTTTTCATTTTTTATTTTAATATATTTATATTATTTTCTTTAAAAAAAAATTCTTTTTTTTTTCGGAGTCAAGCACTCAAAGCGTACACATCGCGGTGAGTGTGCGCATTCTAGCCGCCATTTTAGAAAAGTCATGAAGGAGCCACGTATGGTGAGCGACGGCTGCGTGTTTTTCAGTTACATCATATACATTTAATATCACGTGATGTGCGCGATTGGTATGCGACCAGTCCAGCTCCTGCACATTCGCGACACATGCGCATTACGGTACGAAATGTTTGCGCGGTTGCGGGGTAACGCCTGATGTCATATATGTGCTGGGGCACGCTGGGTGCGCGACTCCCGCCCAAAAAATTTATGTTCCAAAATGATATGTATGTGGGCAAGAGATTATGTAAAATATTCATAAAAATAATATATTTGCACTTATAATAAACTTATATTATTTTTAAATATATTTTTGCGAAGTCGGGTGCGTGCATCGTGAGAGCAGAAAACCAGGTCAGCAGAGCTGCTGTAGAGCCAGAGAACCGGGTCAGCAGAGCTGCTCTAGAGCCTAAGAACTAGGTCAGCAGAGCTGCTCTAGAGGGAGAGAACCAGGTCAGCAGAGCTGCTCTAGAGGGAGAGAACCAGGTCAGCAGAGCTGCTCTAGAGCCAGAGAACCATGTCAGCAGAACTGCTTTAGAACCATAGAACCGGGTCAGCAGAGCTGCTTTAGAGCCAGAGAACCAGGTCAGCAGAGCGATTGTAGAGCCAGAGAACCAGATCAGCAGAGCTGCTCTATAGCCTTAAGAACTAGGTCAGCAGAGCTGCTCTAGAGCCAGAGAACCAGGTCAGCAGACCTGCTGTCGAGCCAGAGAAACCAGGTCAGCAGAGCTGCTTTAGAGAGAGAGAACCAGGTCAGCAGAGCTGCTTTAGAGCCAGAGAACCAGGTCAGCAGAGCTGCTCTAGCTGACACTGACTGACTGACACTGACTGACTGACACTGACTGACACTGATTGACTGACACTGACTGACACTGATTGACTGAAACTGACTGACTGACACTGATTGACTGAAACTGACTGACAGACTGACACTGACTGACACTGATTGACTGACACTGACTGACACTGATTGACTGACACTGACTGACTGACACTGACTGACACTGACTGACTACTCTCTACTACTCTACTATGCACTCTCTACTACTCTCTACTACTCACTCTCTACTACTCTACTACTCTCTATTACTCACTCTCTACTACTCACTCTCTACTACTCTCTACTACTCACTCTCGACTACTCACTCGCTACTACTCTACTACTCTCTACTACTCACTCTCTACTATTCTCTACTACTCACTCTCTACTACTCTACTACTCTCTACTACTCACTCTCTACTACTCACTCTCTACTACTTACTCTCTACTACTCTTTACTACTCACTCTCTACTTCTCATTCACTACTACTCTCTACTACTCACTCTCTACTACTCACTCTCTACAACTCACAGTCTACTACTCTCTACTACTCACTCTCTACTACTCTCTACTACTCACTCTCTACTACTCTCTACTATTCACTCTCTACTACTCACTCTCTACTCCTCTCTACTGCTCACTCTACTACTCTCTACTACTCTCTACCACTCACTCTCTACTACTCTACTACTCACTCTCTACTACTCTCTACTGCTCTCTCTCTACTACTCACTCTCTACTACTCACTCTCTACTACTCTATACTACTCACCCTCTACTTCTCACTCGCTACTACTCTCTACTACTCACTCTCTACTACTCACTCTCTACTCCTCTCTCTCTACTACTCTCTACTATTCACTCTCCACTACTCACTCTCTACTACTCTCTACTACTCACTCTACTACTCTCTACTACTCTACTACTCACTCTCTACTACTCACTCTCTACTACTCACTCTACTACTCTACTACTCTCTACTACTCTCTCTACTACTCACTCTCTACTATGCTCTACTACTCACTCTACTACTCTCTCCTACTCTTTACCACACATTCTCTACTACTCTACTACACACTCTCTACTACTCTCTCTCTACTACTTACTCTCTACGACTCACTCTACTACTCTCTACTACTCACTCTCTACTACTCACTCTACTACTCTACTACTCTCTACTACTCTCTCTACTACTCACTCTCTACTATGCTCTACTACTCACTCTACTACTCTCTCCTACTCTTTACCACACATTCTCTACTACTCTACTACACACTCTCTACTACTCTCTCTCTACTACTCACTCTCTACGACTCACTCTACTACTCTCTACTACTCACTCGCTACTACTCCCTACTACTCACTCTGTACTACTCACTCTCTACTACTCACTCTTTACTACTCTCTACTACTCACTGTCCACTACTCACTCTCTACTACTCTACTACTCTCTCCTACTCTTTACCACACATTCTCTACTACTCTACTACACACTCTCTACTACTCTCTCTCTACGATTTACTCAACTACTCACTACTACTCACTCGCTACTACTCTCTACTACTCACTCTGTACTACTCACTCTCTACTACTCACTCTTTACTACTCTCTACTACTCACTCTCGACTACTCACTCTCCACTACACACTCTCTACTACTTGCTCTCTACTACTCTCTAGTACTCACTCTACTACTCACTCTCTACTATTCTCTACTACTCACTCTCTACTACTCTCTACTACTCACTCTCTACTACTCTCTACTTCTCACTCTCTACTACTCACTCTCTACTACTCTCTACTACTCACTCTCTACTACTCTCTACTACTCACTCTCTACTACTCTCTCTCTACTCACTCTCTACTACTCTCTAATACTCTCTCTCTGCTACTCACTCTCTACTACTCCCTACTACTCACTCTCTACTACTCAATCTCTACTATTCTCTACTACTCACTCTACTACTCACTCCCTACTACTCTCTACTACTCACTACTACTCACTCTCTAATACTCACTCTCTGCTACTCACTCTCTACTACTCACTCTACTACTCTCTACTACTCGCTCTCTGCTACTCTCTCTACTACTCTCTACTACTCACTCTCTACTCTCTATTACTCACTCTCTACTCTCTACCTCTCTACCTCTCTCTCTACTACTCTCTACCTCTCTACCTCTACCTTTCTACCTCTACACCTCTACCTCTACACCTCTACCTCTCCACCGCTCTCTACCTCTCTCTCTACTACTCTCTACCTCTCTTCCTCTACCTCTCTACCTCTACACCTCAACCTCTAAACCTCTACCTCTCCACCTCTCTCTACCTCTCTCTACACGCACACATATGCACATATATATGCATATATATGCATTTATATTTATGTATGTGTATAGATATATATACATACATATATAAATAATCTGCATATCTATATAAATATAAATGCATGCATACATATACATATACATATTCTCATCGTGAGATCTGATTGGCTGTCAGTACTTCATCCAAGAAGTGTTGGCAGCCATCTTGGGACCAATATACATGATAGCACCTCATTAAAAAGCATTGCAGTTAATAGAAGGTTTTAAGACTTTAGTTACATTATAAATCATATGTTGATGGTACCATACTCGTTTTAGGAGTTGTGGTGTGTTCTAAGGTGATTTTACCATGTGAAAAAGCCTTCTGCTGTGATATCATGTATCATGTTTGAGAGAAAACTATTTTCTCATGCTTTTCCCACAGAGGTTTGGAAGGTGATCTATAAGCTAAACTGAGAGCATATTTTATGTAAATTCACTTTATCTTTCTCAGTCATGTGAGAATGAAGTCTGACATTCTCAGTAAAACATGTACATCCAACAAGGGCAGAGACTGTCAGTTGATTCATTTCTGTTCTACTACAGCTTCCCAGAGTGTTCTAAAGAACAACTAGAGCGCTAACAGTCCTACTTATGACAAACGTATTGCACACCTGAAGCCATCTTGATTGGAATAAAGTGGTAACTCTTAAAAAATTTTACTTAAAAAGGAACAAAATGAGGGGGTTCATTTTACCATAGAAAGTATGATTAGTGCTGCAGAAAGAAAAATTAGGGCACATTTTGAGTGACTTCTCAAATCCTCTTCTATTTCATTAAAAAATTCTGACATGCAAACTGAAACATGCACTTTCAATACCAGCAGCAGACTTCCCTGGTGAGCAGTAGCTTTACTACAGTGATCTAATAAGCAACTAGAGTGCTAACATTCTGAATTTATGGCAAATGTGTGACACATCTGAATGCCTTCTTGATGGAATCAAAGTAAAAAACTGAAAGTATTTCCTACTGAGGAGACTGTAGTAAATGAGGAAATTAGGAAACTTCCTAACAAATAAGTCTCCCAAAATGGCCACCAGAGACAAAAGAGCCCAAATGTAGCCCAAATATCACCCAGATGTAGCCCAAGTATAGCCCAATGACAGAATGTCCCAGAGTGTTCTAACGAACAACTAGAGCGCTAACAGTCTTACTTATGACAAAAGTATGGCACACCTGAAGCCATCTTGATTGGAATAAAGTGGTAACACATTAAAACATTAAATTTACAAAGGAATACAAGGAGGGGGTTCATGTTGCCATAGAAATTATGATTAGTGCTGCAGAAAGAAAAATTAGGGCACATTTTCACTTCTCAAATCCTCTTCTATTTCATAAAATAATTCTGACATGCAGACTGAAACATGCACTTTGAATACCAGCAGCAGACTTCCCTGGTGAGCAGTAGCTTTACTACAGTGATCCAATGAGCAACTAGAGGGCTAACATTCAGAATGTATGGCAAATGTGTGACACATCTGAATGCCTTTTTGATGGAACCAAAGTAAAAAACTGAAAGTATTTCCTACTGTGGAGGCTGCAATAAATGAGGAAATTAGGAAACTTCATAACAAATAAATCTCCCGAGATGGCCACCAGAGACAAAAGAGCCCAAATGTAGCCCAAATATCACCCAGATGTAGTCCAAGTATAGCCCAATGACAGAATGTCCCAGAGTGTTCTAACGAACAACTAGAGCGCTAACAGCCTTACCTATGACAAAAGTATGGCACACCTGAAGCCATCTTGATTGGAATAAAGTGGTAACACTTAAAACATTTAATTTATAAAGGAACAAAATGAGGGGGTTCATTTTGCCATAGAAATTATGATTAGTGCTGCATAAAGAAAAAATAGGGCACATTTTGACTTCTCGAATCCTCTTCTATTTCATAAAAAAAGTCTGACATGCAGAGTGAAACATGCACTTTGAATACCAGCAGCAGACTTCCCTGGTGAGCAGTAGTTTTACTACAGTGATCTAATGAGCCAAAAAGAATTTATGGCAAATGTGTGACACATCTGAATGCCTTCTTGATGGAACCAAAATAAAAAACAGAAAGTATTTCCTACTAAGGAGACTGCAGTAAATGAGGAAATTAGGAAATGTCATAACAAATAAATCTCCCAAGATTGCCACCAGATAAAATCGAGCCCAAATTTAGCCCAAATATCACCCAGATGTAGCCCAAGTATAGCCCAATGACAGAATGTCCCAGAGTGTTCTTAAGAACAACTAGAGTGCTTACTGTCTTACTTATGACAAAAGTATGGCACACCTGAAGCCATCTTGATTGGAATAAACTGGTAACACTTAAAACATTTAATTTAAAAAGGAACACAATGAAGGGGTTCATTTTGCCATAGAAATAATGATTAGTGCTTAAGAAAGAAAAATTAGGGCACATTTTGAGTGACTTCTCAAATCCTCTTCTATTTCATTAAAAAATTCTGATATGCAGACTGAAACATGCACTTTTAATACCAGCAGCAGACTTCCGTGGTGAGCAGTAGCTTTACTACAGTGATCTAATGAGCAACTAGAGTGCTAACATTCAGAATTTATGGCAAATGTGTGACATATCTGAATACCTTCTTGATGGAATCAAAGTAAAAAACTGAAAGCATTTCCTACTGAGGGGACTGCAGTAAATGAGGAAATTAGGAAACTTCATAACAAATAAATCTCCCAAGATGGCCACCAGAGACAAAAGAGCCCAAATGCAGCACAAATATCACCCAGGTGTAGCCCACATGTAGCCCAATGAGAGAAGTGTGCAAAACACTTATTTTTTGTGTATTTGCAGTTTTATATAGTGCAGACTTGTCAGGTATTGGAGTGCTTTACATGAGCATTGGTTACATCACACAAGATCAAATTCATTTTGGTTGTAGACATGGGGAGGTTAAGTGATTTGACCAGAATCACAGAATGTTGAGCTGAAGCAGAAACTCCAACCTGGTTCCCCAGTTGCAAAGTCTGCAGCTCTGGAAGTAACACCACATCTTCTCCCCTAGGTGCAACATTTAATCAAGTGGTCAACTGGATAAAAAAAAAAAATATTACAAATAATTTAAAAGTTCCTTGTCGCTATTTGAAAACTCAGACAATATGTCCTCATTTTAGTTTTTTATAGCACTAACCATAATTTTGATGCAAATAAGACCCTCTCATATATGTAATTTCTAAAGGAAATACTCTAGGTATTACAGTTTTGATTACATCAAGATGACATCAGGCATTCCACACTTTTGTAATGAATATAGAATGTTAGCAATCTAGTTGTTCATTGGGATACTGTTGAGAGGCAGAGGCCAGGGGCACGGACTCTGAAAATTGAAGGCAGGTAGGATAGTGCAGAGGCAACAATTTGACCACACTGGGCAGGCAGGAAGGGCAGTGGCAGCACAACAGACTATGGAGGGCAGTGGAAAGGGGGGCAGGGGCAACAAACCAACAATACAGGACTGGCAAGAGAGGCTGTGGCAATATAATAGACCATTGTGGGCAGAAGGAAGAGGCAGTGGTAGTACAACCATACATGCCAACAGACCCGTTTCAGCCAGGAAATGTCCGATGTTTTTAAGCTCAAATGGGCTTTATTTGATCTGTCTCCTGTTTACAATCTCCTCTTTTTCAATGTAACTCAAAGGGGAAAATCAATACCCCAGTTTTTTTTCAAAATCTCCCTCTTACCAAGTCGAAAATGTTTGCAAGTATGGTACATTGGATCATGGTAGGCAGGAGGAATTGGGGTAGGAACATGGACTCAGATAACAGAGGACAGGAGGGTCATGGAGAGGTGCACCAAACTGACCCTACAGGGCAGGCATCAGGATTTGCAGCAGCACAATACACCACACAGGGCATGCGGGATGGGAGTTCAGCACAACAATCCATAGAAAGCAATAGGGAGGGGACAGGACCATGCACATGGACAACAGAGAACAGAGGGGAACGAGGCAATGGTAGCTAGCTAACCATAATGGACAGACAGGAGAGAAAGTTGCAGCATAACAGACCATAAAGGGCAGGAGGGACAGATCAGGGGCATTACAATGGAGCAGACAAGCCAGGAGGGAGGGAATAGGGATCTGCACATGGAAACAGAGGGCTGGGGGCAAGGGGGTAGGAGCAGCAAGATGACCATGGAGGTCAGGCAGGATGGGCACTAGAAACAAGACACACCATGGAGAGCAACAATGAGACTATGATGGCATACACACAGACCATGGATGGAAGGTGGGAGGGGGTCAGGGGCAGCTAGCTGACCACACAGGGAAGGTGGGAGGGGCCATGGCAGCACAGAAGACTATGCATGGCAAGCGGGAGGGTTAGTGGCAGCACAATGGCTATGATGGACAAGAAGGGGGGTGCAGGGGCATGCACAAAGGACCATGGAGGATAGAAGGGAGGGTCAGGACCTGGGCACAGACAAGAGAGTTCAGGAGAAGGGGCCTTACAACAGACCATGCGGGGCAGGCAGGAGGAGCAGTTGCAGCACAACAGACCAGGGAGGGCAGAAGGGTGTGGCAGTAAAATGGACCATGGAGGACAGGAGGAAGGGGATAGGGGCATGGCATGTGGACAGGCAGGGTGGAGGTGGCAGGAACAGGTTACAGTCCTCTGACAATGCTAGGCAGGTGGGAGGGGAGTGGCAGCTCAACAGAACACTCAGAGTAGATAGGAGTGGCAGGTCCATGGAACATGGTGGGGAAAAAGGATGGAGCAGGGGCATGCACAAAGACATCGGAGGGCAGGGGGAAGGAGAATAGGGGCAGAAAGCTAAGCACAGAGGCTAAGCAGGAGGTAAATGATGGGCCATAGAATTGGGCAATGGAGGGCAGGAGGAGTGGACTGGTACATCATGCTAAATGGAGGGCAGTGGCAGCACATCAGACTATGCATGGCAGGAGGGAGGAGGCTAGTCCATGGATTCAGACAACAGAGGATAGGGAGGAGGTGGATGGGGCAGCAAGCTAACTGTTCAGAGAAGGTGGGTATTAGGAACGTTATTGTTTTTAAAATGTGTGTCTGTGCAAACTACTTCAAATGTGAACAAGTATGCAGCATACTCTCACTTTTATTCAGGAAGAAGAGGACGTTTGTGACTGTGACTCCGGGCTCACTTGGCAGAAACACCCCCTGACCCTCCACCCCCATCGCAAAATTTAATGCCCGTGAAAAGGGTAGGTGGATGCAGTATTATATAGAACAGAGTCCTGCGAGCACGATTGAAAATGAAAACTAGATATAGTATATGGTATAAACTATGCACCAAAAAGTGTGATATAAGATGAACCGGGGCATAGCGCTGTGCGTTATAACATAGGCATCGAGGAAGGCACGTTAGATGGGGCAATATAACCCGTGCGAAGGCAAGTGTGGCATGACATATTCACGGGGTGGTGTTACAGTGCACCTGGGCTAGAGAGTGTCAGCATACGCACTAGCTGGTGGAATACAACACAGAGGTGTGAGGCACTCGGCGGGCACTGGTGGGTGTAACACAGCATTGGGCTCAGCCAGCAGCACGCTGTGACTCTCAAGTGAGGTTCGTCTCCTTTCCAGAGAGTAAAATAAAAAGTATTACACATCCGGCGGTGGATGTGTGTTTTATTAACCGTGAGGGGGATTTCTTGCATAGTTTGGTCGAATTTTTGTCGAATGCCCTTTGAATGGCTTGGTGTACGTGTGTATTAAATGTGCCCGTCAATAGCTACCCATGTTTGTATAAATAAACGATAAGGGTGTCTACTTGGAGAGTACCCACTGGCGGGGGCACCGGGATTAGGCACGGTAGGGTGTTAGACACGTCAGAGCTTCACTAGCGGTGTAAATACATTCCACGTGGATTCATTGTATGCATAGTCGCCTTTTAATGAATATCACGCAAATCGTCATGGTGATAGGTACAAACGGTTTGTCCAGCATGTCCTAGGTGTTTCTATAAATATATATTTTTTAAAATAATAAAAAACAAAGGCCGGCCCCGGGGGATGGGGTCCCCGGCACCATAAGTGGCCTGAAGAGGGGGGCAACGCAACCCCCCTCCTAAAGAATTTTTTTTTTTAAAAAGGCCATGACCTGGGGGTTTAAGGCCTTGGGAGGGCCACATTTATTTTTTTCAACAAAAAAAATTAGGGTGCTGGCCCTGGGGGATGGGGTCCCCAGGGCCAATAAATCAGAAAAAGAAGGGGGGCCCTCCTTCTTAAAAAAATAAAATAAATAAAAGACCGGCATCGCGCCGGAGGCCACGCCCCCTCCTTGCAGCACTCTGCAAATGCGCCCCCTGGCCAGTTGTAAGTTGGGGAATTAATTCCCCTTCAATACTGAGGGTCCCTGAGGGCCAAATAGCTCAACAGGTATCTCCAGAATGTGCCAGGGAGCTGTGTTGCAGACAGGTGTTCTGAGGCCACGCCCCTTTATACACCTCTATGCAACACAGCTCTGTGGCGCTTACTGGAGGTACCTAGTGGGCTAGTTTGACCTTAGGGACCCTTAGGAGTCAAGGGGACTTAATCTCTCAACTTAGACCGGCCACAGGGCGGGTTTACACAGTGGTGAAGGGAGGGGAAGGGGCCTGAGGTGACGTGTGCAAACATGCCCTGTGGCGCGTTTTAAGTTGGGGAAATAATTCTCTTTCCATCCTGAGGGACCCTGGGGGCCAACTAGCCCACCAGGTGCTTTCAGTAAGCGCCACTGCTCTGCGTTGCAGAGAGGTGGTCTAGGCCGTGCCCCTTTTTACATCTCTTTGCAACTCAGCTCTGTGGTGCTTACTGGAGGTACCTAGTGGTCTAGTTGGACCCTAGGGACCCTCAGGATTCAAGGGGACTTAATCTCCCAACTTAAAACGGCCACTGGGCGCGTTTACACAGTGGGGAAGGGAGGGGATGGGGCCTGAGGTGACGTGTGCAAACACGCCCTGTGGCGCGTTTTAAGAGGTAGTTTTAATCCCCTGCCCTATTATATACTAGGGGCTTACAGAGGAGGTCATGCTATTTGCAGGGGGACCCCAACGCATAGTGTTCCCTAGTGTCTGTAGATGTTTTCACTGTGTTCTGAGTGTCTTTTAACATAGCACTGGCTCTAGGACTGGTTAGTCAGACTCAGTTACCAACAGTATCCGTCTGAAAAAGTTGAGGGTACAGTGTGATTTTGCAACAAGGCTTCTTTCCACTCTTCTGTTTGTTCTTTCTGCACGTTATCCTTCTTCCTGCACTTTTCTTCGCCTTTGAGGACTTCTGTTGCTTCTTTCTGCATTTCTTTTTTTTCTTTCTGTGCGTTTTTTCTTCTTTCTTCACATGTCCTCTCTGTAGGCATAATTAGAAATTAGCATTTAAAAAACCTTTGAAATTCACTGAAAAAACCATAGGTTTCAGGGGCGTTATAGTTAGCTGGACTTTTCACTCGTACAAACCATTGAAATTCAAACATAAGCTAAGATGCACCACAAGTTTATAAACAGTGTCAATTTGTCTATATCCAAATCAATTTCAGAGGACAAAGTAATCCTTGATTTCAGTTTCTTTATTCCAAATTCATTGGACAATGCAAAACGATACAGCCGACGCGTTTCGTCCTAACACAGGACTTCTTCAGGGCTGTTTGGAAAAATACATAGATACAATACAATTACAAACAGATCATATGATTAAATAATATCCTATATTGGATATTGATCTAACACACTGAGCCTACATACTGACCGACAATTTTACATAGATTCTATTAAGTTGAAAACGATCATTTAAAATTCAATACAAACATAACGAAAGTTGTCATATTATATCTCATGTCCATGATTTCTCAATAGACCCCACATTGAAAGCACAGCTAGACAAATTTGTATTTAATAAAATATATGTATAAGAGATTCCTGTTTGGAGTCATCTTACATATGCATTCAGAGACACAGAATGAGGAAGGGGATGAAAGGAAAAGGAGAGAGCCGGTGGGCACAGAAAGAAAGGAATAAGGAAAATCATACTGCCATTCACTAGGTTTGTTCGAGTTAGGTCATTTTTTACATATAAAAGGGAGATATTCCTTATTGTGAGGTTTTTGTGTACAGACCCCAAGGGTCAAAGTTGGGCATACACTATAATAAGTATATAATGTACCTACCAAGATTTAGCGGATAAGTCACTTCTAACTTTATCAATTTGAGATTGTGCAATAGAGGCTGAAAATCTTCTGTCCAAATTCTTTTGATCCATATAGTTTAGTCTGTAATATGAGATAAATAGCCTTTCAATAAGACAGAATACTTATAGTGTAAATGTATATCTAATAAAAATTGTAAGTGGGCACAACCTCCATAGTAAAAAGTTGTTCATATATAACCAAATAGAATCTATTTAACAGAGCATTTGAATTCGAAATATAAGGTATGAACCCATGTTAGGTCCATGAGACACGTACCTATATGCGAATATGTGATGTTCAAAAACATGTTCTTTATACTGTTACTTTCGGGAATTATTTTTCTACTGAGTTTGACTGGAGAAACGTGATCCACTCACAAATATGGAGGGGGCACATGAGCCGATCTAAAGGAGGGGAGGCAAACAGAGTAAGGTATGAGCTGTAAAGTGTTTTAGAGCCTGACCCTATTATATATGCTAACAGAAAGTTTAATGCATAAAATTCAAGGACAAGATCCATTCCACCAAATATTCCCCAGTGTTAGATCTCTATATTTTTCTATAGCGTACCTACTTAATCTTAAAAGGACCTGATATAAAATATAAGGTAAGAGGCATTCAGAACCCCTATTACGATCCGTTGCGTGCTGGACTAACTGGTGCCTATGTGCCATTTTCACGTCATGAGCCCCTCTTAGAGCCCTGTTCAGACCCAATCTATCATCCTACTTTAAACAGAGTTCCTAAAGTCAGATCCAAAAGAAACTACTGTCTCTAGGTCATCAATCTCCCTGGTTCTTTGACGAAGCCTACGGTAGTAATCTATCGCTTACAGAATGGTTAAGCCAACATACGCTTACCGTAATCTGCTAGTTACGAAAGGCGAGCCACAGGACAATCCACTGCAACAGAAAGCGGTCCCTCGATCAGGAATCCCATTATGCCGAAAAACACTCGCTTTATATGTTTCAAGTGGCCCGGCAAGTTCAAACACCTGTGTGGGGTTACGGGGCGACGCCCCTTGTAAATCACATGGGTTCTGGCGTGACAATAGTGGCCATCTTTGAATGGTGTGTCCTGATCACATATTTAGAGTAATAAAGGACCAATGAAGTTTATAGGCGATGTGTGTCTGGCAGTATCAACTTTATTTAATCTAATATTTATATTTGTTAAGTGGTGCTAATAGCGTTTATGATCAATTGGCTGAAAAATTATTTCCTATCTACAAGCTAATATTTAAAAGAAGTTTCACATTCGAAAGCCCCTGCGGGTCATGTGATTATCGGCATGGATTACGCGGCCATCTTGGAATATATACAGTCCCTATCAGGAAGTTGGGACCCACCAAGTTGTGTGTTATGAAAGAGCCGAGCCTCAACGTGGCAACTGTAAAAGTTGCAAGCGCAGTGCACGAACTGCAAATAGGAGATTCAAATGTATATTGCGGCTGAATAAGAAAAGGAAAATAAGAGTTGGTAGTCCTTGATCTGATTCCCGATCTAGCACGGGATATGACGGTCTCTCTATCCTAGGGGTGGGCGGAATTTGCGGAATTAACCTTCGCAAATTATCGCGAGAATGTTTAAAATTATCGCAAACAAGCAGAAATATCGCGAAGATGCGGAAGTTTTTTTCCGGCATGTTCGCGAGATTTTCTGCATGGTTGCGGGTCGCCAACTTACCCATGTGGTTGCTTGCGGGCGCGGCCATCTTGTTTTGAGTTGTTCTCGCGGTGCATGATCGCGAGAAGAAAGACGTGATCGCGCGACGCATGACGTCACTGCGGGCGCGAACTGTCGCGAGACAGCGCAAATGGCTAAAAACAATACAACATCTCATGGAGAACGCGACCGGATCAAGAAAACTTGTCGGCGAACGCAGGGATTCAGGTAAGGCGATCGCGCGCGCGCGAGAATGTATTATTTTACAGCGCGAGCAAGAAACAAATTATCGCCAAGCTGCGGAAACCGGAATTTTTGACATTTTCGCGCGTCTCCGCGGAACGCAAAAATGTCAAATTATCGCAATTTCCGCGAACGGAACGAAATTTTTGCCCAGGCCTACTATAAAGTCCTTATAGGCTGCTTGTAATCTTGACCTATATTTGTTTATTAGGTTCGAAATGCGGATCTTATAAAAAAAAAAAAAATGTTTTAATGAAAAGTAATATCAGTGTGATATTCAAAAAGCGTATACGGGTGAATTCCACTGTGTGGCGGCCATCTTGGAGTGGATTTATATTGATGACCCTATAGGCAAAACCAATTGTACAACACTCTAGGGGCAACATACTATTCTTAATCTCAGAACCTATATTCTCTCTTTCTTCAACATATCGGTTAAACAAAATCAATTGTTCACAAAACCTACATTAAAATGATCCCCCTAGTGAATTGACAGTATAATAGAAGATACTCCATATGATTTCAATACTTGAATTCGTGTATAGAGAGAAGTTGTAATGTGGGTTGGGGAAAGATTGAAATGACAGTAAAAACTAAGGACAACAGAATTACATGATTTGATACATATGTTATGTTACCAGTGATTAGTATCAGGCGTACCATAGTTGGGGCAGAGTTTTATAGAAAATAATGCATCTCATTGTCACTATTATGTCCCATCTCAACACTCCGTAATCTACATATCCATTCTGCTTCCTTCTTCCTGAGTGCGAGTTCTCTATTTCCACCCCTGGGATGTACTGGGACCTGATCTATACCCATGAACCGAAGATTGTCTCCCCTGGAATGTTTTTCTTGCATGTGGAAAGTCAACGGGTACCTCATGTCCCCATTCCGAACAGCTCGAACATGTTCTTGGATTCTCAATTTTAAGGGTCTTTTTGTACTGCCCACGTATATTTTATTGCAGGGGCAGCATATTATGTAAACTATGTAAGTTGAATTACAATTGATAAGATGTTCAATTGTGTGTTTGCGTCTAGTGTTGAAGCTAAAGTTCTTAGTCTTATTCATCCCTAAATTACAAACATTACATTTGTTACATGTAAAGAAACCTACTGTTTTTGTAGTGAGCATATCTCTGTGGGAAAGATACTAAAGGGTGATATTAATTTCAGGTGCTGACAAAATAGAAGGTTCCATTGTTAGTCCATTTTATAGTAAACCATTGAAATTCCCCTGTTATAGTTAGTTCAGCTAACTATAACATGCGCGCCCGCAATGCACTGCTAATGATGTCACATATTACATCACTCATGACATGGTCAGTGACATCACTCATGACATCACTGATGACATCTCAAATGACATCACGGATGACATCATTCTTGTGATAGAGTGGCAGACCTCCTCTCCCCCTAATATAATCTTTGATACACACATTCAAAAATAGAAACTAAAATGTTCAAAACAATGGACATACCAATACCAGTTACAACAAACAACCTATTCAGTCATTCTAAGATCCACATACACATCCACTCATTCACCAACAGTCCTATACAGTCGCTCATACATGTACTCACTCATCATATGTACTCATACACCTATACATCCTGTTACACAATGCCACTCATCCATAGAGTTACTCACACACATAGTCACTCATGCTAATAAGGAATCAAACATCCATTTACTTGCATATACAGTTATAAACACACCACCACACTTACTTCTACAGAAACTTACACATACTTACACCATAACCAAACATGTAACTCAGATTTTTGTGTATACTGGTTGAAATGACTTTGCTCACTGTTCTATATTGGCAGCGCAATACAGAAAGCGAAAAATTTTAGAACATTTGAGAGCCATTGTGAATTAGGACAAATAGTACCCTGTAGCAAGACATTTTAAAGAAAAACATAACAAAGATGCGAGTTTGTTAACATTTTGTGTATTGTATAGAATACCGACCCTAGAAAGAGGGGGCAATAGACCACAAATGTTGCGCAGACTAAAGTCCAAGATGATCATTAAGTACGAAACCATATTTCCTACAGGATTGAGTAAAGATGAAGAATTAGCTGTGCATTTAGGGTAAAGTTTGTTCTAGTTACTGTGCTGAATCAAGAAAAGATTGAGAGTTTTTGATGCAAGTCTGATAGAAAAATCAATTTTACAGTTCTTAACCACACAGTCTTAAGATAATGTTGATCTAACACTCAGTTTTTTTTATATTGTAGGTAATAAGGAGGAAGAAAAGCAAAAGAGCTTATATCTCTGGGGCTATAAAGGGACAGTTAAGTTAAATGTTCTTATTTTAATGAGATGATTTTGTCTTTAGTTATGAATTGGGCTAATATGGTCACCCACTTGGGCAGAATAGAGACCCAAATGGTCAAAACAGTGTAGGTATAATATGCCCACTAGGGCGGAATTGCAATGGGTCAATTTGAAGAGTTAGAAAATGTTGATAATTGGATTTGGCTTGAATCAAAATAAGTTCTGTTTGGTTATGAGCCCACTGGGGCAGAACTGGAATATGAATATTGAATTTCGATAATTTTGGCTAAAGTGTTGATTGACCTTAAAAACTTTTAATATATTTATTCATTTTAGGTTTGTGGAATTTCCAAGACATTGTAAATCATTGTTAGAACCTGAGGTTCAGGATTCGAAATTTAATGTGCTATAACATTAACCTGTATATATTTAAAGACGGCCACCAAGTGAAAGGAGCTTCTTTGAAGCCTCTATATAGTCCTACTTTTATGTTGGTTTTAAGATCACACAGGTATATAGGTGATTTGTTGTGTAAACGCATTTGACCCGTGACCAAGAGGCTTGTGCGTCAAAACGCATCGGCCATTTTTTCTTTTTGCTGTTGGAATATCAATAAACCACGCTTATTGAAAATGAGCACAGGCTGTCCTTTGTGGATTTGATGCTGCACCGTCAACAAAAGAAGGACTATATATATATATGTACATATATATATTCCAAAACACCATGCCCTCAGGCAAGGCAGCACATGAGCAGCACCGTGTTTTGGAATATATATATATATATATATATATATATATATATATATATATGTACTGCAATGCGGCTTGAATTCGGATCGCTCAGCAGCGGGTGCGAGTGTTGGGCCAAGCCAGCGGCCAAGAATCAATTTAGCAACAAATGACACTCGCACTCAGGAACCTTGCAAGTGTTTTATTCTTCACAGAGTACCCTTCTGTTACACCAACGCGTTTCAGCCATGTCGGCCTTGTTCACGGTAGGTGACACCATATCCTGTTGCAATTTAAAGCATTTCCTATGCAACGTAATACGCCCCATAGACTTCTGGGAGCTGTAGTTTACACATTTTATAAGTATGTTTAACACGAATAAAGTTTTATGATGAACACCTTGTAACAGTAAAAATCAAATCAATTCAATTTCCCAAATCAAAAATAAAGCATTTGGACATTTGTTAATTTCTACAATAGTTGTTTGAAAAAGAGTAGATTGCCCAATGTGAATTGAAGTAAACGATACAACTCAAGGAATAGTATTTACAATGTATACTGTCTGAATGTTCCTGTTCTATAGTAGCCAAATTCTAGAACATGTAAAATGGCAACAATTTAACAATTTAGCCACCGAAATTGCAAATGAACAATTTCGGTTCATATTATCTATGATTATCGTGAACAAGGTGGCGAGAGGCCATCGAAACGCGTTGATGTGAACTCATCAATAAAGAGCCGAATGAAACAATCCCCCTGGGAGTGCAGTGTGGTTTTTGCTGAAAACAACTTGAACCGTATGCTGAATATATATATATATATATATATATATATATATATATATATATATATATATATTATCTACTGGCGGTCGCGAGTAGATAGTTATAGTTAGGACCGTGTTTCCATAGGAAATCTGAAAATTCTATTTTGAATAACTTTGGCGCCGGTTGATGAATCCTCGCAAAATTTTCAAAACTAATGGGGCGCTCCACTCAGCTCCTACCCTGAAAGTCTCGGGTTGATTCGTCAAGCGGGGGCCGAGAAAAAAGGGGGGTCCCAAAACGCGTTTTCCCCATGCATTTTCCCATAGGACCTTTAGTCGAACGTACAGCCCGATCGGCTGAACAGAATTACTTGAAATTTGGCAGAGAGGTAGTCCTCAGGTCAGGGAAGTGCCTTTTGCAGGTCTGGTGTCAATCTGTTCAGTAGTTCCTGAGAAAATAGCATTTAAAAGCATATAAATATCTATAAGCGCGTACCGTGCGCGCACGTAATTCTGATTGGTGGTTACATGTTAGTCAACGTTCGAATCGGTCAAAATCAGGAAGTGTCGGCCGCCATTTTGTTTGTTTTCAGTGCGCGAGTGAAAAAGGAAGGTGGCGAACGTGAAAAGGGGGCAGGGTAGAGAGTTTCTGACCTCCTAGCCTTTGTCAGGGGGTCCCTGAAGGACCCCGAAGGCAGAAAAAAAAAATTACTTTTTTTTACAAAAAATCGCGGGGGTGCGCGCACCGTGCGCGCACGGTGAAACCCCCCCCAAAAAAATAAAATATTTTAATACGTAGTTTATTGTAAAATAAATATATAATAAATATATAAAAATAATAATAATACATACATAACTTAGCATTTAAAAAACTATACAAATTCACTGAGAAAACCATAGGTTTCATACACGTTATAGTTAGGAATAAGCATTTAAAAAACCTTGCAAATTCACTTAAAAAACCATAGGTTTCACACATGTTATAGTTAGGTGGATATTTCACTCGTAATAAACCAATGAAATTCCCCCGTTATAGTTAGTTCAGATAACTATAACTCGCGCGACCGGCACTCTATCACAAGGATGATGTCATCAGTGATGTCATGAGTGATGTCACTGACCATGTCATGAGTGATGCAATATGTGATGTCATCAGCAGTGCATTGCGGGCGCGCGAGTTATAGTTATCTGAACTAACTATAACGGGGGAATTTCATTGTTTTTTTACGAGTGAAATATCCACCTAATTATAACATGTGTGAAACCTATGGTTTTTTAAGTGAATACATATTATATATATATATATATATATATATATATATATATATATATATATATATATATATATTATATATATATATATATATATTCACTGAAAAAACCATAGGTTTCACACACGTTATAGTTAGAAATTAGCATTTAAAAAACCTTAGAAATTCAATGAAAAAACCAAAGGTTTCACACATGTTATAGTTAGCTGGACATTTCACTCGTAAAAAACCAATGAAATTCCCCCGTTATAGTTAGTTCAGCCAACTATAACTCGCGCGCCCGCAATGCACTACTGATGACGTCACATATTACATCACTGATGTCATTTGAGATGTCATCAGTGATGTCATGAGTGATGTCAGTGACCATGTCATGAGTGATGTAATATGTGACGTCATCAGTAGTGCATTGCGGGCGCGCGAGTTATAGTTAGCTGAACTAACTATAACGGGGGAATTTCATTGGTTTTTTACGAGTGACACCTTTGGTTTTTTCATTGAATTTCTAAGGTTTTTTAAATGCTAATTTCTAACTATAACGTGTGTGAAACCTATGGTTTTTTCAGTGAATTTGCAAGGTTTTTTAAATGCTAATTCCTAACTATAACGTGAGTGAAACCCATGGTTTTTTCAGTGAATTTGCAAGGTTTTTTAAATGGTATTTTTTTTTTTTCCTTCTTTTTTTTTTACATATTTTTATTTTAATTGTCTATTCTTTTTTAAAGACTATGGTTAAATTTTAAAAATTCTACAATATGTTTTTATTTTACATTTTTTTTTAAATAAACAGGTAAAATTTATTAGCAATACATTTTTTTTTTTTTTTTTTACCGTAAGCGCACGTCGTGCCGTAATTACGCTAGTTTTCTACGCTGTTTGCGTTCATTTACGCAATTTGCGTAGACGCACGTCACGCGCGCATAGCGCATAACGCGTACGCTGCACGCGCACGTTACGCGGAAGTGAAGGGGCGTGCCAGTTTTGCGCATGTGCGCGTGAGCGTGTCTTTTTTACGCGCATGTGTACTTTTTGCCGTAACCGCGCCGTAAGCGTACCGTAAGCGTACGGTAGGTCATGTGATCATGAAACACAACTTTTGATTGGTTGAAACTACTTTCAGTTCTAGAACTCTCCTACACCACACCCATTCCCCTCATTTCTGCTTGTGATCCCTTAGGAGAAGGAGCTGGGTTGTCTTTGTGATACGATGGCAGAACAGCAGAGCTCTTCTGAGAGTGAGGCTAGCAGCACTACCTTGAGGCAGAGAGCGAGGAAACAAAAGACATCTTATGTATGGGTGTATTTTACTTTTCCAGAAGGCCAGCAAAAGGTAAATGCACCCTTAGTGACTTGTAAGCTGTGTAAGCGTGTACTTTCAAGAGGGAATCCTGACAGGAAGTATTCCTTTGGGAATCATACCATGATGAGACACCTTAAGGATGTACACAGAAGGACACATGATCAACTTACTGGAGGTAACCCTTCAGTAAATCAACCAAGCACATCCACAGCAGCTCAGCCTGGACCATCATCTGCAGGGCCGAGTCCTTCTTCTGCAGGTCAGGTGAGCCCTTCATCTGTGGGGGGAGCATCTCCTTTTTCTGGTCCTCTGGAAATTAACCCTCGGTTTGCGAGGGTTGAAGTACGGTGCGCCTGTTGTCATGATCTAATTACTTATAGGGAGACCAGTATTTCCCTAGTGAACAATAAAATAGATCAGCACACTTGTCGTACCGTCTAATATTCCCAATCTTTCTTTCCTCTGTCCCTGCATGAACACAACGGCTCTTTTAAGAGCCAACCTTACCTTTCATCTATTTTTTATATATGTTTTTTAAAACTTTTTAAAAAAAATTTTTTACCGTACGCGTACGGTACGCGTAATTTTTTTTTTTTTTTTAAAAAACACTAAAAATCAATTATCACATTACAAGGTCCTTGAGAGACTACAATGAAAAACTGAAAATGTGATTGTGGAGAAGTGGAAAAAAGGGACCATGAAATTTTTGACTTACCATACCCACTCAAAAAATTATTTATTAAGTTAAATTTAATTTTAATTGCTTTAAAAATGGTTCAAGTTTTCGAAAATTTTCTATCTCAATCTGAAAAAAAATAAAAAAGTATTAATATTTAATAAAAAATTTATAATACAGTACACATATTTACATATTTTACAAAAAACATTTTTGCCTTTTTTTTGCTGTTTTCAGAATATATATGATTCTACAGGATAAGCAGAAAAATTACCAGAGTAATACGCAATAAATCTCTGTCTATAATTCCTCTTTGCACACAGAGTCATGTTTTCATATTAGGCAGAAAACGAAATTTCTTTGCCAATTGGAAAGCACACTTACTACTCTTTTTTTTGACAAGTGATAAGTACTTTTACAGACTGACACATTATGAATATACTTTTCAGATTCTGATAAAAGCACATGTCTAAACTGCTTTTTAAGACCAGCACCATGTGTAACCTGGGTGACTGACTACACTCCAGCAAGGGCAACCAGCCTTATTGATGCTGAATGTATTTGCATTACTGACTGAAACCTCAAACCCCACTTGGTTGTGACTACTGTGCATGATTCCACAGGATAAGCAGCTGGGTGTGTGCTAAGAGTCTGCTTCTGCACAAAAAAATGGCTCCCCCTTTCCATCTAATGCAAATGTAAAATCTCCAGAGCAATACGCAATAAATCTCTGCCTGTAATTCCTATTTGCACACAGTGTCATGTTTTCATATTAGTCACAAAACGAAATTTCTTTGCCAATTTGAAAGCACACTTACTACTCTTTTTTTTGGCAAGTGATAAACACTTTTACAGACTGACACATTTTGAATCCACTTTTCAGATTCTTAAAAAAGCACATGTCCAAACTGCTTTTTCAGACCAGCACCATGTGTAACCTGGGTGACTGACTACACTCCAGCAAGGGCAACCAGCCTTACTGATGCTGAATGTATTTGCATTACTGACTGAAACCTCAAACCCCACTCGGTTGTGAATACTGTGCATGATTCCACAGGATAAGCAGCTGGGTGTGTGCTAAGAGTCTGCTTCTGCACAAAAAAATGGCTCCCCCTTTCCATCTAATGCAAATGTAAAATCTCCAGAGCAATACGCAATAAATCTATGCCTGTAATTCCTATTTACACACAGTCATGTTTTCACATTAGTCTCAAAACGAAATTTCTTTGCCAATTTGAAAGCACACTTACTACTCTTTTTTTTGGCAAGTGATAAACACTTTTACAGACTGACACATTTTGAATCCACTTTTCAGATTCTGAAAACAGCACATGTCCAAACTGCTTTTTCAAACCAGCACCATGTGTAACCTGGGTGACTGACTACACTCCAGCAAGGGCAACAAGCCTTACTGATGCTGTATGTATTTGCATTACTGAGTGCAACCTCAAACCCTTAAAGTATTCCTTATTTTTACCAGTACACCTTAATTTATCGTGAAAACATAGTCCATATTATTTTACATGTTCCTCACATTTAAATTTCTCCCAAAACAGAAAATAATAAACACAACTTCAACAAAAGGAAATCCATTTCTATTATTCATTTCTTAATTTACCATATACATCCCCTCTCAAACTCTTAACTCACCTTTAAAATTAGTTAGTTGTGGGGGAGGAGCCTAGCGCGCAACCAAGATGGCCGCGTAGGTGCGAGGCTCCCGAGGACCTCCGTGACCTCCTACAACTATCCTGAAAATATCCTGTCCTAGATGAGGGGACTGTGTTGGTGAGCCCGAGCTGAGGTGGCACCCGTTTTCCGCTTCCAAATCGGACCTCGGACGCCGGCGGGAGCACCGATCGAGGTTTGCGGCCTTCTCCTCGCCGAACCCCGGATTTGAGCTGTGGCGTGATCCGGGGACTAAGTGAACAACAGCGGCGGGCAGGGCTTGGCGACTCGCGTACCCCACACTTTCACTTTCGCTTTCGCACCCTCCTTGCTGTCTCGGCGAGGTTGGGTCGCGGGGCTCTGTGAGTTGGTGTGGCCTCGTTGGGGTACCCTGCCTGCCCGCCGGCTGTGATCCACCCCGCGGACCTGAGGTGGCCCCCCCCCGGAGCCCGTGAACCGGCTTGCCTGCCCTTTACGGCGTGACTGGTGCGACCGGGAGACTGGGACCATGGCCACAAAGCAAGATGGTGACCGGGCAAAGGTGAAATCGACCCGACGTGGCGCAGTCCATCAATCTAACAGCATGGACCGCTATACCCTCCAGAAGGGATCTCCCGAGGTGCCACGTAGGTCCCCTGAGGGCCCGACTGATGCTCCTGATCTGCCCGCGGATCTGACTCTGCGGGATGTCATGGGCGCCATCGCCGAGATGAAGGCCTCGGTGGGCCAGCGGTTTGATACACTGGCGCAGAAGATCGACTCGGTCCTCGTGGATGTTGGCCTGGTGAGGGCCGATCTTTCCAAGACCAATGACCGGGTCGATTCTTTGGCCCACACCGCATCGGGCCTCACGACAGATGTGGCGGCCCTACAAAAGGAGGTGCGCCGGCTTGGCCAGGCGAGTGCGCTGATGGATCGCCGCCTGGAAGACTCCGAGGGTCGGGCCCGGAGGAACAACATCCGCATTATCGGGGTGCCTGAGGGACGTGAGGAGGCGGCGGCGGACCTATTTGTGGAAGACTTGATTCTTACCCATCTCCAGCCCCGGGGGCTGAGTAAGTTCTTCGCGGTGGAGAGGGCCCACAGGGTTCCCGGGGGAAGGCCTAAGGTCGGAGCCCCTCCGAGGCCTCTCATTGCCCGGATTTTCAATTTTCGGGACAGAGACGCTATCCTGCAATCCTCCAGACTACAGGGACCGGTCAGACTCGACAATATGGACGTTAATTTTTATCCTGATTTCACCCCAGCGGTCCAGAAGCAGAGACTGAGCTTCCTCGGTGTCAAACGTCGTCTACGGGACCTAAACCTCAAATACGCCATGCTTTTCCCAGCTAAGCTGCGAGTGGAGGTGGATGGCCGCACACACTTTTTTGATCGTCCCGAAGCGGCCGGGGACTGGCTGGATACTCTGTCCGGGGATCGGGTTTGGGGGGGCGGGGGGGGAGCGGTGGGGGGAGAGGGCTCGCCGGATCAGGACTGAGGGACTAATATTAGGCCTCGCTCTGGACAAAATTGATGCCATTCTCGACCATGCGTCTGTTCGCGTAAGTTCCCCTCCTATGGAGGTTGTGTGGGGTCTCTTGGGGGTTCTCCCTCCTCCTCTGGGGGTCTAGTTAGTTTAACCATCTATGGGGCGACAGGCACACTGCACGTTGGGGGGGCTGTTTGGGCTCATGCAGGGGTGCAGGGAGGGGGGAGTTCTGTTGGGGTGGGTGGGTAGGGGTGGGGTGTTGTTCGTTTTTATCACAAGGCAAACCCATTTTTGTGTTGGTTCTAAGGTGCTCTCGGGGGGACGAATGATGGCTTCTGTGTGTGATGGGGGTAGGGAATTAACTTTGTTGTCTTGGAACGTTAATGGACTGGGGGACAGGATCAAACGAGGTGTGGTCCTGCAGTATTTGAAGCGAATCTCGCCCGATGTAGTCTTTCTGCAGGAGACACACCTTATTGGCAATTCTTTCTGTGCCATGAATCGGCGTGGCTACCGCCTGGTGGCCCACTCGGGCTTCACGTCAGGCTCACGGGGTGTGGGCATCATGGTAAAGAACTCGCTCCCGTTGGAAATTGATGAGGTGCTCCACGATGATAGGGGACGCTACACTGTCTTGGTGGGGAGAATGGAGGGCAAAGTGGTTGTCTTTGTATCAGTATACGTCCCACCGGGGCTGCAGTCGACCACCTTTGCGGACCTGGGGTGCCTCCTCCTTGGCCTTCCGGGGGGGCTTCTGGTGGTGGGGGGGACTTCAATGCGGTGGTTTCTGGGACTGTGGATCGTCACCCCCCTAGGGACCTCCCCCGGGCACATGCGTGGCTATCCGGCCTCTTGGATACACTGGGACTGGTAGACTGCTGCCGCTTAAAACATCCCACGCAGCTGCAGTACACTTTCCACTCGGGGGCCCATGGTAGTCTCTCACGGCTTGATTATGTCCTTGTCCCGGCGGCCTATGTCGGGAGGGTGGGAGAGGTGCGCCATTTGGCACGGGGTATCTCAGATCACTCCCCGCTCCTGTTACACTTTGATGTCTTTCCGAGGGGTGAAGGCAGGGTAGTCCCAATCAATTCCTGGTACCTGCGTGACCCCACCATTCGCGCTGACTTGATTAAATCCCTGCAGCGATATTTTGATGAGAATGTGGGGTCCGTGCCTTCGGCTATCTCCTTGTGGGAGGCCTTCAAGACAGTTCTTAGAGGGGAGGCCCTATCCCTTATTTCCCACGCCCGGAGGCGCGAGCGGGAGGAGGTGACCCGGGTGGAGGCCGAAATCGCCGAATTGGAGGGTGATCTAGAGGGTGGGGTGACGGATGCTGCACTACATGTCCTCCAACTCAAGCAGGCGGCCTATAGGGCCCTCGTCACGGAGGCGGCCAGGGGCCTCAGTAGGGAGCAACAGGGGCGACTGTATGATGTGGGTGATAAGGCTGGTAAACTGATAGCGTGGTTGGACAAAAAGGAGAGAGCGAATCGTGTGGTTCCGCTGATTGAGAAGACGGATGGTGTGAGTGTAACCGAGCCAGAAGAAATTGTCTCCTGTTTCGCGGATTATTTCCGCGAGGTGTATTCCCCGGTCTCTTCCTGCTCGGAGGAGGATTCCCATGCCCTGCTTAGGGATATCGCGCTGCCTTCCCTCTCGGAGGAGGACAGGGTGTCGCTGGACGCCGCTCCCACCTCCGACGAAATTGCCCTCGCCATACGTTCGGTCGCTTCTTGCAAGGCCATGGGCCCGAATGGTATCCCTATCGAGTTGTACAAGTTGCGACCGGATGTACTGGCGCTCCACCTCCGCGCGATGTTCCTGGCGGCCCACTCGCTGGGCTCCCTCCCGCTGGACCAGCGTCTGGCTACAATCGTGGTGATCCACAAGGAAGGGAGACCTCGGGACCGGGTTACATCCTATCGGCCTATCTCGCTCTTGAATGCGGAGCCCAAAATTCTCGCCAAGGTGCTGGCCAATCGGCTGGTCGGCGTGGTGGGCGATCTGGTCCACCAGGACCAGTCCGGCTTTATTCCCCATCGCAACACGGCCCTTAACCTGCGGCGTTTGCACGGGGTGCTCGCACGTGTCCCATTCGTGCGGGAGCCGGCCATTTTGGCGTCCTTAGACGCCACCATGGCGTTTGACACGCTTGAGTGGCCGTACATTTGGGCGATGCTTGCGAAGTTTGGATTTGGCCCAGGGTTCATCAGTTGGGTCAAATTGTTGTATTCGGGCCCATTGGCGCAGGTGGTGGTGAACGGAAGAGTATCGGCCCCATTCGAGCTGGGCCGGGGCACACGACAGGGCTGCCCCTTGTCGCCGCTCCTGTTCGCGCTGGCCTTGGAGCTCCTGGCGGAGTGGCTGCGGTGGCATCCTTCTATCCGTGGTCTCCGTTGGACCCCCGAGTATGAGGACCGTGTGTCCCTATACGCTGATGACATCCTTCTGTACCTAGCCTCCCCGCGTAAATCACTAATAGTACTGGTTGATGTTTTACATTCATTTGGCCGCAACTCAGGCCTTGTCATCAACTGGGCTAAATCATGTGTGTATGTGCTCTCTGGGGAGGCTCCCGTCCTCCCGCAGGGCTGTCCGATCCAGATCGCCTCACGGGGGTTTAGGTACCTGGGTGTCTTCATTACTCTGGACCCGGAGGCCCGCTACGAACGGAACTTGCTTCCCCCCCTCCAGCGCCTGAAGGAGGACGTCGCGCGCTGGCGGCGCCTACCGCTTTCGCCGCTCGGCCGGGCGGCATTGTTCAAGATGATGTCGTTGCCACGCTTCCTGTACGCTTTGCAGAACACTATGGACTTAGTCCCGGCGCGCTACTTCCGTGAGGTGGAGAGTCTGCAACGCCGCTTGTTCTGGGACGGGAGGCCGCGTATTGCCCTGGCGAAGTTGACGCTCCCATGGTACGACGGGGGGATTGCCCTCCCGGATATTAAACGGTACTACTGGGCCTCCCAGCTAGCTGCAATTAACCATGGCCTATACGGGCCCGCCTTAAACCCGGCATTTGAAATGGACAAGATGCTACTGCCAGGCGGCGACTACAATCGAGCGCTCTATTCTGGCGCGCCCGACGCTCGTCTGACGGGCCCCACGCGTGTCATGGTGCGAGTGGGGCACGCGGCCAATGCAGCTATGGGGTGGAAGGACCGCTTGACCCGGGCGTCACCGCTATATGCGTCTGAGAGGTTGGGCTCCCTGTGGACCTCGAAGGGCTTCAAGAAGTGGGACATAATAGGCATCAGTAAAGTGGGGGATCTCTGGACGAGGGGGGGATTTAAAACATTCGAGACGCTGCAGACGGAATTTCAGTTGCAGGGCAGTGAATACTTTCGGCACTTGCAGGTCCGTCATGCACTGGGTTCCGTCTTCCCAGACGTTGCCTCCATCCCGGAGTCTTCCCCCCTGGATGATAGAGTGCTGGATGGCCACGTCCCAGACAGCACGATCTCACTGATCTACAAAAAACTGATCAATGACCGCTCGGGCTTGCTGACTGGCCTCCGTGAGGCTTGGGTTGCCGACGGGCTGGAGTTGGACGACGAGGACTGGACCTCCGCGGTGGCCTCTCCGAAGGAAGTGGCCATACCGGCTCGCCTTCGCTTCGTCCAGCTTAAGATACTCCACTGGGTCTACATGACGGGGCCAAGGCTTCTGCGTATGGGCTGTGCTGAGGATGGGTTGTGTAAGCGTGGGTGTGGTGCTTTGGCGACCTTTCTGCATATTTTGTGGGAATGCCCGGAGGTGGAGCGATTCTGGCGTGGTGTGCATGAGGTCCTGCGAGTGGTTACGCGTGTGGCGCTGCTGCCCGAAGCGAGGAGATGCCTGTTGAATGTGTGGGAACCAACTGATTACTCGGCTCCGCAGACGTGGTGGGTGACTCTGGGATATATGATAGCTAAGCGTGATATTGCTCAACTGTGGGGATCCCAGAGGCCCCCGGCGGTGTCGGCCTGGAAAGAACACATGGACTGGTGCATGTTTCGAGAAAAGGTGGTGTATGTGGCGAGGGGTAAGCCTGGGACATGGGTGAAAGTATGGGGCCCCTGGAACGCCTAGCGCGGGGGTATCTGTGCACCACCATTGCTGCCTGCTACCTCACCAGCCCCGTCCCCTTAGCCGACTCCTTCCCCCGGCCCCGGGCACAGGGTTCCCCCAGTCCTCGCTCTGTTCTCCTCCCCCTCTTTAGACTCCTATGGATAGTTGGGATCCCCCATTTGGGGAGCACGTGCTGCTATTTTCGATTGCGGGTTGCCTTGTGGGTGTGGTTTTTCTTGTTGTTTGTAATTTAAAATGAAACCGTACTGTGGGGTCCGGCTGATGTGGCTTATGACGTTGATACCTCCTGAGTATGCTCCTCTGCAACGCCAAGTGTTTTATGAATGTATGTCATATGCTCCTGTCATTACTAGCAGCCGGCCGGAAGGTTGTAGGCCCACACTTGTATATTCTTGAGATTTGTAATAAACGGTTTCCAAAAAAAAAAAAAAAAAAAAAAAATTAGTTAGTTGTGAAAGAAATGTGGCACTCAAACAGCAGATTATCAGAGCCAGGATCTCTGTTCTTTACACCTCTCTCCTCTCAGCAGAACCAGATAATGGCAAACTTTCCCTCTCTTTTTCCACACTTATACATGTTAATTTCAAATCTCAGTGCTTCCCCCTTTTTTTCAAATGTAATCACACATTTCTATTGGTTGAAAACCAACCCTTTTCCAAAAGTACCCTTCCCCCAACTTGACTTCTGCCTAGTACCCTTCCCCCAACTTGACTTCTGCCTGCTACCATAGCAACAGCTCATGGAACACTGCTGTGTGGAGTTAGGTCAGAAGTTCGCCAAACAATGTTTCAATTCCACAGAGCAAGAGTGCTTGACTTTTCAAACCTAACAGCAAATCCATAGTACTGTTCTTTGGTAACACATTTTTCTGTACCAATACAAAACATGCTTCTATAAATTTACACATACAGCCTAGTTTTTATTCTAGAATGGTATGAAACAGCCAATCAGTTCTTTTTTTTATGAAAAAAATATTTATGCCTCCATTTCCAAACTGTCTTTCATTTCTTTTTACCATTCTACTGAAATACACCTCCTGAGTGCACCCCGATCTCCTTGAAAGATGTTCACAGTGTGGATTGTAGGGCACAGCTATGTCTTCTGGAGTGAAAAGTACGCAGAGAAAACAGGTATGGTGAGAGACCTTGCTTTGCCAAATGTAGACATTAAATGGATTGGTCAGAGAGGGTTAAAGTGGCACCAATTGATGCCATTGGTGAAATCCTTCATGCAAAACCAACACCCTGACCTCATAATAGTGCACTGCGGTGGCAATGACCTAGGCACTTTGACTGGGGTAGGTCTGGAAATGCTTATGAAGGACACCTTTGCACAACTGTTTTCACTTTTCCCTAAAACTGCCTTTGTGTTTTCTAACATATGCCAAAGGCAAAAATGGAACTGGTCCAATCTTTTCTGTCCACAGATTGACAAAGCAAGAAAGCACGTCAACAAAACTGTTTCTGCTTTCCTCCGTGACTATGGTATGGGATCCATTTACCACAACAACTTGCGTTACGACATGCAAGACATTTATAGAGGAGATGGTGTGCACTTCAATGATGAAGGGAACAGAGTCTTCCTCTTGAACCTTAGACTCTGCATCGGTACTTACTTGTAGGTACCACTAAAAAATAACTTCATAAACACAACGGCTCTTTTTAGAGCCCCCTAATATCTAAACTCTTAAATCTGCATTTCATTTCTTTTATTTTTTTTGTTTTTGCCGTACGCTTACCGTATGCGTACCCCGTGATTTTTTTTAAAATCAATAAATGTTTTCTTTGTACTTTTCTGTCCTTCTTTGACCCCCTCACAAATGTTAGGGGGTCTGTAACTCTCCTCCTTGCCCCCTTTTCTTGTTATCACTCTTTTTTTTCTGAGTGAAACACACGAAATGGCGGCCGCCGCTTCCTGGTTTCGGCCGATTCGAATGTTTACTAAGATCTAAGAGCCAATCAGAATCGCGCTCGCGCACGCCACCGTACGCGTACGGTAAGCGTACCGTAAGCGTACCGTAAGCTGGCTCAGATATATATTGATTTAAAGGCTATTTTCTCTGAATCTACTGAACAGATTTACACCAAACCTACAAAAGGCACTTCCTTGACCTGAGGACTACCTCTCTGCCAAATTTCAAGTAATTCTGTTCAGCCGTTCGGGCTGTAGCCCTGTCTAAAGGTCCTATGGAAAAATGCATGGGAAAAACGCGTTTTGGGACCCCCCTTTTATCTCAGCCCCCGCTTGACGAATCCCCCTGAGACTTTCTGGGAAGGAGCGGAGCATAGCGCCCCACCTATTTTGAAAAATTTGCGAGGATTCGTCGACCGGCGCCAAAGTTATTCAAAATAGAATGTTGCGGATTTCCTATGGAAACGTGGTCCTAACTATAACTACCTACTGGCGACCGCCAGTAGGTAATATATATATCTATATGTATGTATATATATATGTTAACCAAAAAATTGAGTGATGACTATAGGATTATTGTGGCCACTGCTGACAAAGGAGGTAACGTGGTTATCTGGCCGCAGGAAGCCTACATCAGGGAAGCAATGAATCAACTCAATAATCCATCATGCTATTCCAAGAGTACCATCAAGGACTTCAATGAAGCCAGAGAAGTCCTGAAAAAACTTTTGATGAAATGGAAAAGAGAAGGCATGATTTCCAAACAGGAATTTGAGTTTCTACATGTTGAGCATCCTTTACTACCAAAATTATATCTTTTACCCAAGGTCCACAAACAAGTTGTTCCAGTGCCGGGGAGACCTATTATCTCTGCCATTGCGGGAGTAGCGGAACATGTGACTGAATATATCGACTACTTCCTGCAGGATTTGGTAAAGGGTCTTCCCACTTACATCAGAGATACTGGGGACTTCATTGGTAAGATTAAAGATGCTGGTTGGAGCGATGATATGCTATTTATCACCTTAGATATCGAATCGCTTTATACAAGTATTGACCATGCATCTGGACTAAAGGCCTTGGAATTCTTCCTGGGCAAAAGGCCGATCAATTGTTATAACCATAACAAATTACTGATGGAACTTACCAGCTGGTGTCTTAATAACAACTTCTTTCTGTTTGGAAATGATATTTACATTCAGAAGCGTGGTGTGGCGATGGGGGCATGCTTCTCTCCCAGCTATGCATGTTTACATGTAGGCTGGTGGGAGGAGCATGTCCTCAGACTAGCACATCATGATGTGTATAAAGAGCATGTGGTATTTTGGATGCGATTTATTGATGATGTTTTTATCTTATGGCGTGGTGATTTTGCCAGTGCGACCAATTTTGTCACTGAACTTAACACTAATCAGCAAAATCTTAGATTCACCTCTTCCATCAGTGAGTGTGAAGCTGTTTTTTTTAGATGTTAAAGTATTTGTACATCAGAATCATTTGGCAACTAAACTTTATCGAAAAAGCACTGATGGAAATAATACTCTTCATGCCAGCAGTGCACATCCTAGACATGTTATCGATAATATTCCGTTTGGAGAATTATTGAGGCTCAAACGGATTTGCAGTGAAGCTGATGATCTTAAAATTTGTACTACTGAAGCTCTGGAAAGATTTAGGCAAAGAGGTTACAGGGAATCTATTTTGAGGGATGCAGTTCTTAAAATGGAAGCCAGAACTCGTGAGTCACTATTATTAACAACACCTAATGTTTCTGTTGATAATGACTCTACAAATAACAACCAGACCCCCAGGCTCATTATATCCTATAGCAAACAAGCGAGACAAATCAGGTCCATTGTTCAACAACGATGGCCGATATTAAAAACTGATTTGGTCTTAAAACCTAGATTATCGGATGGGCCAACAATCACATACAGGAGGGGACCCTCTTTAAGGACCCAAGTTTGCCATGAGTTTCCCGAGCTCAGAAAACAAGAAGAGTGGTTGAAATCCCGGCCGGGGTTCAAGCGCTGCTCTACATGTAGAGCGTGCAAATTTGGTAAAAACACCAACCAATATTGCACACCATTCAGCCCAGATCCATTTGATATACGTGGATCTTTTACGTGTAAAACCGAATTCGCTATCTATGTACTAACTTGTACCTGTGATCTTAGATATGTCGGGAGTACCCGGCAACTAGTACATGTTAGGATTCTTCAGCATTTACGTGCCATTGTAAACAATGATGCATCATATCCGGTGGCGAGGCATTTCAAGGCTTGTCACAATAACAATTTACAATGCCTTAATTATTTTGTAATTGCCTCAGTTCCTAAAACCAAGAGAGGGGGTGACCGTGACAAAATGCTTAGAAGATTAGAATCTGAATTTATTTTAAAACTAGACAGCAGATTCCCCAATGGGCTTAATACAACTGAGGATCTACATGTATTTCTTTAACTTCGCATTATGTATTGTATATGGTAAGATTTCTATGGAGTGTATTGCCCTGCCTGCTTCCACGCATATATATTATGAATATCAATTTTTTTGATCCCATTTTCTTTTTATATTTACAATTTTATTTTTCCTAGTGTGTTTAATTACATGATTCAGGAATATATCAAAGTGTTTTTTCACTTCATTTATTAGACATAGACTCTTTGATATGTCTGTTTAGACCATACAATTAATAACAGTGAGTTCACTCACAATGCTTTATAACATCTTTCATATCTCAACTCTCAGGCGTTTTTCAACACAATATAATCATTATTTTAAATATGCTAACTGCATTATATGCGTTTAGACATTTTTTGCATTTTCATCTCCATGGTTTGGTACTTATATCCAAAAAACATATTGAATCATTGACAATTTTGCATTATTTGCACAATTTTTTGTGTTTATATTATTGCGCAATTTGCACATTATTTGTATATATATTGAATTTTAATCTAAAATATTTGCACTTTATTGCGTTGTTTGCACGGTCAATTAAGATTGGATACCATTGAATCAATGACTATGGAGTTTTATGTATTTTATACTAAATAATGATACGTATTCTTATATGTTTTGCATAATTATCATGTTAGAACATATACATTACTTGCTCCTGATGATTTTGGATTTTAACCTGTTATTTAGTTGCACAGCATGTTCAATGTGGTCCAATATATATTGTTTGGAAAACAGACTTTCTAAGTTTGAGTAATGTGTCTTCACTTTCTAAATGTCACATGGTGTAGAAAAATAGTGAAAAAATGCAGCCAATTGAAAGCCTTGTTGTATAAAATGGGCTCATTTTATTTAACTGATTGTCTGTGAGCAAGGGCGGATGCCCGAAACGCGTCAGATATTTGTGAAGACTCGGCTTTAAAATAAACTAACAACTATTGTGCCTGACTTTGGATCTGCGTGGTTTCTGCTTTCCGTGGACACGGATTCTTTTGAGACTGCAAGCATGGGATATATGTATATATATATGTATTCACTGAAAAAACCATAGGTTTCACACATGTTATAGTTAGCGGAAATTTTACTGATAAAAAACCAATGAAATTGCCCCGTTATAGTTAGTGCTGGCAACTATAACTCACGCGACCGCAATCCTCTGCTGATGCTAATACTGTATTTAGACACTTATTTGCCCATGTCTTCTTCCATACATTTTTAGCTATACATATATTACAAATATTTTTTTTTCATAAAGACACATATGTCATCAGCAGAAGATTGCGGTCGCGTGAGTTATAGTTGCCAGCACTAACTATAACGGGGCAATTTCATTGGTTTTTTATCAGTAAAATTTCCGCTAACTATAACATGTGTGAAACCTATGGTTTTTTCAGTGAATTTGCAAGGTTTTTTAAATGCTAATTCCTAACTATAACGTGTGTGAAACCTATGGTTTTTTCAGTGAATTTGTACGGTTTTTTAAATGCTAAGTGACTTTACGCCATTCGTGGCGTGCGCGCCCACTTAACGCAGTTCGTTCCGTGCGCGCACGGTGCGCTTCGCGCACCGTGCGCGCACAGTGAGCACGCGGTGCGCTTCGCGCACCGCGCACCCACTTTACGCAGTTAGTGCCGTGCCCACGTTACGCTAGATGGGCCATGTACGCACGATGCGCTTCGCGCACCGTGCGCACATGGAGGACATATTATGCGCTTCCTTGTGATAGGTAATCTGTTGAAATTTTTTGGGAAAATTTTCTGTGCTCTAATAAGCCATGCACAAATGGTGGCCTTCGGCCACCATTTGCACAAGGGGTGGAGAAAGTGTGGATAGTGTTTTTTTTATTTTTATTTTTTTACCGTACGCTTACGGTAAGCGTACGGTAAGCGTACCCCGCGAAATTGCCGAAAAAAAAATAATGCCGTTTTTGCTCTTGGGGGATGTTTGGGGACTCCCTCAACATGACTATGTGAGAGGGAGTTGTCAAAACATCCCCGTAACATGTTTTTGGCCATCATGTTTGATACATAACACTCAGTGCGGTAGACAAAATGGCGGACGCCGCTTCCTGGTTTCTGCCGATTCGAATGTTTACTAAGATCTAAGAGCCAATCAGAATCGCGCTCGCGCACGCCACCGTACGCTTACCGTAAGCGTACGGTAAGCGTACCGTAAGCGGGCTCAGATATATATATTGATTTAAAGGCTATTTTCTCAGAATCTACTGAACAGATTTACACCAAACCTACAAAAGGCACTTCCTTGACCTAGGGACTACCTCTCTGCCAAATTTCTAGTAATTCTGTTCAGCCGTTCGGGCTGTAGCTCGTTCTAAAGGTCCTATGGAAAAATGCATGGGAAAAACGCGTTTTGGGACCCCCCTTTTATCTCAGCCCCCGCTTGACGAATCCCCCCGAGACTTTCAGGGTAGGAGCGGAGCGTAGCGCCCCACCTATTTTGAGAAATTCGCGAGGATTCGTCGACCGGCGCCAAAGTTATTCAAAATAGAATGTTGAGGTTTTCCTATGGAAACGTGGTCCTAACTATAACTACCTACTGGCGACCGCCAGTAGGTAATATATTCACTGAAAAAACCATGGGTTTCACACACGTTATAGTTAGGAATTAGCATTTAAAAAACCTTAGAAATTCAATGAAAAAACCAAAGGTTTCACACATGTTATAGTTAGCTGGACATTTCACTCGTAAAAAACCAATGAAATTCCCCCGTTATAGTTAGTTCAGCTAACTATAACTCGCGCGCCCGCAATGGACTACTGATGACGTCACATATTACATCACTCATGACATGGTCACTGACATCACTCATGACATCACTGATGACATCTCAAATGACATCACTGATGACATCACTGATGACATCATCCAGTGAATGTGTGTTTTTCAGAAAATTAAATATGTTTTATATATGTATATCTCAAGGTCAATGGAAGAATAAATGGGTATATAAGTGTCTAAATGGATGCTTTGTTTTTGAAAAATTGATTGTGTAACTGACTAATTAAGTGTTTCATAGTGAATACATGGCTTACTGAGTAATGTTTATATATGTAAAAATATGTATTAGTCTCTCACTTTGTGTATAAGTGGCTGCATGGGTTGGTGAGTAGCTTCATGGGTGTCTATATAGGTTATTAGTTGTTTTTTTAAGTATCAGTCTGAGTGTCTGTATGGTTCGGTGGGGGGTATTATGTAGTGCATAGGTGCATGAATGAGTGATTCACTCTTTGTATGTATTGAAGACAACATGTGTGCAGGACTGTATGGGTGGATGAGTGTGTGTATGGGTGTGTTAGTGAGTGAATGACTGTCTCAATCGTGTCTTTATGAGTAACTACATATCTTTTTAACTAGTAAATGTAACTATTGGTGTATATAAGTGAGTATATGTAAGAGTGAGAGATTGGAAGAGTTCCTGTATGAATAAGTATGTGTTTCTATAAGTTATTGTTTAAAAGAGTAAGTATATGTAAGTTTCTGTAGAAGTAAGTGTGGTGGTGTGTGTATAACTGTATAAGCTAATAAATGGATGTTTGATTCTTTATTAGCATGAGTGACTATGTGTGTGAGTAACTCTATGGATGAGTGGCGTTGTGTAACAGGATGTATAGGTGTATGAATACATATGATGAGTGAGTACATGTATGAGTGACTGTAGAGGACTGTTGGTGAATGACTGTATGTGTTTGTGGTTCTTAGAATTACTGAATAGGTTGCTGTAACTGATATTGATATGTTCATTATTTTGAACATTTTAGTTTCTATTTTTGAATGTGTGTTTCAATGGTTATATTAGGGGAAGAGGAGGTCTGCCACTCTATCACAAGGATGATGTCATCAGTGATGTCATCAGTGATGTCATTTGAGATGTCATCAGTGATGTCATGAGTGATGTCAGTGACCATGTCATGAGTGATGTAATATGTGACGTCATCAGTAGTGCATTGCGGGCGCGCGAGTTATAGTTAGCTGAACTAACTATAACGGGGGAATTTCATTGGTTTTTTACGAGTGAAATGTCCAGCTAACTATAACATGTGTGAAACCTTTGGTTTTTTCATTGAATTTCTAAGGTTTTTTAAATGCTAATTCCTAACTATAACGTGTGTGAAACCCATGGTTTTTTCAGTGAATTTGCAAGGTTTTTTAAATGCTAATTCCTAACTATAACGTGAGTGAAACCCATGGTTTTTTCAGTGAATTTGTATGGTTTTTTAAATGGTTTTTTTTTTTTTCTTCTTTTTTTTTTACATATTTTTATTTTAATTGTCTATTCTTTTTTAAAGACTATGGTTAAATGTTAAAAATTCTACAATATGTTTTTATTTTACAATTTTTTAAAAATAAACAGGTAAAATGTATTAGCAATACATTTATTTATTTTTTTTTTTTTTTACCGTGCGCGTACCGTAAGCGCACGTCGTGCCGTAATTACGCTAGTTTTCTACGCTGTTTGCGTTCATTTACGCAATTTGCGTATACGCACGTCACGCGCGCACAGCGCGTAACGCGTACGCTGCACGCGCACGTTACGTGAAAGTGAAGGGGCGTGCCAGTTTTGCGCATGTGCGCGTGAGCGTGTCTTTTTTACGCGCATGCGTACTTTTTGCCGTAACCGCGCCGTAAGCGTACCGTAAGCGTACGGTAGGTTATGTGATCATGAAACACAACTTTTAATTGGTTGAAACTACTTTCAGTTCTAGAACTCTCCTACACCACACCCATTCCCCTCATTTCTGCTTGTGATCCCTTAGGAGAAGGAGCTGGGTTGTCTTTGTGATTCGATGGCAGAACAGCAGAGCTCTTCTGAGAGTGAGGCTAGCAGCACTACCTTGAGGCAGAGAGCGAGGAAACAAAAGACCTCTTATGTATGGGAGTATTTTACTTTTCCAGAAGGCCAGCAAAAGGTAAATGCACCCTTAGTGACTTGTAAGCTGTGTAAGCGTGTACTTTCAAGAGGGAATCCTGACAGGAAGTATTCCTTTGGGAATCATACCATGATGAGACACCTTAAGGATGTACACAGAAGGACACATGCTCGACTTACTGGAGGTAACCCTTCAGTAAATCAACCAAGCACATCCACAGCAGCTCAGCCTGGACCATCATCTGCAGGGCCGAGTCCTTCTTCTGCAGGTCAGGTGAGCCCTTCATCTGTGGGGGGAGCATCTCCTTTTTCTGGTCCTCTGGAAATTAACCCTCGGTTTGCGAGGGTTGAAGTACGGTGCGCCTGTTGTCATGATCTAATTACTTATAGGGAGACCAGTATTTCCCTAGTGAACAATAAAATAGATCAGCACACTTGTCGTACCGTCTAATATTCCCAATCTTTCTTTCCTCTGTCCCTGCATGAACACAACGGCTCTTTTAAGAGCCAACCTTACCTTTCATCTATTTTTTATATATGTTTTTTAAAACTTTTTTAAAAATTTTTTTTTACCGTACGCGTACGGTACGCGTAATTTTTTTTTTTTTTTTTTAAAAACACTAAAAATCAATTATCACATTACAAGGTCCTTGAGAGACTACAATTAAAAACTGAAAATGTGATTGTAGAGAAGTAGAAAAAAAGGAACCATGATATTATTGACTTACCATACCCACTCAAAAAAATATTTATTTATTTATTTTTTTAAAAAATTGCTTTAAAAATGGTTCTAGTTTTCGAAAATTTTCTATATCAATCTGAAAAAAAAGAAAAAAGTATTAATATTTTTTAAAACATTTTATAATACAGTACACATATTTACATATTTATCAAAAAATATTTTTGCCTTTTTTTTGCTGTTTTCAGAATATATTGCATTTCACTATAAATTGTGAAAGCAATTGCATTCATCATTTAACAGCGGGCAAAAAAAAAATAACAATCTCAAAGATTGTTTTAAAAAAGCCCATAATCTCTTCTCACTTAAACATCACTTTATAGAAATCCATAATATTCTAAAAAAATATCATCTAATATCAATACTTATTTCTTTAAAATACCGTCTGACATTTTTGTTTCAGAAGTATAATCACAATAATATATCTCAAATAACTCCATAATACATCTGGTTCCATTTCCTTTAGGCCAAATAGTAATTTTAAAATTCTTTTTTGATTAAATTTCCAATGGTAATCCAATAAAATTCTAAAGTTTAAATTGTACAGATCTCACCGATTCTCTGTAACAGTTTGGTTTCCGAAAAATGTATTAATAATTAAATAAGTCCACAATAGAATTGTTTACTTTTCCTCATGGCCAAATAGTAATTTTAAAAATCTTTTTTGAAAAAATTTCCAAAGGCAATCCAATAACATTCCAAAATTTAAATTGTGCAGATGTTACCGTTTTTTTCTCAATTTTTGGTTTTCCAAAGTTTCCTTAAAAAATGGAAAAATTCCACATTACAATTGGTTACCTTTCCATTAGGCCAAATGATAATTTGTAAAATCTTTTTATTTGTAAATTCCAATGGTAATCCAATAAAATGGTAAAATTGTTTTGTCCAGATGTTGCCAAGTCTCTCTAAAATTTAGGTTTCAGGAAGATTAGAAAGGAATTTGCTAAATCAAAAGGCAAACGTTGCTTAAAAATCAATTGGGAATCATTACACAGTGTCCAGCCTTTTTCACATTTAAGATAAACTGTGTAATGACCAGAAGCTACAGGAGGTCCATCATGGAAAATTATTGCAACTGTTACAAAAGTTTTTCCTGAAATTGATAATTGCTGTCCTGTAAACTTCTTTATTAAAGTATCCAATTTTGAACCATCAGGTCTACATCGTTGCATCATTAAAATTACATACTGTCCATATTCATTTAAAATTAACGTTGAAAACATTTCAGATTTACACTCACCGCATTGCATGCTATGATTAGCATCTTTAACTAATTTAGCAAAAGTGACTGTTTTACTCTCTGGCAATGTTAAATAAATAAACCTTTCATTATCAATATTAGAGCCACATATATTATAACAGTTTTCACAACTATGTTCCCATTTATAAGAGAGACCAAAAACATTTTCAATGGGAACCCCTTCTTCTTCCAGTACCTGAAGAAAATACATCAAGAATTCCTGTGCGTCTTGCTGTACATTTTGAGAAAACTGTGTTCGTCCTGAACATACATCTAAAAGTTTCCTAATTTCAGTAGCACTTTCTATTTGAGTTTTATCATTACTCAGCTTTTGAAAAAGGAGACTCAACTCAGAACAGAATCTTTTTCCCTGATTTACTATTATCTGCTCTTGCACACTATCCAGATAAAATGCAACATTCAGCACTACATTAGCGTAGCAGTTGACACCAGAGCTATTTTCAAAATGACATCCTACAACCTGTTCTTCATTTTCCTTTTTCTTTTTGCTTGCAATTACATCACTCCTCTTTTTTTTCCTCCTCTCTACATCTTCATTACAGATATTCTCATTTCTCCTTTTACGAGAAACTACACGTTTCTCCAACACAGGATACTGACCTAAATGAGGAGCATAGCTTCTTCTTAATCTATTATACTCCTTTACACAATTTGTATCAGCACTAACTTTTGAATCATCAAAGTCTATCATGAATAAACCTGATAATGTTTTCACTCGTGAGAAAGCAGCATATGCCATACCTTCTTTGAACACAGTTGAACCAATGTTCACAAATGCACAATCTACAGTCAATCCTTGAGACTTGTGAATAGTTACAGCATATGCTAGCGAAAACGGAAACTGCTTCCTACGTACATACAAGTCTTTCACAAGCATGAAACGAACTGAACAACGACAAATGTCTTTAACTTCTTCTATCTGATCAAATTTTATTTTTAAACATTCAATTCCATCTTTTTTCTGATAATTAATAAAACCCACAACTCTTCCCATAGCTCCATTAACTAAACCTTTTTCAACATCCAAATTTCTCCTTAAAAATACTCTACAGTTCATGCAAACATATAGATTTTTTTCTAATCCAGCTGTTTTGGAAATGTTCTTCTCTAGTGACTCCAATTTATTTTTCAGTTTGCCTGTTAATGTGATAGAAATTCTTCCATCCTCAATTTTGTCCACTGCTTCCAATTTCCTGATATCTTCCTTTTCCAATTTCAAAAGCTCCTCATTGAATATTGAGCATTCACGTAGAGTTGGCATTAAGCAGATGACACATTTGTTTTCTGCAATGTTCTTGTATATCTTCTCTGCAACTATTTCTTCCTTTGGAAATAAATTATGTAGCAGCCGACTCTGTAATGCTTTTTTGCCAGCTTCAGTCAGTAGTCCAATCCTGATATCTTTCAGAATACTTCCATATTCTTCATCGTTTGCTTGCCTCATATTAGTAGTAAGTTCCTTGTACTCAAAGAAGGACCAAATATTTGTATTACCGATGCTTCCCAATGACTTCTTCGTGTCTTCATGTGTCACAGTATTAAACACTGGTTGTCCTTTAACTGGAGTAAGTTGCAAAAGATCTCCAAAAACTATGACGTGTTTTCCTCCAAATAACACGTCATAGTCTGTCTTCAGAATTTGCTGCATTCTTAAATGCACAAAGGCAAGCATTAAGTTTAATACCATGCTCACCTCATCAATAATGAGAACTTGCATCTTCTTCAATACTCTTGAAACTTCCAAGGATGCTTCTCCAGTTAGCTTGTTGTATTGTATTTTGTTCTCATGCTCCACTGGTAACATTAGCAAACGATGTAAAGTGATTCCTTTTATGTTATATGCTGCTAACCCAGTTGGAGCAGTAACCACACAAGACAAAGTAGAATCCGTTTTTTGCTGTAGGTAGCTTCTGATGACTTTTATTAGGAAACTTTTTCCAGTTCCAGCTTGTCCGCTTACATACATCCTGATTGGATGAAATGATGTGCATGAGCACTCTTTTTTTTCATGTAGAAATCCGTGATCAATTTTGTTTCTGATCTCTTCATAAATTTGTTGCTGCTCTTCGTTCAGTTGTCTTTCCAAATTTTGTAAGTCTATAAATTCTTCTTGAGCTTGATTCATAGCCGTTTCCACTTCATTCATGGCTATTGATGCTTCATTTTCAACGATTGGTTGTCCTAGGGGATCTTGACTGAGTGTTCCTGAACTTTGGCTGTCCTGAGAACTATCTCTAGCTATTTCTGCTGCAATTGTAGTTTCCTGTTCAATTTCTTCATTTAACATTTGCAGATAAGTTGAGAATGTACTGCATTGTATGCTGTCTTTGCTAGCATTGAAGGAATCTTCATAACTCTGGAATTCTCCCAGTAGTTCGTCCTCTGTACGCCATGGTTTAAACAGCTGTAAAAGAGCCAAGTAGTAAAATTCCTTTTTGTCAGTAGTGTCGCAACTCAGCTTCCTGTGATTTATCAAACTTCCTTTTGTTTGCTTCACCAAACATCCTTCCTCACCAATGACTTTATATTTTCCATTGTTGATGTCTTCTGTGGCTTTCCGTGAATAAATGTAGTTCTGCAGCACTTCATAGAGACACATGTTCTCCAGATGATGACTTCTCTTGGGATAATATGTGTCCAACATGTTTGATTTCAAAATATCTGTACTTTCTGGGTCATTCTCGGCCAAATATTCAATTTCTCCAACAGATTTCAGTACCCGATTTCTCATTGCTGCAAGGCCTAAACTTGCCCAAATTATTCTTCTTGATTTCGAGTAGAGACTTGCAGAAGATAACCTATCTGAACATTCGTAGGATCCAATTTCTCGATGCGATAACATCTTCAAACTGAAACTGTAGAGCTTCTTACTGACAGTTTTCTCGTGAGAAATCTCTTCCCACATTTCCTTCAATTCTGTTTTTTCTGATTTCGTAATGTAAGACGTTACATATCGAGCAACAGCAATGGAATTGTCAGCTACATACTGTATATCCATGTTAGCGTTCCACATGGATAAAATGACTGGGTTGTAGTCATTTATATTTTTTGATTCTTCTTTTCTTTTAAGGTTGTAGGTATTCTTAGGTGATTTTCTTGTGATAGTATGTCTCACAGATGACATAAAACTGTTTACTCTTCCATTTGAAAGAACGGGTCTAGGAAATCCAAATCGACATTTAGTGTAGTATTTATCTTTGCTCTTGTATTTCCATCGACAGTATTTTCCACACCGATGACTTTGGAAACGTAAAACTTGCTCCTTTAACTTTTTCTCTTCTGTGCTTTTTGGTATAGCACATGTTGCATATTCTTCAATGTAAGATAACACTGCTTCATCAGTATCTGTTCCAAACTTTGGGGCATCCTTGATCCACAACAGCATATGAATATGAGGAGCACCTCTTGCCTGGTACTCTTTTCTCCAAAAGAAATCCACTACTTCTCCAAGGGGTGGATTTTTTTTATTGCAGATGAAGGACATCATAGCCTCAAATCTATGATTGAAATATCTGCGAACATTAACCGGATCCAATGAGCACAGTTCTCCTGCTGTCTTGTATTCGATGTTTTTAATGTTTGAATTTGCCTCTCGTAGAAAATCCAGTAAATCATCCCAAGCGTACTCGGCACAGCTTAGGGTAAGGAACCATGTTGGTGTTCCTAAATTCCGTAACATGCATTTTAATTCACCATGGCGTCGGTACCAATATTCATTTGTCCCACGCTGACAAGCCATCAGATTGATCAGTTGTGTTTCCAAATGATCATCTCGGTGCTGCACTTTCTCCATAAAATCCTTAGCAGACACATTTTGTAAATGTACTCCACTTTTTAAAATGTGATTTACTGCATAAGATAGTGCAGACAAGTCGCTTTCAAATAAAAGATGGAACAAATAAGGAATACTTTGTCGAAATCTTGGATCTTCAGCATATAGTCTTGTAGTCCGATACTCAGAAGCTGGAATCTGTTCTGGACGTTCATCGTATCGTCCTCCTTTTCCTGTAGGAAACAGCTGGGGAAAACATCGAGCTTCCAAGCTCTCCTCCCATACACTCACGGGAGTTCCTTTTGCTTTCTTCATCTGAAATAGATCAATATTGTCTCCCATAACTTCTTTTGAATGAAGAGGATGTATGCTAAAATGTTCATAAATTTCTTCTTCCTTTGACTTGTCCACTTTTTCAATTTGTCCAGTTGGTGTTTCTGTGTCTTCTTGTAAATCTTCTTCTTCTTCTTCTTCTATATAAATTGATTCATACCATTTGTTATTCCTTTTCAAATACAAATTTGCTCTTTGTACTTTCCGTACATCTACCAGCTCCTGCCAAATCTTCTTATTCTTTGTAGGTACACCATTAAGCAGAATAATTAATGGTTCAGTTTCCAAAGTATCCGCATCAATAGTTTCCATATTTTTTTTCAAATCCAAGGGCAAATACACCACTCTACCTTTCAAACCTCTCAGTAAATCTGAAGGAGGTAATTTTCCAGTTTTGGGCTCCATACGTACTATGGTCTGGAACGGATGAACACATTGAATGAGTATAGACTCATATGTATTTAATTCAGAAAGTTCTGCAGGAATAGCATCCAATTCTAAATTATTATGTACAGCTCTGGTCGGCATTCTATTTTCCTCTAACTTATTGTAACAGTATTTACAAATACGCTGATCTTCACCCAATTCAAAACAATTTTCAAGAAATATATATGTGGCAAAATCCTTCCACTTATAATTATCTTCATTTTCACTCTTTCTGTAGAGATCAACATTCCTAGTTTGTTTTCTATAATGAGTTCTGCGGCAACAAATACAAGTAATATTTGGTCTTTCATTAGAGATTATTGCAAATTTTGTTATGTGATCATTAAATGTCTTACTTACAGAGGGTTCTACATTCTCTTCCACTTCTTCCTCATTTACTGTGTCCTTCTCTGGACTGTTTTGTTCAGGACCAAAGTAACAAAACTGAATTTCATCAACAACCTTCTCTACATCTGATACCGTTCCACGGAACAGAGCCCTATTCAATTCATCTAACTTTATTGCTGGACTTTTAGCAAAATACAACCGTCTCACAAACTTTCCCATTTCAGTATGATGAACAGCCAGCATCCTAAAATGATGGAAAACACTATTACACACTTTTCTAGATAGACAAGCCAGAGAATGACCCTGCAAAGCAGTATTCTCTCTCACTCTGCATGGATCCAGACTTTGAAGCACCTTAATCTTCTGTTTTACACTTTTTTTACTATATTCTCTTAGAAACTCACGAAATGTATCAATAGATTCCTGACGCACAGTGCAAATACTACTACAATTCCAAGTGTACACTGGGGCTTTAGGACGTCTCCCCATAGCCTCATCCGCCATCACTTGTACCTCATCTCTTGGAACCATTATCTCCTTCTCCATTATGCAACCATTTTTCACTTCGTAAGCTCGACCTCTGGTGTCAACTGCATGCAGCAAACTATTACTTTGAAAATAACTCTCTTCATTAAAAAAAGGTTCACTACTTGAACTATGCATCCATTTTCCTAAAAACACTTTAGAAAAGTTTGTTCTGTTCACTACTCTTTTCCTTTTGCTATGTGATTTCAGTACATTAACCATTTTGTCTAATGTACGCATCCTATTCAAAATTAAAATGAATAGTTTCCTTTTTAATTCTAATGCTTTTGCTGCAATGGCTTCAATTTCTTTTTTTCTCTTATAAAACTTAGCCTTTTGCTTATATTTCTTCACATCCTTTATCAAATTGGACATAACTCTTCTCTGAAACATTTTTCTACGTATCTCTTTAAACGCTGTTTTTCTGTTTAAGTTAATTTTTTCAGTTCCAGAAGGTATATTTGCATTAACTAAATTCTCAATTTTTTCCTGCCCTTTTCTATTGAAAACATTCTTTCCAGTACAGACATTTTGTACATTTTTCCTTTTTTTGAATATGTTTTTTAGAAAATTTTTTGTCTGCTTACCAGAAGATTTTTTCTTTTTCCCAACATGAGCATCTTCAACTAACTTAGGTCCTCCAGTTGTCTTCAAATATAGGTTTTTTTGTGGTCTTTTTGTACTCTGGATTTTGTAGGCATCTTAAATTTTGTTCACTGCTCTTCAGCAATACCTGAAAAAAACTAAAAAAAAAAACCTTTATTTTATTTAAATATATTACTACATTTGTTTTCACATTAGTCACAAAACGTAATTTCTTTGCCAATTTGAAAGCACACTTACTACTCTTTTTTTTGGCAAGTGATAATCACTTTTACAGACTGACACATTATGAATCCACTTTTCAGATTCTTAAAAAAGCACATGTCCAAACTGCTTTTTCACACCAGTACCATTTGTAACCTGGGTGACTGCCTACACTCCAGCAAGGGCAACCAGCCTTAGTGATGCTGAATGTATTTGCATTACTGACTGAAACCTCAAACCCCACTCGCTTGTGAATACTGTGCATGATTCCACATGGTAACCAGCTGGGTGTGTGCTAAGAGTCTGCTTCTGCACCAAAAAATGGCTCCCCCTTTCCTTCTAATGCAACTGTGAAATCACCAGAGCAATACGCAATAAATCTCTGCCTGTAATTCCTCTTTGCACACAGAGTCATGTTTTCACATTAGTCACAAAACGAAATTTCTTTGCCAATTTGAAAGCACACTTACTACTCTTTTTTTTGGCAAGTGATAATCACTTTTACAGACTGACACATTATGAATCCACTTTTCAGATTTTTAAAAAAGCACATGTCCAAACTGCTTTTTCACACCAGTACCATTTGTAACCTGGGTGACTGCCTACACTCCAGCAAGGGCAACCAGCCTTAGTGATGCTGAATGTATTTGCATTACTGACTGAAACCTCAAACCCCACTCGCTTGTGAACACTGTGCATGATTCCACATGGTAACCAGCTGGGTGTGTGCTAAGAGTCTGCTTCTGCACCAAAAAATGGCTCTCCCTTTCCTTCTAATGCAACTGTGAAATCACCAGAGCAATACGCAATAAATCTCTACCTGTAATTTCTCTTTGCACACAGAGTCAGGTTTTCACATTAGTCACAAAACGAAATTTCTTTGCCAATTTGAAAGCACACTTACTACTCTTTTTTTTGTCAAGTGATAATCACTTTTACAGACTGACACATTATGAATCCACTTTTCAAATTCTTAAAAAAGCACATGTCCAAACTGCTTTTTCACACCAGTACCATTTGTAACCTGGGTGACTGCCTACACTCCAGCAGGGGCAACCAGCCTTAGTGATGCTGAATGAATTTGCATTACTGACTGAAACCTCAAACCCCACTCGCTTGTGAATACTGTGCATGATTCCACATGGTAACCAGCTGGGTGTGTGCTAAGAGTCTGCTACTGCACCAAAAAATGGCTTCCCCTTTCCATCTAATGCAACTGTGAAATCACCAGAGCAATACGCAATAAATCTCTGCCTGTAATTCCTATTTGCACACAGAATCATGTTTTCACATTAGTCACAAAACGAAATTTATTTGCCAATTTGAAAGCACACTTACTACTCTTTTTTTTGTCAAGTGATAATCACTTTTACAGACTGACACATTATGAATCCACTTTTCAGATTCTTAAAAAAGCACATGTGAAAACTGCTTTTTCACACCAGTACCATTTGTAACCTGGGTGACTGCCTACACTCCAGCAGGGGCAACCAGCCTTAGTGATGCTGAATGTATTTGCATTACTGACTGAAACCTCAAACCCCACTCGCTTGTGAATACTGTGCATGATTCCACATGGTAACCAGCTGGGTGTGTGCTAAGAGTCTGCTTCTGCACCAAAAAATGGCTCTCCCTTTCCATCTAATGCAACTGTGAAATCCCCAGAGCAATACGCAATAAATCTCTGCCTGTAATTCCTATTTGCACACAGAGTCATGTTTTCACATTAGTCACAAAACGAAATTTCTTTGCCAATTTGAAAGCACACTTACTACTCTTTTTTTTGGCAAGTGATAATCACTTTTACAGACTGACACATTATGAATCCACTTTTCAGATTCTTAAAAAAGCACATGTCCAAACTGCTTTTTCACACCAGTACCATTTGTAACCTGGTTGACTGCCTACACTCCAGCAGGGGCAACCAGCCTTAGTGATGCTGAATGTATTTGCATTACTGACTGAAACCTCAAACCCCACTCGCTTGTGAATACTGTGCATGATTCCACATGGTAACCAGCTGGGTGTGTGCTAAGACTCTGCTACTGCACCAAAAAATGGCTTCCCCTTTCCATCTAATGCAACTGTGAAATCACCAGAGCAATACGCAATACATCTCTGCCTGTAATTCCTATTTGCACACAGAGTCATGTTTTCACATTAGTCACAAAACGAAATTTCTTTGCCAATTTGAAAGCACACTTACTACTCTTTTTTTTGGCAAGTGATAATCACTTTTACAGACTGACACATTATGAATCCACTTTTCAGATTCTTAAAAAAGCACATGTCCAAACTGCTTTTTCACACCAGTACAATTTGTAACCTGGGTGACTGCCTACACTCAAGCAGGGGCAACCAGCCTTAGTGATGCTGAATGTATTTGCATTACTGACTGAAACCTCAAACCCCACTCGCTTGTGAATACTGTGCATGATTCCACATGGTAACCAGCTGGGTGTGTGCTAAGAGTCTGCTACTGCACCAAAAAATGGCTTCCCCTATCCATCTAATGCAACTGTGAAATCACCAGAGCAATACGCAATAAATCTCTGCCTGTAATTCCTATTTGCACACAGAGTCATGTTTTCACATTAGTCACAAAACAAAATTTCTTTGCCAATTTAAAAGCACACTTACTACTCTTTTTTTTGGCAAGTGATAATCACTTTTACAGACTGACACATTATGAATCCACTTTTCAGATTTTTTAAAAAGCACATGTCCAAACTGCTTTTTCACACCAGTACCATTTGTAACCTGGGTGACTGCCTACACTCCAGCAGGGGCAACCAGCCTTAGTGATGCTGAATGTATTTGCATTACTGACTGAAACCTCAAACCCCACTCGCTTGTGAATACTGTGCATGATTCCACATGGTAACCAGCTGGGTGTGTGCTAAGAGTCTGCTACTGCACCAAAAAATGGCTTCCCCTTTCCATCTAATGCAACTGTGAAATCACCAGAGCAATACGCAATAAATCTCTGCCTGTAATTCCTATTTGCACACAGAGTCATGTTTTCACATTAGTCACAAAACGAAATTTCTTTGCCAATTTGAAAGCACACGTACTACTCTTTTTTTTGGCAAGTGATAATCACTTTTACAGACTGACACATTATGAATCCACTTTTCAGATTCTTAAAAAAGCACATGTCCAAACTGCTTTTTCACACCAGTACCATTTGTAACCTGGGTGACTGCCTACACTCCAGCAAGGGCAACCAGCCTTAGTAATGCTGAATGTATTTGCATTACTGACTGAAACCTCAAACCCCACTCGCTTGTGAATACTGTGCATGATTCCACATTGTAAGCAGCTGGGTGTGTGCTAAGAGTCTGCTTCTGCACCAAAAAATGGCTCCCCCTTTCCATCTAATGCAACTGTGAAATCACCAGAGCAATACGCAATAAATCTCTGCCTGTAATTCCTATTTGCACACAGAGTCATGTTTTCACATTAGTCACAAAACGAAATTTCTTTGCCAATTTGAAAGCACACTTACTACTCTTTTTTTTGGCAAGTGATAAGTACTTTTACAGACTGACACATTATGAATCCACTTTTCAGATTTTTAAAAAAGCACATGTCCAAACTGCTTTTTCACACCAGTACCATTTGTAACCTGGGTGACTGCCTACACTCCAGCAAGGGCAACCAGTCTTAGTGATGCTGAATGTATTTGCATTACTGACTGAAACCTCAAACCCCACTCGCTTGTGAATACTGTGCATGATTCCACATGGTAACCAGCTGGGTGTGTGCTAAGAGTCTGCTACTGCACCAAAAAATGGCTTCCCCTTTCCATCTAATGCAACTGTGAAATCACCAGAGCAATACGCAATAAATCTCTGCCTGTAATTTCTCTTTGCACACAGAGTCATGTTTTCACATTAGTCACAAAACGTAATTTCTTTGCCAATTTGAAAGCACACTTACTACTCTTTTTTTTGGCAAGTGATAATCACTTTTACAGACTGACACATTATGAATCCACTTTTCAGATTCTTAAAAAAGCACATGTCCAAACTGCTTTTTCAGACCAGCACCATTTGTAACCTGGGTGACTGCCTACACTCCAGCAAGGGCAACCAGCCTTAGTGATGCTAAATGTATTTGCTGTACTGAGTCCAACCTCAAACCCTTAAACTATTCTTTTTTTATACCAGTACACCTTAATTTATCGTGAAAACATAGTCCATATTATTTTACATGTTCCTCACATTTAAATTTCTCCCAAAACAGAAAATAATAAACACAACTTCAACAAAAGGAAATCCATTTCTATTATTCATTTCTTAATTTACCATATACATCCCCTCTCAAACTCTTAACTCACCTTTAAAATTAGTTAGTTGTGAAAGAAATGTGGCACTCAAACAGCAGATTATCAGAGCCAGGATCTCTGTTCTTTACACCTCTCTCCTCTCAGCAGAACCAGATAATGGCAAACTCTACCTCTCTTTTTCCACACTTATACATGTTAATTTCAAATCTCAGTGCTTCCCCCTTTTTTTCAAATGTAATCACACATTTCTATTGGTTGAAAACCAACCCTTTTCCAAAAGTACCCTTCCCCCAACTTGACTTCTGCCTAGTACCCTTCCCCCAACTTGACTTCTGCCTGCTACCATAGCAACAGCTCATGGAACACTGCTGTGTGGAGTTAGGTCAGAAGTTCGCCAAACAATGTTTCAATTCCACAGAGCAAGAGTGCTTGACTTTTCAAACCTAACAGCAAATCCATAGTACTGTTCTTTGGTAACACATTTTTCTGTACCAATACAAAACATGCTTCTATAAATTTACACATACAGCCTAGTTTTTATTCTAGAATGGTATGAAACAGCCAATCAGTTCTTTTTTTTATGAAAAAAATATGTATGCCTCCATTTCCAAACTGTCTTTCATTTCTTTTTACCATTCTACTGAAATACACCTCCTGAGTGCATCCAGATCTCCTTGAAAGATGTTCACAGTGTGGATTGTAGGGCACAGCTATGTCTTCTGGAGTGAAAAGTACGCAGAGAAAACAGGTATGGTGAGAGACCTTGCTTTGCCAAATGTAGACATTAAATGGGTTGGTCAGAGAGGGTTAAAGTGGCACCAATTGATGCCATTGGTGAAATCCTTCATGCAAAACCAACACCCTGACCTCATAATAGTGCACTGCGGTGGCAATGACCTAGGCACTTTGACTGGGGTAGGTCTGGAAATGCTTATGAAGGACACCTTTGCACAACTGTTTTCACTTTTCCCTAAAACTGCCTTTGTGTTTTCTAACATATGCCACAGGCAAAAATGGAACTGGTCCAATCTTTTCTGTCCACAGATTGACAAAGCAAGAAAGCACGTCAACAAATCTGTTTCTGCTTTCCTCCGTGACTATGGTATGGGTTCCATTTACCACAACAACTTGCGTTACGACATGCAAGACATTTATAGAGGAGATGGTGTGCACTTCAATGATGAAGGGAACAGAGTCTTCCTCTTGAACCTTAGACTCTGCATCGGTACTTACTTGTAGGTACCACTAAAAAATAACTTCATAAACACAACGGCTCTTTTTAGAGCCCCCTAATATCTAAACTCTTAAATCTGCATTTCTTTTCTTTTCTTTTCTTTTTTTTTTTTTACCGTACGCTTACCGTACGCGTACCCCGTGATTTTTTTTAAAATCAATAAATGTTTTCTTTGTACTTTTCTGTCCTTCTTTGACCCCCTCAAAAATGTTAGGGGGTCTGTAACTCTCCTCCTTGCCCCCTTTTCTTGTTATCACTCTTTTTTTTCTGAGTGAAACACACGAAATGGCGGCCGCCGCTTCCTGGTTTCGGCCGATTCGAATGTTTACTAAGATCTAAGAGCGAATCCGAATCGCGCTCGCGCACGCCACCGTACGCGTACGGTAAGCGTACCGTAAGCGTACCGTAAGCTGGCTCAGATATATATATTGATTTAAAGGCTATTTTCTCTGAATCTACTGAACAGATTTACACCAAACCTACAAAAGGCACTTCCTTGACCTGAGGACTACCTCTCTGCCAAATTTCAAGTAATTCTGTTCAGCCGTTCGGGCTGTAGCCCTGTCTAAAGGTCCTATGGAAAAATGCATGGGAAAAACGCGTTTTGGGACCCCCCTTTTATCTCAGCCCCCGCTTGACGAATCCCCCCGAGACTTTCAGGGACGGAGCGGAGCGTAGCGCCCCACCTATTTTGAAAAATTCGCGAGGATTCGTCGCCGGCGCCAAAGTTATTCAAAATAGAATGTTGCGGATTTCCTATACATATATATATATATATATATATATATATATATATATATATATATATATATATATATATATATATATATATATATATATATATATATGTATTACCTACTGGCGGTCGCCAGTAGGTAGTTATAGTTAGGACCCTGTTTCCATAGGAAAACCGCAACATTCTATTTTGAATAACTTTGGCGCCGGTCGACGAATCCTCGCGAAATTTTCAAAACTAATGGGGCGCTACGCTCCGCTCCTACCCTGAAAGTCTCGGGGGGATTCGTCAAGCGGGGGCTGAGAAAAAAGGGGGGTCCCAAAACGCGTTTTCCCCATGCATTTTTCCATAGGACCTTTAGACACAGCTACAGCCTGAACGGCTGAACAGAGTTACTTGAAATTTGGCAGAGAGGTAGTCTACAGGTCAAGGAAGTGCCTTTTGTAGGTCTGGTGTAAATCTGTTCAGTAGTTCCTGAGAAAATAGCATTTAAATCAATATATATATCTGTGGCAGCTTACGGTGCGCTTACCGTGTGCTTACGGTAAGCTTACCGTACGCGTACGGTGCCGTGCGCGAGCGCGATTCTGATTGGCTGTTAGATCTTAGTAAACATTCGAATCGGTCGAAACCAGGAAGCGTCGGCCGCCATTTTCTCTATCGCTCTCTGAGGGGGGGAGGAAAAACAAAGTTGGATAATATGAATAGGGGCAGGCTAGACAGCTCCTAACCACCTAGCCTTGGTTAGGGTGTCCCAAAAGAACCCCCAAGGTCAAAAATTCCAATTTTTTTTTTTTCGAAAAACACCGTACGGTAAAAAAAGAAAAAATATATATATATATCCACCTTTGCCCCCCCCCCGTGTGCAAAAGGTGCCCCCAGGGCACCTTTTCTGCATGGCATATTTAAAAATTGAACATTTAATAGATAACCTTTCACAACGAAGCGCATAATATGTCCTCCGTGTGCGGACGGTGCACGAAGCGCATCGTGCGTACATGGCCCATCAAGCGTATCGTGCACGGCACTAACTGCGTAAAGTGGGCACGCGGTGCGCAAAGCGCACCGCGTGCTCACTGTGCGCGCACGGTGCACGTGCGCGCACGGAACGAACTGCGTGAAGTGGGCGCGCACGCCACGAACGGCGTAAAGTAACTTAGCATTTAAAAAACCGTACAAATTCACTGAAAAAACCATAGGTTTCACACACGTTATAGTTAGGAATTAGCATTTAAAAAACCTTGCAAATTCACTGAAAAAACCATAGGTTTCACACATGTTATAGTTAGCTGGACATTTCACTCGTAAAAAAACATTGAAATTCCCCCGTTATAGTTAGTGCAGGCAACTATAACTCATGCGACCGCAATCCTCTGCTGATGACATATGTGTCTTTATGAAAAAAAAATATTTGCAATATATGTATAGCTAAAATTTAATGGAAGAAGACATGGGCAAATAAGTGTCTAAATACAGTATTAGCATCAGCAGAGGATTGCGGTCGCGTGAGTTATAGTTGCCTGCACTAACTATAACGGGGGAATTTCAATGGTTTTTTACGAGTGAAATGTCCAGCTAACTATAATATGTGTGAAACCTATGTTTTTTTCAGGGAATATATATATATATATATATATTCACTGAAAAAACCATAGGTTTCACACACGTTATAGTTAGGAATTAGCATTTAAAAAACCTTAGAAATTCAGTGAAAAAACCATAGGTTTCACACATGTTATAGTTAGCTGGACATTTTACTCGTAAAAAACCAATGAAATTGCCCCGTTATAGTTAGTTCAGCTAACTATAACTCGCGCGCCCGCAATGCACTGCTGATGACGTCACATATTACATCACTCATGACATGGTCAGTGACATCACTCATGACATCACTGATGACATCTCAAATGACATCACTGATGACCTCACTGATGACATCATCCTTGTGATAGAGTGGCAGACCTCCTCTCACCTTAATATAAGCTTTGATACACACATTCAAAAATAGAGACTAAAAATTTCAAAACAATGGACATACCAATACCAGTTACAACAACCTCTTCAGTAATTCTAAGATCCACATACACATCCACTCATTCACCAACAGTCCTATACAGTCACTCATACATGTACTCACTCATCATATGTACTCATACATCTATACATCCTGTTACACAATGCCACTCATCCATAGAGTTACTCACACACATAGTCACTCATGCTAATAAAGAATAAAACATACATTTACTTGCATATACAGTAATACACACACCACCATACTTACTTCTACGGAAACTTACACATACTTAGTCTTTTAAACAATCACTTATAGAAACACATACTTATTCATACAGGAACTCTTTCAATCTCTCCCTCTCACATATACTCACATATATACACCAATAGTCACATATACTAGTTAAAAACATATGTAGTTACTCCTGAAGACACTATTGAGACAGTCATTCACTCAATAACACACCCATACACACACTCATCCACACATACAGTCCTGCACACATGCTGTCTTCAACACATACAAACAGTGAGTCACTCATTCATACACCTATGCACTACGTAATACCCCCCACCGTACCATACAGACACTCAGACTGATACTCAAAAAAACAACTAATAACCTATATAGACACCCATGTAGCTACTCACCAACCCATGCAGCCACTTATACACAAAGTGAGAGATACACTTAATCAGTCAGTAACACAATCAATTTTTCAAAAACAAATCATCCATTTAGACACTTATATACCCATTTATTCTTCCATCGACCTTGAGATACACATATATAAAACATATTTAATTTTCAGAAAAACACACATTCACTGGATGATGTCATCAGTGATGTCATCAGTGATGTCATTTGAGATGTCATCAGTGATGTCATGAGTGATGTCACTGACCATGTCATGAGTGATGTAATATGTGACGTCATCAGCAGTGCATTGCGGGCGCGCGAGTTATAGTTAGCTGAACTAACTATAACGGGGCAATTTCATTGGTTTTTTACGAGTAAAATGTCCAGCTAACTATAACATGTGTGAAACCTATGGTTTTTTCACTGAATTTCTAAGGTTTTTTAAATGCTAATTCCTAACTATAACGTGTGTGAAACCTATGGTTTTTTCAGTGAATTTCTAAGGTTTTTTAAATGCTAATTCCTAACTATAACGTGTGTGAAACCCATGGTTTTTTCAGTGAATTTGCAAGGTTTTTTAAATGCTAATTCCTAACTATAACGTGTGTGAAACCCATGGTTTTTTCAGTGAATTTGCAAGGTTTTTTAAATGCTATTTTTTTTTTTTATTCTTCATTTTTTTCAAACATATTTTTAATTTAATTTTGTTATCTTTTATAAAGACTATGCTTAAATTTTTAAAATCCTTAAATATTTTTTTTATATATATATTTTAAAATAAACATGTAAAATTTATTTCCAGATTTTTTTTTTTTTTTTTTTTATAGTACGCGTACCGTAAGCTCACGGTAAGCGTACGGTTTACGCAACGTCCGTAATCTATCTACGCTGCTTACGCATAGTTACGTACTTTGCGTAGCCGCGCGTACTGCGCGTGGGACGCGTGCGCGCTTACGCCACACGCGCACGTTACGCGGAAGTGCCGGGGAGTGACTGTTATGCGCATGCGCGAAAGCGCGTGTCTTTTTTACGCGCACGCGTACTTTTTGCCGTAAGCGTACCGTAAGCGTACCGTAAGCGTACGGTAGGTCATGTGATCATGAAACACAACTTTTGATTGGTGGAAACTACTTTCAGTTCTAGAACTCTCCTACACCACACCCATTCCCCTCATTTCTGCTTGTGATCCCTTGGAAGAAGGAGCTGGTTTGTCTTTGGGATACGATGGCAGAACAGCAGAGCCCTTCTGAGAGTGAGGCTAGCACCAGCAGCACTGTCTTGAGGCAGAGAGCGAGGAAAGTAAAGCCTTCTTATGTTTGGGATTATTTTACTTTTCCAGAAGGCCAGCAAAAGGTGAATGCACCCTTAGTTACTTGCAGGCTGTGTCAGCGTGTACTTTCTAGAGGTAATCCTGACAGGAAGTATTCCTTTGGGAATCATACCATGATCAGACACCTCAAGGATGTACACAAAAGGACACATGGTCATCTTTTTGGAGGTAACTCTTCAGAAAGACGAGCCAGTACATCCACAGCAGCTCAGCCTGGACCATCATCTGCAGGGCAGACTCCTTCTTCTGCAGGTCAGGTGAGCCCTTCATCTGTGGGGGGAGAATCTCCTTTTGCTGGCCCTCTGGAAATGAACCCTCGGTTTGCGAGGGTTGAAGTACGGTGCGCCACTTGTCACGATCTAATTACTTATAGGGAGACCAGTATTTCCCTAGTGAACAATAAAATAGATCAGCACACTTGTCGTACCGTCTAATATTCCCAATCTTTCTTTCCTCTGTCCCTGCATGAACACAACGGCTCTTTTAAGAGCCAACCTTATCTTTCATCTTTTTTTTACATATGTTTTTAAAATCTTTTTTTTATTTTTTTTAACCGTACGCGTACGGTAAGCGTACCTTTTTTATTTTTTTTTAAAAAAAACACTAAAAATCATTTATCACATTACATTGACTTACCATACTCACTCAAAAAAATATTTATTCATTTGTTTTTTTTAAAAATAGTTTTTAAAATGGTTGTAGTTTTCGAAAATTTTCTATATCGATCTGAAAAAAAAGAAAAAAGTATTAATATTTTTATAACAATTTATAATACAGTACACATATTTACATTTTTTTCCCAAAAATATTTTTGCCTCTTTTAACAATTGGAAATCACTTTTACAGACTGACACATTATGAAACCACTATTTTTGATTTATTTAATTGCACGTGTCCAAGCTGTTTTTTTTTCAGACCACCACCATGTGCATTCTCTGTGACTGCCTACACTCCACCAAGGGCAACCAGCCTTAGTGATGCTGAATGTATTTGCATTACAGACTTAAACCTGAAAACCCCACTGGCTTGTAAATACTGTGCATGACTATACACGGCAAGGACATGGGTGTGTGCTAACCCTCTGCTTATTCCCCCAAAAATTCGCTCCCCCTTTCCATCTAATGCAACTGTGAAATCACCAGAGCAAGACGCAATAAATCTCTGCCTATAATTCTTCTATGCACACAGAGTCATATTTTCACATTAGTCCCAAAACGAAATTTCTTTGCCAATTTGAAAGCACACTTACTGCTCTTTTTTTTTTCAGGGGCAAGTGTAAATCACTTTTACACACTGACACATTATGAAACCACCATGTGTAACTACAACAAAAACAATTCCCATTTCTATTATTCATTTCTTAAGTTACCACATACATCCCCTCTCAAACTGTAAACTCACCTTTTAAATTAGTTAGTTGTGAAAGAAATGTGGCACTCAAACAGCAGATTATCAGAGCCAGGATCTCTGTTGTGTTCACCTCTCTCCTCTCAGCAGAACCAGATAATGGCAAACTTTCCCTCTATTTTTCCACACATATACATGTAAGTTTCAAATCTCAGTGCTTCCCCCTTTTTTTTCACATGTAATCACACATTTCTATTGGTTGAAAACCAACCCTTTTCCAACAGTACCCTTCCCCCAACTTGACTTCTGCCTAGTACCCTTCCCCCAACTTGACTTCTGCCTGCTACCATAGCAACAGCTCATGGAACACTGCTGTGTGCAGTTAGGTCAGAAGTTCGACACCCAATGTTTCAATTCCACAGAGCAAGAGTGCTTGACTTTTCAAACCTAACAGCAAATCCAAAGTACTGTTCTTTGGTTACACATTTTTTTGTACCAATAAAAAACATGTTTCTATTAATTTTCACATACAGCCTAGTTTTTATTCTGGAATGGTATGAAACAGCCAATCAGTTCTTTTTGTTTTGAAAAAAATATGTATGCCTCCATTTCCAAACTGTCTTTCTTTTCATATTGCCATTCTACTGAAAGACACCTCCTGAGTGCATCCAGTTCTCCTTTGAAGATGTTCACAGTGTGGATTGTAGGGCACAGCTATGTCTTCTGGAGTGAAAAGTTTGCAGAGAAAACAGATATGGTGAGAGACCTTGCTTTGCCAAATGTAGACATTAAATGGATTGGTCAGAGAGGGTTAAAGTGGCACCAATTGATGCCATTGGTGAAATCCTTCATTCAAATCCAACACCCTGACCTCATAATAGTGCACTGTGGTGGCAATGACCTAGGCACTTTGACTGGGGTAGGTCTGGAAATGCTTATGAAGGACACCTTTGCACAACTGTTTACACTTTTCCCTAAAACTGCCTTTGTGTTTTCCAACATATGCCAAAGGCAAAAATGGAACTGGTCCAATCATTTCTGTCCACAGATTGACAAAGCAAGAAAGCACGTCAACAAATCTGTTTCTGCTTTCCTCCGTGACTATGGTATGGGTGCCATTTACCACAACAACTTGCGTTACGACATGCAAGACATTTATAGAGGAGATGGTGTGCACTTCAATGATGAAGGGAACAGAGTCTTCCTCTTGAACCTTAGACTCTGCATCGGTACTTACTTGTAGGTACCACTAAAAAAATGACTCCATAAACACAACAGCTCTTTTTAGAGCTCCCTAATTTCTAAACTCTTAAATCTGATTTTCATTTATTTTTTTTTTTTTTTTTTTTTACCGTACGCTTACCGTAAGCGTACCCCGTGATTTTTTTTAAAATCAATTAATGTTTTTTTTGTACTTTTCTGTCCTTCTTTGACCCCCTTACAAATGTTAGGGGGTCTGTAACTCTCCTCATTGCCCCCTTTTCTTCTTTTCACTCTTTTTTTTTTCAGAGTGAAACAGAAAATGGCGGCCGCCGCTTCCTGGTTTCGGCTGATTCGAATGTTTACTAAGATCTAAGAGCCAATCAGAATCGCGCTCGCGCACGCCACCGTACGCTTACTGTAAGCGTACGGTAAGCGCACCGTAAGCTGGCTCAGATATATATATTGATTTAAAGGCTATTTTCTCAGAATCTACTGAACAGATTTACACCAAACCTACAAAAGGCACTTCCTTGACCTAGGGACTACCTCTCTGCCAAATTTTGAGTAATTCTGTTCAGCCGTTCGGGCTGTAGCTCGTTCTAAAGGTCCTATGGAAAAATGCATGGGAAAAACGCGTTTTGGGACCCCCCTTTTATCTCAGCCCCCGCTTGACGGATCCCCCCGAGACTTTCAGGGTAGGAGCGGAGCGTAGCGCCCCACCTATTTTGAGAAATTCGCGAGGATTCGTCGACCGGCGCCAAAGTTATTCAAAATAGAATGTTGAGGTTTTCCTATGGAAACGTGGTCCTAACTATAACTACCTACTGGCGACCGCCAGTAGGTAATATATATATATATATATATATATATATATATATTCAGTGAAAAAACCATAGGTTTCACACACGTTATAGTTAGGAATTAGCATTTAAAAAACCTTAGAAATTCAGTGAAAAAACCATAGGTTTCACACACGTTATAGTTAGGAATTAGCATTTAAAAAACCTTAGAAATTCAGTGAAAAAACCATAGGTTTCACACATGTTATAGTTAGCTGGACATTTTACTCGTAAAAAACCAATGAAACCGCAACATTCTATTTTGAATAACTTTGGCGCCGGTCAACGAATCCTCGCGAAATTTTCAAAACTAATGGGGCGCTACGCTCCGCTCCTACCCTGAAAGTCTCGGGGGGATTCGTCAAGCGGGGGCTGAGAAAAAAGGGGGGTCCCAAAACGCGTTTTCCCCATGCATTTTTCCATAGGACCTTTAGACACAGCTACAGCCTGAACGGCTGAACAGAGTTACTTGAAATTTGGCAGAGAGGTAGTCTACAGGTCAAGGAAGTGCCTTTTGTAGGTCTGGTGTAAATCTGTTCAGTAGTTCCTGAGAAAATAGCATTTAAATCAATATATATATCTGTGGCAGCTTACGGTGCGCTTACCGTGTGCTTACGGTAAGCTTACCGTACGCGTACGGTGCCGTGCGCGAGCGCGATTCTGATTGGCTGTTAGATCTTAGTAAACATTCGAATCGGTCGAAACCAGGAAGCGTCGGCCGCCATTTTCTCTATCGCTCTCTGAGGGGGGGAGGAAAAACAAAGTTGGATAATATGAATAGGGGCAGGCTAGACAGCTCCTAACCACCTAGCCTTGGTTAGGGTGTCCCAAAAGAACCCCCAAGGTCAAAAATTCCAATTTTTTTTTTTTCGAAAAACACCGTACGGTAAAAAAAGAAAAAATATATATATATATCCACCTTTGCCCCCCCCCCGTGTGCAAAAGGTGCCCCCAGGGCACCTTTTCTGCATGGCATATTTAAAAATTGAACATTTAATAGATAACCTTTCACAACGAAGCGCATAATATGTCCTCCGTGTGCGGACGGTGCACGAAGCGCATCGTGCGTACATGGCCCATCAAGCGTATCGTGCACGGCACTAACTGCGTAAAGTGGGCACGCGGTGCGCAAAGCGCACCGCGTGCTCACTGTGCGCGCACGGTGCACGTGCGCGCACGGAACGAACTGCGTGAAGTGGGCGCGCACGCCACGAACGGCGTAAAGTAACTTAGCATTTAAAAAACCGTACAAATTCACTGAAAAAACCATAGGTTTCACACACGTTATGGTTAGGAATTAGCATTTAAAAAACCTTGCAAATTCACTGAAAAAACCATAGGTTTCACACATGTTATAGTTAGCTGGACATTTCACTCGTAAAAAAACATTGAAATTCCCCCGTTATAGTTAGTGCAGGCAACTATAACTCATGCGACCGCAATCCTCTGCTGATGACATATGTGTCTTTATGAAAAAAAAATATTTGCAATATATGTATAGCTAAAATTTAATGGAAGAAGACATGGGCAAATAAGTGTCTAAATACAGTATTAGCATCAGCAGAGGATTGCGGTCGCGTGAGTTATAGTTGCCTGCACTAACTATAACGGGGGAATTTCAATGGTTTTTTACGAGTGAAATGTCCAGCTAACTATAATATGTGTGAAACCTATGTTTTTTTCAGGGAATATAAATATATATATATATATATATATATATATATATATATATATATATATATATTCAGTGAAAAAACCATAGGTTTCACACACGTTATAGTTAGGAATTAGCATTTAAAAAACCTTAGAAATTCAGTGAAAAAACCATAGGTTTCACACATGTTATAGTTAGCTGGACATTTTACTCGTAAAAAACCAATGAAATTGCCCCGTTATAGTTAGTTCAGCTAACTATAACTCGCGCGCCCGCAATGCACTGCTGATGACGTCACATATTACATCACTCATGACATGGTCAGTGACATCACTCATGACATCACTGATGACATCTCAAATGACATCACTGATGACATCATCCAGTGAATGTGTATTTTTCTGAAAATTAAATATGTTTTATATATGTATATCTCAAGGACGATGGAAGAATAAATGGGTATATAAGTGTCTAAATGGATGATTTGTTTTTGAAAAATTGATTGTATAACTGACTGATTAAGTGTATCTTAGTGAATACATGGCTTAGTGAGTAATGTTTAAATATGTAAATATCTGTATCAGTCTCTCACTTTGTGTATAAGTGGCTGCATGGGTTGGTGAGTAGCTACATGGGTGTCTATATAGGTTATTAGTTGGTTTTTTGAGTATCAGTCTGAGTGTCTGCATGGTTCGGTGGGGGGTATTACGTAGTGCATAGGTGCATGTATGTGTTGAACAGAGCATGTGTGCAGGACTGCATGGGTGGATGAGTGTGTGTATGGGTGTGTTAGTGAGTGAATGACTGTCTCAATAGTGTCTTTATGAGTAACTACATATGTTTAAAACTAGTATATGTGACTATTGGTGTATATATGTGAGTATATGTGAGAGATTGAAAGAGTTCCTGTATGAATAAGTATGTGTTTCTATAAGTGATTGTTTAAAAGACTAAGTATGTGTAAGTTTCCGTAGAAGTAAGTGTGGTGGTGTGTGTATAACTGTATATGCAAGTAAATGTATGTTTGATTCTTTATTAGCATGAGTGACTATGTGTGTGAGTTGCTCTATGGATGAGTGGCATTGTGTAACAGGATGTATAGGTGTATGAGTACATATGATGAGTGAGTACATGTATGAGTGACTGTATTGGACTGTTGGTGAATGAGTGGATGTGTATGTGGATCTTAGAATTACTGAAGAGGTTGTTGTAACTGTTATTGGTGTGTCCATTGTTTTGTAAATTTTAGTCTCTATTTTTGAATGTGTGTGTCAAAGGTTATATTAGGGGAAGAGGAGGTCTGCCACTCTATCACAAGGATGATGTCATCAGTGATGTCATCAGTGATGTCATTTGAGATGTCATCAGTGATGTCATGAGTGATGTCACTGACCATGTCATGAGTGATGTAATATGTGACGTCATCAGCAGTGCATTGCGGGCGCGCGAGTTATAGTTAGCTGAACTAACTATAACGGGGCAATTTCATTGGTTTTTTACGAGTAAAATGTCCAGCTAACTATAACATGTGTGAAACCTATGGTTTTTTCACTGAATTTCTAAGGTTTTTTAAATGCTAATTCCTAACTATAACGTGTGTGAAACCTATGGTTTTTTCACTGAATTTCTAAGGTTTTTTAAATGCTAATTCCTAACTATAACGTGTGTGAAACCCATGGTTTTTTCAGTGAATTTGCAAGGTTTTTTAAATGCTAATTCCTAACTATAACGTGTGTGAAACCTATGGTTTTTTCAGTTTATTTTTTTCGTTTTTTTAAATGCTAAGTTACTTTACTCCATTCGTGGCGTGCGCGCCCACTTAACGCCACCAAAAGCACAGGGGGTGGGGTCAATGTGGATAGTGGTTTTTTATTTCGATTTTATATTTTTATTATAATTTAATGCAATTTTTTTTTATTTCATTTTTTGTAAGCCTTTTTTTAATAATTTATGTACTATATCCTGCATTATCGAAAGTTTTTTTTTTATGCATTTTTTTCCGTGCGCGTACGGTAAGCTGACGCTACGCGCTTGTAAAATACGCGTACGGTAAGCTGACGCTACGTGCTCTGGACGTAATTAGTGCAGCGCGCCTACGTGATACGTGCGTGCCGTACGCGTATACCCGGAAGCAACGTCGCGGTTACGCAGGGGCGTGTAATGCGCATGCGCGATACGTGATACGTGCGTGCCGTACGCGTACACCCGGAAGCAACGTCGCGGTTACGCAGGGGCGTGTAATGCGCATGCGCGAAAGTGACGTAAGCGCTGCGTAAGCGCATCGTAAGCGTCACGTGCACGCACGGTAGGCCATGTGACTTACAAAGAACACTTTTTATTGGTTGAAATTACTTTCACTTCCAGAAACTTCCCACACCACACCCATTCCCCTCTTTACTGCTTGAAAGAACACTTTTCATTGGTTGATACTACTTTCAGTTCCAGATTCTTCCCACACCACACCCATTCCCCTCATTTCTGCTTGTGATTCTCTAGGAGCAGGAGCTGGATTGACATTGGGATACAATGGCAGAACAGCAGAGCTCTTCTGAGAGTGAGGCCAGCAGCACCACCATGATCCAGAGAAGGAGGAAACAAAAGACTTCTTTTGTATGGGAGTATTTCACTTTTCCAGAGGGGGAGAAAAAGGTCAATGCTCCAAAGGTCACTTGCATACTTTGTGATCGTGTTTTATCAAGAGGAAATCCAAGTAGGAAATATTCCTTTGGAAATCACTCTATGATGAGACACCTTCAGGACAAACACCCAAGGACCTTTGCTCGACATACTGGAGAAAACTCTTCAGTAAGTCACCAGAGCCCAGCCTCAGATGCTCAGCCGAGTACATCATCGGCAGCTCAGCTGACACCTTCCTCTGCTGTTGGAGCATCACCTTCTTCTTTTCCTTTGGACATCAACCCTCGATTTGCGAGTGTTGAAATGAGGTGTACAAAATGTGGTGGTCTTATTGTTTTTGGGGAGGTCAGTCTTCCCCTTATTAACAATAAGATAGACCAGCATGTTTGTAGACGCTCATAATACTCCCATTCTTTCTTTCCTCCATCCCTGTATGAACCCAACGGCTCTTATAAGAGCCAACCTTACCTCACAATTTTTTTTATTTTTTTTTAAGCTTCCCTTTTCGCAAATTTTTTTTTTCCGTGCGCGCACGGTACGCGTAATTCCGCAGGTCACCGTGCGCGTACGCTACGCGCATACGGCGATTTTTCGAAAAATAATTTTTTTTTATTTTTGCCCTTGAGGGTCCTTCTGGGACCCCCTGACCAAGGCTAGGGGGTCAGGAACTGTCGAGCCTGCCCCCTTTTCACATTATCCACCTTTTTTATTCACCCCCCTGACAGTTCGAGAGAGAAAATGGCGGCCGCCGCTTCCTGGTTTCGACCGATTCGAATGTTTACTAAGATCTAACAGCCAATCAGAATCGCGCTCGCGCACGCCACCGTACGCGTACCGTAAGCTTACCGTAAGCTTACCGTAAGCGCACGGTAAGCGCACCGTAAGCTTCCACATATATATATTGATTTAAAGGCTATTTTCTCAGGATCTACTGAACAGATTTACACCAAACCTACAAAAGGCACTTCCTTGACCTGAGGACTACCTCTCTGCCAAATTTCTAGTAATTCTGTTCAGCCGTTCGGGCTGTAGCTCGTTCTAAAGGTCCTATGGAAAAATGCATGGGAAAAACGCGTTTTGGGACCCCCCTTTTATCTCAGCCCCCGCTTGACGAATCCCCCCGAGACTTTCAGGGTAGGAGCGGAGCGTAGCGCCCCACCTATTTTGAGAAATTCGCGAGGATTCGTCGACCGGCGCCAAAGTTATTCAAAATAGAATGTTGAGGTTTTCCTATGGAAACGTGGTCCTAACTATAACTACCTACTGGCGACCGCCAGTAGGTAATATATATATCTATATATATATATATATATTATTTTATTTATTTTATTTTGTGATTTCTAGGGCGCCTGGTGACCCGTAGGCATCCCCGCGCTGTAAATCTGTCAGACCAGAAGGGGGGAGAAGGGGAAGGATGATATTAGTTAGGAAAACAGATGAGTCTTGAGTTTCTTACGAAACAGGGTGTGCGAGGGTTCCAAACGAAGGCTGTGAGGGAGTGCATTCCAGCCTCTGGAAGCTTTGACAGCAAAGCGGCGGCCGCCGGTTCTAGCCTTTCTGAATTTTGGTACAGTGGCCAGATGTCCGGTGTCAGAGCGGAGGGGTCTGGAAGCTTTATAGGGTGTAACCATGAGTCTTAGTGCGGCTGGACCAACTCCATTAATAAGCTTATGGGTGATACACAGGGCTTTAAATTCTACTCTCTGGCGGACAGGAAGCCAGTGTAGGGTTTTAAGGGCAGGCTTGGCTGAAACTCTGGGAGGGAGGTTCATAATAAGCCTGGCCGCCGCATTTTGGGTGCGTTGGAGTTTGGTCAGGGTGTGTTCCGGGGCCCCGAGATAGATGGCATTACAGTAGTCGAGCCGGGCTAAAACAAGACCCTGGATCAGTAATTTCCTAGATAGCGGGGGGAGAATGGATAGGATCTTACGCACGGATCGCAAGAGACCAATGCACGTACCAGCAGTCTTGGTCGCCTGCGTCTTCATGGTTAGGTCGGGTTCCAACCATACTCCTAAAGTTTTTATCTCCTTTTTAGGTGCGGGGATTTCGCCAAAGGAGTCAGGCCAAACTGAAGGTGGGATGGACGTCCATTTGTTGCCCAGAAGCATGATCTCGGTCTTTGCACCGTTCAGCTTCAAGGCCGAGTCACACATCCAGGTATGGATGTCCTGGAGACAGTTCAGCAGGCTGTCAGGATGGTTGTCCAGGTGAGACAGGGAGACGACTAGTTGAGTGTCGTCTGCGTAGTTTATTATTTTTATACCATAAGGGGCCACTACGTCTTCCAAGGGGGCCATATAAACATTAAACAGGGTGGGGCTGAGCGACGAACCCTGGGGAACTCCGTTCTTGAGATGAAGAGGTTCTGACCGAGAGTTACCGTCCCACACCTGAAAGGAGCGGTTGGAGAGAAAGGATTTAATCCATGCTCGCACCGTGCCCACAATTCCTGCCTTGGCCAAGCGATGTAATAAGACACAGTGGTCCACCGTATCAAAGGCGGCACTAAGGTCCAGGGGGATCACTGCCACCGATCCTCCTGTGTCCAGAATGCCCCTTGCCTCCTCGATGACAGAGAGGAGGGCGGTGTCCGTACCGTGGCCGGGTCGGAACCCGGTTTGGGATTGGCGCAGAAGATGGTTGGTCTCAAGGAATTGGGACAGTTGCGAGTTGACCAGCTTTTCCGCCATCTTGCTGATACAGGGGAGCAGCGAGATAGGACGGTAGTTGGCCATGTCGTCCGGGTTGAGTTGGGGCTTTTTTAGCAGAGCCTTAACGACTGCAATCTTCCAGTTGGGTGGCACCGTGCCTCCCGACAAGGAGGTGTTGATAAGGTCCTTGATGATAGGGGCTATATTGTGAGATACCTTTTTTAGGAATCTAGCCGGGGCTGGATCGAGAGGGGAGCCGCTTTTCATTTGCTCCAGCGTGGAAGTGACTTCAGAGAGGGAGACTGCTCTGAAAGTGTCCATCTGTGGATTGTTATTGGCGTCCGCTATGTCCAAGATGGGAGGGGGGCTAGCGGTGGGTAGGGAGTCCAGTATCCCCAGGATTTCAGAATCAAAGTAGTTGGCCAGATCCTGACTTCTATCTGGGGGGGGGGAGTGAGAAGATGGTACTGTAGGGATGTTCAGTAGTTCTTTAACTATCCGGTATGATTCTTTGGAGGAGTTTGTAGCGGTTTTGATTCTGTTGTCATAATGTGTCGATTTGGCTAATTTCAAGGCAGTTTTGTAGCGTCTTACTGCCATGTGATACAGGTCTTTGTTACTATGGAGCCAGTCTTTCCTCCTCACTCTCTCAGACTTTTTACACTCTTTACGGAGCGCTCTGAGGTCGTGATTATACCAGGGTGCATGGCCCTTGATCTTATTTTTGACCCCTCGGTTTTTAAAAGGGATGAGGCTGTCAAGGGAGGAGGAAATCCAGTGTCTGACCTGAGTGTCCGCAATGGCGGGGTCGGCAGTAAGACTGGGAGTGGTGGCCTCCAGAGCCAGGGCCCAGTCTTCCACCGAAAGTCTGGCCCAGGATCTATCTTTGGTGAAGGTCGGAGGTTTCTGAGGTTTTTTAAAGGAACCTGGGAGGAAGACCGAAACCAAGAAGTGATCTGTCCACGGGAGGGGAAGGGAGTTAGTAAATTGAAGGGCGGGAATGTTCGAGAACACAGGGTCGAGCAGATGTCCTTTCACGTGCGTGGCTCCTGAATTAACCAGGGAGAGGCCGAGGGCCCTCAGATCGTAGATAAGGTCGGAAGCTCCTGTGTCGAATAGGTCATCAAAATGGATGTTGAGGTCACCTGTAATCAGGAAGTTAGATGTTAGGTGGACCAGGGATGCAACGGTTTCCAGAAAGGCGGCCGAGAAGGGGCCGAAGTGCCCTGGTGGCCGATAGACCAGAAGGCCCGACAGGGAGTTGGTCGGGGAAAGCTGGAGCGAAAAGTAGCAGCTCTCCGACTCCTGGCTCTGCGTCTCGGTGGATCGACAGCTAAAGTAGTCTCGGTAAATGATAGCCAGTCCACCTCCTCGACCAAGAGGGCGGGGTTGGGACATGAAGAGAAAGCCCGGGGGAAGGGCTGAGACTATGTCGGAGTTAGAGTGTCCGGTGATCCATGTTTCGGTTAGAAAAAGTATATCCAACTCGTAATCGACTATAAGGTGGTTTATGAGTAGGGCATGCTTGGGCAGCGATCTACAATTGAGTGTCGCTATTTTGATCCCAGGGAGCGGGGGAGTAGCACTGGGAACGGTTAAATTTCCAATTTTGCAGTTGTTGCATATAGTGAAGGGGTCGGATATGACATGGCAGTTGCTGTTTCTAGCAGGTCTGAGGCTGAGGAGATCTCGACGAGAATAGTGTCTCCTTATGGCGGAGAGGTCCGGCATAGTGTCTGGCCCTGTGCCCGGCCGTGCGCGGACGGGCGCAGACGGGCTTGCCCTAGGCGCGCCTTCGGCGCGCAAACGGCGCTCCCGCTGCGCTCGTCCGCTGCGCTGGTATGGCCGGCACATTTGAGGGAAAGGGAAAGGGGCGTGGCCTCGAAGTGGGCGTGTCCACCCCTCGAGCGGCAAAGGCGGTTGGAGGGAGTTTCCCTGTCTCAGCCCTCAATCGGCTGTATCAGGGGGGAATTAGGCGAGCCTGCTAGGCGCTGGAAGCAAAGCGCTTTACATGCAGGTGAGTGAGATTATTAAAAAGCAGTGCAAGTAACAGTGAAAGGTTCAATTTTTTTTAAAAAACAGATTACAACACACAATAACACACCTCCGGCTTCCGCCTCAGAGGTCGACAGAGTTGTATCAGCGCTAGGGATCGGCGCTTAAGTACTGCGAGGGGGCGTGGCCTCAAAGTGGGCGTGTCCACCCCTCGAGCGGCAAAGGCGGTTGGAGGGAGTTTCCCTGTCTCAGCCCTCAATCGGCTGTATCAGGGGGGAATTAGGCGAGCCTGCTAGGCGCTGGAAGCAAAGCGCTTTACATGCAGGTGAGTGAGATTATTAAAAAGCAGTGCAAGTAACAGTGAAAGGTTCAATTTTTTTAAAAACAGATTACAACACACAATAACACACCTCCGGCTTCCGCCTCAGAGGTCGACAGAGTTGTATCAGCGCTAGGGATCGGCGCTTAAGTACTGCGAGGGGGCGTGGTCTCAAAGTGGGCGTGTCCACCCCTCGAGCGGCAAAGGCGGTTGGAGGGAGTTTCCCTGTCTCAGCCCTCAATCGGCTGTATCAGGGGGGAATTAGGCGAGCCTGCTAGGCGCTGGAAGCAAAGCGCTTTACATGCAGGTGAGTGAGATTATTAAAAAGCAGTGCAAGTAACAGTGAAAGGTTCCATTTTTTTAAAAACACATTACAACACACAATAACACACCTCCGGCTTCCGCCTCAGATATATGATATATATTTATATATATCATATACAGGTGCCAGTGGTTCAATTAATCAGTTTCGGCCTGTGTGAGTGACTCTGTGAGTGTCTGTATGGGTGAGTGATTGGGTGTATGAGCGACTGTATGAGTGAGTGAGTGGGTGTGTGAGTGGCTGTATCGGTGAGTGAGTGGGTGTGTGAGTAGCTGCATGGGTGAATTAGCAGCAGTGTCAGTAGCTGTATGGATGAGGGATTGGGTCATAGACTGACCGTATATGTCAATGAGTGGATGTGTGAATGGCTGTATCAGTGACTGAGAGGGTGTGTGAGTGGGTTATCAGTGAGTGAATGGGTGTGTCAGTGGCTGTTTCACTGAATGGAGTGGGGTGTGGTCTAGCCTATAAGTGAATAATAGGTGTATCAGTGACTCTATCACTGAGTGAGTACTTCTGTGAGACACTCTGTAGGTAAGTGGTTGGATGTGTTAGTGCTTGCATAAATTAGTTCCTGAATGACTTTGTAAGTTGTTGTGTGATGAACCACAAATCTGCTGTATTGCACTGAAACTTTTAATAACAAAATAGGCAAAATAAATTGATGGGAAGGTATGGCAAGTATCTTTTATGTTTAAAAACACTCGATATGGATATCTGTAAGCCATATGTGTGTAGTAGAAGACGTTTTCGGAGACATCTAATGATGATCAACTGCAGCCGCTATTGAAAAAGAAAATGGAGACAAACATATGTTAGTATTTAATCTTAAAAATTACAAAAACATAACAACAAATTTGCATTGCTTATACTGTAATATTATATTACAAAAGAATAAAAATATAACTTTCCCTTTTTTTATTGTTCTCAGCTTTCAAACTGCTTCACCGTAAACAATATTTTGTATGAAGCATCATCCTCAAACACTGGGGAAAAAAATCAACAGATTGTAAAATAAAACAAAAGCTGTACAGTTGATCACTACAAATAAGTGAAACTATGAATTTCACTCACTACAATTTATTAATTAGTGGCTTTTTCTAGACTTATTACAGTAATCTGTGGAAATGTATGTTAAAAAGTATTTCTCATATTATTATTTCTGGTACAATATCACAAATAAATGAGAAGCAGTCTTTAACTTTGAAGACCCTTTTGAAACATCACCCCTGGTAGGCCAAATGATGTGTAAACTACTTATGATCCATGTAGACAAGATCTCATACTGTATTTTTTTTTGCCACAAATAGAACGTAGAAGTTTGGTTGGAGAAATAAAAGGGACTTTTTCATTTGAAGGCAGGGTTTGGTTTCATCTTAAGGCTGCTATAAATTGAGTATGTCCATCCACTTTCCGACTTTAATTAGAGTGTTCTGTTTAGTTGTTATATTAACTCCTTCCTCAAATATAAAAGGACTCTGATTTTTGAAGATATTTGTGTATACATTGCCCTCAGTATGCCAAATATTCCTATACAGTAGTATGTAGAAGCTGTTGTTGAAGAAACAAAAGGGTAATTTTTTTAGTTTTAATTGCAGTTTTTAGTTTAGCCGTAATTGGACTATTTACATTCAGTTTTTAAATGTAATTAGAGAATGTAGGATTTAGATGTTTTATAAACCCCTTTTCGAAGATAAAATAAATCTTGCATTATGAACTACTTTTTGAAGACATTACCCCCAATACGCAGAATAATGTCTAATAAACAGATAAACCATGTAATAAAAAACACCTTACACCTTACTTTTTTATCCAAAAATTGTTCTCAGAACGTTGGAGAAAGAAGAGAATTGAAATTGGTAATTTCTTATGTGGTCTTGGTTTGAATTTTAGATTGATGTCATTGCATTTTGCCCATCCAGATTCACATTTTAAATAAGCAGTGTAGAGTCCAGAGGTTGTATTAAGTCCTTTGTGAAAGATGATAACCAAAGTAGTAAAAGTCTGTCTTGAAATTGATATTTGTCCAGCTACAAAGTTTGTAATTTCAGGTTCTAATTTTAAACCATCTGCTCTGCATTGTTGTAGTGTTACTATGATTTATTTTTCAGTTGTTTCTAGAAACAACATAGACATAACATCTGATCTGCAGTTTGGGCAGGTCATATTTTGGTTGACCTTTTTGAACAATTTCTCAAAAGATACTGTTTTAGAATTCCGTAATGTTAAGTAGAGAAATTGTGAAGAATTCATAACAGTGCTGGGTGTGAATCCACACTCTTCGCAGTCATAGTTCCATTTGTAACTCAATCAAAATAACTCATTAATATTTAATTATTCTTGCTCTAACACTCCTAGCATAACCTTAATAAATTACTGTGTGTCTTGTAGAATATTTAGAGAAAACAGTACTGATCCAGGACATACATCTTTACGATCTCAGAGTCCTGAAGCAGAATGTATTACACTTCTCTCTCAGTTAACGCTGGAGCAAACCATATAGTGTAGAACAGATTCTCTTATCTGTTCAATTTGGGTTGCAGCATGTGGTAAATGGAACCGTACATTAAAAACAACATTTGAATAGCAGTTAATCCCTGAACTGTTTTCAAACTGGTTACCTACAATTTCTCCATCATTTAGCAGTTTTCTCTTCTTAGATCCTTGGGTATTCTCCTTCTGTCATTCTTTTTCTTGAGCATCCATACACTGTTTTGTAATCTTCCGCTTCAGAGAGATTAACCGTTTCTCACAAACAGGGTATTGGCCTAATTGAGGAGCAGATAGACCTCGCAACCGATTGTACTCTCGAACACAGCTTGCATCAGAGATATCATTCTTTCTCATCAAAGTCAATTAAAAACAAACCAGACAATGTTCTAATTCACTACATATATCATTCCTTCTTTTAATACAGTACTTCAAATATTTACAAAAGCTACATCTACACTTAAACCTTGCAATTTGTGAATGGGTACATCACACGCTAGAGACAAAGGGAACTGCTTTTGCTGCATTTATAAGTCTTTCACTAGCAAAAAATGAACAACTCATTGACCAATCTGCTTGGCACCATCAACCTCATCAAAATATAAGGCCAAGCATTCCACCTAATCTCTCTTTGGGTAATTAATCAAAGTTATAATGTAACCCATTGCACCATTTGCTAACCCTTCTGCAACATTTTAATTCTTACGCAAAATTATACAACAGCTTTTGCAGACACATAACCGCTTCTCTAACCCTGCAGTCTTCCATAAAGACTTCTCCAAGGAATCCAATTTTGCTTGTAGTTTATCTGTGAGTTGTATTGTGACACCCTGATGTTCCATTTTATCAGTATCTCTAATTTCCCAAAAATCTTTTTTATGCAGTTAAACAAACTATCGACTTCTCTTTTTTAATGAAATTCTACATTAGTTGTGCTGCTGTAATATTAGATGGAAATGCTTTCCTGATCAGGCGAGTTTCCAAAGCATGTCTGCTCTGTTTTGTGAGAACTCCTACTCAAATGCATTTCAGTATATCACCATATTTCAAATCTGATGCTTGGTGCATATTTTTCTCTAATTCTATGCATTCAACATTTTGCGAAACATTGATATTCCAAATACTTCCTAGAGAATTTCTTGTTTCATTATGTTGAAGTGTCTTGAAAACAGGTTGTCCTTTTACAGGTGTTAGCTGTAGTAGATCACCAAAAATAATTAAATGTTTTCCACCAAACAGTACATCATAGTTTGTTCTAAAAAAATGTCTGCATTCTTAAATGTATGACGGCATGCATTAAGTTTGAAACCATGCTCACTTCATCAATAATTAGGCGCTTCAGTTTTTTCAATACTCTTGCTACCTCATGACAAGCATCACCAGATAATGTCTGATATTCTAGTTTGTTGTCTTGTTCCACAGGTAGCATTAACAGTTTATGAAGAGTAACTCCTTTAATGTTAGTGCAGCTAATCCTGTTGGTGCAGTAACTACAAAAGACACATTTTAATATGTGCCTTCTGTAGCTGACCAGTGATGACTTTAATCAAGACACTTTTTCCGTGCCAGCTTGACCACTTATGTATAGTAGAACTGGTTTAAATGAAGAACATTCACACAGTTTCTTCTCATGCAGGAATCCATGCTCTATTTTATCTATAATTTTGTTGAAAACCTCTCGCCGTTTATTGTCCAGTTGTTACATTGACTGTTTAAAATCCACAGTCTCCTCTCTTGCTTGCTGAATTGTATTTTGCACCTCATTCATAGCTATTGCTGCTTCTTTTTGAATTATTGCCTCTCCAAGAGGATCTTGACGTGCTGATGGAGAACTTTGGCTGCTTTGAGAGCTCTCCATGGTTATCTCAGCAGCAATGATTTCTTCCTGTTCTCTCTAATCTATCAACATTTGCAAATAGGTTGAAAACACTGAACATTCAATACTGTTTTTCAAAGCATCGAATGGCAATCAAAGTAACCTAGTAAATAGGATTCAGCACGCCATGCCTTGAACAACTGCAAAAGTGCCAAACAGAAAAACTCTCTTCTCTCCAGAGTTTGGCAGCTAAGCTTTCTGCGGTTAATTCGATTTTTTTGTTGAGTCTTACCAAACAACCGTCACATCCAACGACTCCATATCTTCCTTCTTCTATGTTTTCAGTTACATTAGTTCTAAATCTATAATTCTGAAGTACTTCATATCGACACATTTTCAAGATGGAGACTCCTTCTTGGGTAGTATATATCCAGCATGTTAGTCTTCAGAATGTCTCTACTCTCAGGCTCCGATTCTGCAAGGTATTGCATTTCTGGGAAATACTTTAATACTCTATTATGACTGCTTGCAAAGCTTACCCACACAATTCCACTGGACTTTGAGAACAAACTAGCCGAGCTCAACCTGTCTGAGCATTCATGGTAACCTATTTCTCTGTGGAAAAACATTTTCAAACTGAAAGTGTATAATTTCTTGGTAAGGCTCTTTTCTGCAGAAATCTCCTGACACTTCTCTGTCTTCTCTGACTTTCTTATATATGAAGCCATGTAGTGAGCAACAGCTATGGAGTTGTCTGCAACTAATCGTAGATCCATATTTGCATTTCACACATTCAGAATCACAGGGTTGTAGTCATTGATGTATTTGGAAGCCTCTGTTCTTCTTAGGTTGTCTGTGTGAGAGTGTGTCTGACTGCAGACGAAAAGCTGTTCACTCTTCTTTCTGAGATGACGTGGGAATCCAAAACGACTTCTCATGTAAAATTTTCATTTGGATCTGTATTTTCGATGAAAGTATTTCACACGCCTATGATTTTGAAATTATAAAACTTGTTGACTCGAGATCTTGTTAACAGTATCTGTTGCGATGGTGCATGTCACATACTGTTGCATGAAAGACAAGAAAGACTCATCAGTGTCTGTTCCAAACTTCGGTCATCTTTTACCCATAACAGCAAGTGAATTTGTGGAGGGTTTGTTTTGTTGAAGATGAAAGCCATCATCGCTTGAAACCGGTGGTTGAAATATCTGCAAACATTTGCAGCGTCCAATGAGCAGAGTTTGCATGGTGTTATTAGATTGATGTCTTTTATATTTGAGTTTTCTTCTCATAGGAATTCAAGCAGGTCATCCCATACATACTCAGCACAACTGAGTGTTAGCAACCAAGTAGGTGGGCCTAGGTTTCTCAACATTTAGTTAAGCTCACCATGAGAACGATACTCATACTCGTTGGTACCACGTTGACATTCCATCAAATTATTCAAGTTGTATTCCAGGTTTTCATATTTTCAGAGAACTTTGCCAATACATTCCCTCACTGAGAGATTATGCAGATTTACTCCTGTTTTGAGAATGCAGTTTCCTGCATAAGATAGGCCAGATAAGTCACTTTCATTTAGTAGATGAAATATATAGGCAATACAGTGGTGAAATCTAGGGTCCTCTGAATATAGTCCAGTTGATCTGTACTAGGCTGCTGGTATTTGTACAGGCCGGTCAGCATACCTGCTGCCTACTTCAATAGGAAAGAGATGCAGAAAACACTGAGCTTCCTAACATTTCTCCCACACACTTTAGGGAGCTCCTTTTGATTCTTTCATTTGAAAGAAATCAATAGCATCACCAATGATCACTATAGAATGGAGAGGATAAATACTGTAGTGTTCATAAATTTCTTCTGATCTGGATTGATCTACCTTTTCAATTTGATCTGTCGATGGTAATATGTCATCTTCTATGTGTGTAATATCTTGAAGAACATCTACATTTATTATAGTAAATGCTATTTTTTTACCAGATATAATGTTGCTATGTTTTTCTTAACTAGCATCTATTAACTCTTGCTATATCTTTTTGCTCTTGGTAGGGACCCCATTGACTAGAATTACAAGTGCTTTTTCCAAATCTCTCTGCACCCCTACAGTTTCAATATTCTGCTTAAAATCTAATGGTAAGTACACAACCCTACCATTAAGACCTTACTGGAGATCAGTTAGAGGTAACTGTTGTTAGCCCCATATGGACTATAGCTTGGAATGGATGTATACATTGTATAAGTATAAATTCATAAACATTCAAATCTTGTAGCACTTCTGGAATAGAAATTACTGCTAACTTGTTATGTACGGCTGTTGCAGGCATTTTGCTTTCGTCTAACTTATTGTAGCTGTACTTCCATATAACTTGTTGTATGGACAAGTCAAACCGTTCCTCTACAAATAAGTAAAAAGCAAATTGTTGCCACTTATCATTGTTCTCTTTTTCACTTTTTAAATACAAATCAACAATCCGAGTTTGACTTTTGCAGTGAGTGCATCGACAACAAATAAAACAGTATGGTTTCTCTGAAGAAACGCTGTTAAACTTTCAAATCTCTTCTTGAAAATTATCAACAGTAATACCTGTGTCCTGTTCTGGTAGACCTGCAGATATCAAATCCTCATTTTCCCTACACTCCTCACCAGGACCAAAGTAACTAAACTGTACATCATCACACACCCTTTTTACCTCTGCCACAATACCAGGCAAAATAGCTATATCAATTTCTTCTAACCATAGGGCAGGAGTTTCCACATAGTAAAACCTCCTAATTAAAGTTTGCATTTTTGAGTGATATACAGCTAACTTTCTGGAAATGATGAAAGTTGTATTGGCACACTTTCTTTCATAGCCAAGCTTGTGAGTATCCCTTGTAATTAGTATGCTTTCTTACCTGCAAGGATCTAATCCTTGCAATGTTCCCATTTTTTGTTTTAAACGTCTGCAAGGAAATATATGTAGGACATTTCTCAATATGTCAATCGATTGCTGTTGAATACTGCAAACACTACTACAGTTTCATTTGTATACCGATGCCTGCCCACACCTTCCCTTTTTCCGCATTTTTTCCCTTTTGTTTCTCACTTGTGATGAGATAGTATCCTTGCTGATATATCTTTCTTCTGTCTCTTTTTAATGGCACAATCACTCTCTGTAGTTATCTACAAATTAATGTCTGAAAAGAAAAAAAGACAATAAGCACATTTACCTTTTATTACATAGTATCAGATTATATTTTTTCAGTGTTTAACTAGCAACATATAATGTTCTCTGTAGTCTGTAGGACCATATTTACCTTTAACCACATTGCACATTGCCAAATGGCCTGGCTGCACCCTACCTCAGTGGTGACTTATCCATGATAGGGAAGCAGTTTATGCCTTGTCTAGGAGTTTTAAATGTGGAGGTTGGCCTAGCAGTCTAGCAGGACCGAGACATGAAGCAAGGGCTGCTTCTCTGCATATTCGACTTGAAAATGTCAGTTCTTTAGCAGATATCTGAATGAGTGCCTCAGTTCTTATCTTGGCCAGTGATTGCATGTGTATGTAAGTTTGTTGGTAAATGACTGCTTCTGTCTGTGACATGTATGGTTCTCTAGATATGTCTATAAGAGGCTGCATGGATTGCCTCATGGGTGTGTTAGTGACTATTGGGTTTTAAGTGTATGCACAACTGTCTCCATTAGTGCCAGATACATACCAGGTGTGCCTATCTGTGTGAGTGAATGTTTAGGTGCTTCTCTCACTGTCTAGCTGGTTATTTTAGTGTCTGTCTGCCTTTCTACATAGATATATAATTGGGTACATGGGTCTCTAGGAGTGCATAATGAAACTTTAGAGTGCAAGTCGTACCTTTTAAGCACATAGCTCCTTTTGCTATGGCCTAGCTACAGCCTACCCTAGTGGTCAGTTATATGTGGCACAAGATCAGTTTACACCTTGTGTAGGAGGTTTAAGTGAGAAGACAGCCCTAGCAGTTAAACAGCATGCACAGGCTAAAGTATAGCAGCCCCGAGACATAATGCAAGGGTTCCGTCTCTGCATGTTAAACTTGAAAGTGTAAATCCCTTAGCAGATATCTGAGTGACTTTCTTAGTCCCTATTTAGGGCTGCGATTCCATGTGTGTGTAAGTTTGTTGGTAAATGACTGCCTCTATTTTTGACATGTATGCTTCTCTAAATGTGCCTTGAAGGGGTAGCATGGATTGCTTCCTGGGTGTGTTAATGAGTATTGTGTTATTTAAGTGTGTGTGCAACTGCATCCATTAGCGCTAGATACATATCAGTTCTGCCTTTCTGTATGAGTAAATGTTTAGGTGCTTCTATCATCACAGTTTGTATGGGGTGTGTTAGTGTCTTTCTGCTTTTCTACTTAGGTATGTCCGATTACAGTCTGGGTGGCAGGGTGGTTGTATAATTGGGCACATGGGTGTCTAGTAATCCATAGAGCTCACTGAAGTTTCAGAGTAAATGTCTTACCTTTCAATGTTCAATGACATAGAACCCTGCCCTTTGGCCTAGCTCCAGCCTACTTCAATGGTGAGGTATACATGGTAGAAGAGCAGTGCATGCCTTCTCTAGGACTTTTAAATGTGAAGGTTGGCCTAGCAGTACAACCGCATGCAGAGGCTCTAGTGTAGGAGACCCCAGACATGATGCAAGGGCTACTTTTCTCCATGTTAGACTTGAAAGTGACAGTTTTTCAACAGATATCTGAATGGGTGTTGTTAGACCTAGCACCATTGGCATGGTTCTCCCTTCCATTTTTTTGCTGTTGCCTCATGTGTTTTTGTTGGTGTTAGATGATTTGGGCACTGTGCCACTGCTATCCAGTGCCACAGTGCAAGTGCTCCCTATTGTAAATTGATGTATGGATTATTGATTCCATGATTGGCTTGTTTGGTTTACTTGTCGGACCCTAGCACAGTGCACTGAGTGTGCCCAGGGCTTGTACATCCAAATGATGCTGGTGGGCTTGCAGCACTGGTTGTGCCACCCACAGACGCAGCCTTGTACAATGTGTCTAAGGCCTGCCATTGCTAGCAGGGTGCATTGTAAGTATAAGTTAGGACATGCCCTGGTGTCTGTGGCATGTCCTAATAGTGAATTACAGCCATTTTCGTTTTTCACAATTGCAAGGCTACCTGTTCTCCATAGGCCAGAATGGGCAGTTAGATTATTACATCTTATGATCCTAACTGACTCAGGGAACATGGAAGAAATTCGAGTTTAATATGCCTGAACTCAGAATGATAAAATACATCTTTTAGTGAAGTTGGTTTTAACATTCTGTGTTTGAAAATACCACTTTTAGAAAGTAGCTATTTTCTTGTCTAACTATCCAGGCCTGCCTTTGCTAGCCTGTGTATTCCTTGTCTGGAGTTTGAGTGAAAGGGGGCTGGGGAATTCCCGGGGACAGGGTGAGTCAGCACAGGGCTGAATAGAGAGATCTGCATCTAGATGGGAGGGAGGGAGGAGTTGCACCTGGGACCTGAATAGGACAGTGCCTGCCCCCCACAGTGCTGGCTCCACCCCTGTGGTGTGTCTGATGTCTATGCCCTGCACTGTGAAAGGAGAGAAGGAATCATGTCAACAAAGTGCTCCAGGGCTGTGCTTTTCCTCCACAATACTGGCTCCACCTCCTGTGGGGCGTCTGATGTTTCTGCCCTGCACTGTGAAAGTAAAGAAGGAGTCATGTAAACAGAGTGCTCCAGAACTGGCTTGGACTGGGCAAATGCCCCTCTGCCCTCAGAGGACAAAGGATTTTGGGGTATAAATATTGGGACCCTGATCCCAAGAAATTAGATCACTTTTGGGAAGACAAGAAGAAACCTCTGCTGAGGAAGGAACCCGCGAAGACTGATGGAGATGCTATCCCCACCTGGTTGCTGTTTTGGGGAAATGGCCTGTAGTGGTTGCCTTACTGCCTAAGAGAGGGAGGAGAACAGGGTGTGTACCCTCATCAACCTGTGCAAAGATCTCCAAGGGCTTGGAAGAGAGCTTGCCCCCTGACCGAAGTCTCAGGACCAATAGATTTCACCAGCCTTTGTGGGTTGCTGCTGGAAACGCTGTTTCAGTGGCTACAGAGGCAGGGAGCTGTGACCAACTGTCACAATCGACCCGATGTCCTGTAGGCGCCGCATCGAACAACGTCCCCATCAAACAACGCAAGCTCTGTGCTCACCGACTCCGTCCTGACACCGTCACCGAGCCGTTGCCTGCACTGTAAACTGTGGACACCGCGACGTGCAACGCCTCGCTATAGCGAATCGAACTGGTCTGACCAACACGATCACTGTTGCTGACTTCGAGGCCTGTGAATGCATCAGAGTTGGGCACTGCTCGCAGGCTTCGCGGCGCACCGCCCGACTCGTACGGCTGTCCGGACTGATCAACGCCAGCTCCCGCAATCCGGCTCTGTCTCTGCACCGCAAGCTGCAAGCACCGCATCAAAGCACAGTCTCGCCCTGCAACGTACGCCTCTGACCCACCGACTCCGTCAACGGGCCGTTGCCTGCACCGCATCGAGGGACAACGCGACCTGCAACGCTTTCTTTTCTGCACTGCGACGAACGCCTCAAGTAAAAGGTACTGTGACATTTGAGTGGGCCCGGACTGACACGGTCCGCTAGATTTGTTAGACTCTGTGTTATTTCAGCATCGCTGTAGCCGGACAGGGCTACCGGTTCGCACAGAACTTTGATTTAAGCCTTTTTAACAACAACTCTTGATTTCTAATAGTATTGTGGATTATTGTTGTTGTTTATGGTCTTGTGGTAAGTAACCCTATATAAAAGATACCTATTTTTATAAATATTCAACCTGTGTGGTGTCCATTTGTAGTGTTGTCACTTGATTACTGTATGTGTTCACAAATGCTTTACACGCTGCCTCTGAGATAAGCCTGTCTCATGTGCCAAGCTACCAAGGGGGTGAGCAGGGGTTATTTTAGGAGTGAACCCCCTTACCCTGACTAGAGGAGAGGGCCCCTATTTGTCGCAATTACCTACCTGTGCCAACTAGAGTCCCCCAATTCTAACAGGGTCTCAGTCCCAATCTGGGGTTGTGATTGCATCTGTTTGTAAATGCCTCCTGGGTGTATTAGTGAGTATTGGGTAATTCAAGTATGTCTGCAACTCCCTCCATTAGCGCTAGATACATATCAGTTGTGCCTATCTGTGTGAGTGATTGTTTAGCTGCTTCTGTCACTGTCTCATTGGGTATTTCAGTGACTCTACAGTTTTCTTTTAAGTGTGTCAAATTAAAGTCTAGGTGGCAGGGTGGATGTATAATTGGGCACACAGGTCTCTATAAGCACATGCAGATCAGTGAATCTTCGGAGTACATGTGTTGCATATTAAGCACATGTCACTCTTCCCTATGGCCTAGCGTACAGTCCCATGACATGTTTAAAACAAATTGCCTGTTTGTGACTGTCTAATTTGAAAGATCTATAACTCTCTAAATGTGAACATAAATAGCTGAATTAATACCTCAGTGCCTGTATTAGGAATTAGAAAGGTATGTAAGCATATATGCAACTGCCTTTCATACTGCTGGATATATAACTATCTTGTTAGCATGTTAGGGAATGTATATGTGCATCTATTGGTCTGTGAGTGGGTGAGTGAGCGGCTATTTGCTTTGGAAGCGTGTATGTCAGATTCATTATGGGTGCTAAACTCAATGTAGTGCTTGGCATGAGAGAGTCCACATGCATGACTAAGTTACTAAATCTCAAATGAACAACTCTAATTTTTGTAACCAGAAAGGACCATGCTTTGTGTGCCATACCATTATAGAAAGGTAAAAGGAACCTTTGCATATGAGCTAGTTTATATGTGACATTTTGAGAGGGTTTCTGGGAGTGTAACCCTACAATGCATGTCTATGCATTGATATCTAGTTCGTGGTATTTCAATAACTAAGCTTTTAATAGGCAATTTTGTGAGGTTTTTGTGGTGAAGTAGCCCTTGAGGGGCAATATGTATACTTGAATTTTTAAAATGGTATAGTGTAAATAATTAGATATGTTGCAAACTTTTAATAGAGTAGTGGGTATGTAACTACTATTTAGCCACAGTACAGGCATCTCCACTTAATTGTGTCCACGTAGAGAACAATACTCAAACTGAATATGTTGATTGGCAAATTGTGCTGTTGAACCTCATGCAATGGTTTTCTGGTACTTTAAGAAAGTGGAAGATATCATTTCAAAATGAAGCCCTATTTGGTGACAGAATCAATAACGCATTAAAAGATCAATATAGATTGTTTCTAATTGAAACGATTTTGGGCAGTAGAAATGTGACAGTAAGTTGTTCATAAGAATTAAAAGCCATAAAAAATTAACGATGAAACAATTCCATGTATTGTTATGTTATGTTAGGAGTGCTTCCGTAGCGCATGGCTGCCCCAGCAATGGGGCGTCCCAGCGCTTGCGAACAGATAGCCATAAATGGTGACAGCTAGCCAGATGGAAAAGACAGCCTAGAAAAGTCTGGTTTTAAGGATCCGGGAAGCCGAACCACAGCGTGTGGGCGCATCATAAGCTAGATGGAAGAAAACAGCCAGGTTTTAATCTGTTTTCTGAATGCCCAAAAATCTTGTGTGCTACGCGCCGTGATTGGGATAGAGTTCCATAGGGCTGGAGCCAGGGATCTAAATGAGCGCCCCCCCCCGCTCTGCTCCTGCGCACCCTAGGAGGGCAGTCCAGGTGCAAATCTGCGGAGCGCAGAGTTCACTTTGGAACATATCGTGTGCAAAGCCCCTGCAGTATCTGGGTCCATGACCATGTAAGATCCTGTGGGTGGTACAGAGAGTTTTGGAGTGAATTCTCTGTTCGATCGGCAGCCAATGTAGGTGGTATAGGAGATGGGAGGTGTGACAGTGCTTAGGTAGGGCAAAAAGAGTGCGGGCAACTGCATTCTGTGTCCTTTGAAGTCTTTTCGTAACCATTTTATTTGCGCCCAGTTAAAGTCCATTACAGTAATCAAGACGTGACAGCACCACCGATTGGATGATCACTTGTCGGGTGGGAGGGTAAAAAAAAACAAGATCGGTTTCAGTAATGGGACAACCTTAGCATGTTTCCAAGATTTGGGAATTACTGACGACTGGAGTGATCTATTAATCAGTTCCCCACCCACTGTCAGGATGCAATCTTGGAATTTCCTGAAGGATCTGGTTTCACTGGTGAGCCTGATTTCACTTTTGCTGACAGAGTTTCTAGGTATTTACAGGGCATAGGTGGTAGGTCTTGTAGAGAGTAGGGAAGACCAGATGCGCAGTTATATGGCCATGTATTGGGGGCAGCCCTTCTGGCGTTGAGTGTCTTGTAGATACACTCAACTTTGTTGATGAAATAGCGTCTCAGAGATTCACAATGTAGGTCGGTGGATATGATAGTGTCGGTTCCTACTGGGGGCTTTGTCATGTCCTTTATGAGAAAGAAAATGATTTTGGAGGGATTGAAACTCGAAGTCATCAAATTGGTGTAGAATGCGGCTTTAGACTTTTTGACAAGTTTGTGGTAGGCTTTAATCGCCTGCCTGTAAATGTTTTTAGCTATGGGGTCGCAGTAACGTCTTCAGGTGCGTTCCAGAGATTTACAATGTGTTTTTTTGCAACATAAGGGTCTCGTTATACCAGGCATGCGATTGCGTGCACTTAGCGCAGGTCAGTTTCTTAGGGATACAGTGGCTGGGTGAGTTGTTAATCCAACTCCTAAAGGCTCTGTCCGCTTCCTCCAAGTCAGTGGGCCATACGGGACAGGATGACTTTAAACTGGACACAAAGCTAGGGGAGTCTAGTTTGTGCCAGGGTCGTTTCATAGAAATTTAATGAGGGATCTGTCGAGGAACACCGGCTGTTAGTGGGAAGGGAGCGTGGACTTTGAGGGAGCGGATATTAGAAAATACTGGGTCCTATAGGTGGCCTGCGAAATGTGAAGGGCCCTCTACTAGTTGAGTTAGTTGGCAGGCATCCATGTCTCCCAGGAAATTAGTGATCTCCTGTGAGTCACGGCATTCCAGGTGTTAATTAAGGTCACACATGATACTAAAATTGACTGTCTCTAGGGCCAAGATAGATGTAGTGAGAGCTAGGGCTTCCTGAAAGGCCCTGGCTGACCCTGGGGCCGTTTACACCACACCCCCCACTTTCATCTGCATGTGAAATATTCCAAAGAAAATAAATAAACTAAAATATGCCTATACATATATAATCAAAGACACTAACTTGAATTACTACAAGAAGAGGTGTCCTGTGATGTGTGAAGCCATTTCAAGTAAAAAATATCAAGAAACACTGGAGAGTAATTGTATATGGCACAGTGGTAAATGGTCTTTCACAATCGGTTGTTTTCCTCGACATGGCAGGTTTACATTTCCTTTTGTTTTGGTAGCCAGAACTATATATGTTTTCTGATGGCTAATTTTATATCGGCCACAAATGTAATCGTTAATAAAAGTTGTTTGTCTTGGTGGTAATCAGATCCGTCATACACATGGTGAATTTTGGGAGTTTAATTTTAAATCACTTAATGTAGCGCATTAAAAATCAGGAAATGAGGCAGTCTGTAAGGTGGTCATGCTGTTACCTATTTGTCTTGTCATGTTCCTTTAAATTACTGCCTAAAAGCCTAATTAGATGGAAAATCTGGATTATATGCACCAACGATAGAAGAACATTCTTCTTATTAATAAGAATTTAATTCCAAAGCATTGAGGCATGATAGTATTTTATTTCTTACATACAAGGATCTGCTAGTAATGCATTGTGTTCACATTCTGCAAATGTGTGCACATGCAATATTGACTATATATACTAGGATTTGACAGTCTACATCAGTAGTGACAGGAGTCAGTATGAAACAGAACCTTCAACACAATTTCAAAAGGCCATCAAAACCACAGAGATGGTGAGGAAGTGCTATACAAATGCCTTTGACATTCACATAACATTAAAAAAAATTAGCATCCTGTAGGATTGATCTAGTTTCTCTGTCCCTCATGTACCAAATGTCTCAATGCAGGAAATGAGGCCAATGCTGCTATCACTGTGTTGGGTCCAGGATATAGGCTAGACCAAGAGAAATATGCTGATTTTGCCCCCGGTGTAATTTCCCGACACAGGGACATATGCAGCAGTGCCTGCACATTGTTTACTTTCCTTTCGGAGCAGCAACCTGCAGGTTGTGAGGGGGCTTTCTTATTTTCGGTAATGGTAATGTAAAATCTTTATTTCTGCGTAATAGCCATAAAAGAAATACATATATTTAATAAACCCCAGAACTAATTATAATATTAAGAACAGTTAAAAATGTGGAACAGAAACTATGCATCCAGCTTAATGATTTATACAGATTTCAGTAGTACTCGTGGCTTGAACCACATATCAGCCAGAAATTTTGAAACAGCGAATACAATAGATCTCGTCACATCTGATTTAAATATACGGAATGCATGCATGCAGTGAGTGAACCCCAGATTTTTACACACAGGTACGAGCCAATACCTTCTAGGTTTACTGTAAGCCGGGCAAAAAAATAAAACATGAAGTTCATTTTCATTATCACAGTTGCAACCGGGACAGTTTGTTGGAAGAGCAGTAGACCACCTAGTCGTAAAGGCTCTAAGCGGTAGGGTTCCATATCTCCATTGCAGAAACAGTTTCCTAGCTAAAATGGGGTAAATAGCGTTTAAAAAAAATTCAAAATTATATACATGTTTAATCTTTAAAAATGATTCTGTGTGTGTGCCCACCTCTTTGTTATGGAGAAGAGAATCCAACTTACTATCATAAAACAATCTGGAGAGGTGTTTGCGAGAGATCACATTAAAACTGTTCAAAGGATCGTCCCATAGAGCTGGAATGCCCAGCCTACCACATTCGCTCTTGACATACATAAGCCAGGGTATTTTCCATATCTTGGGCATACATAATAGTTCTGCCAATTCCAACCTGTAATTTGATAACTCAGGGGTTACCCAGAGCCTCCGCCAAAACCTTAACGGTTTGACACCAAGCTCATGGGCAATCGGTCTTATACCCAAATCTAACCTCAATGGAAGGAGTGGAGTACTGGATGGTAGGGCCAGTAATTTTCTTAAAAATTTATTTTCAGTCATGCTAATATCAGACTTACAAACATGACCCCATAGTTCGCCCCCATACATCACCGCACCCCTAGCTTGTGTTTTATAAATCTCTAAGGGTTGTCCTATTGGCTTTATGGTCGACTTGTTAGCAAGCTTTAGAATGCCCCCTGCCAGCTGTGCCAATTTCAGTTGGGACTTGGTTTGCTGGGGGGACCACGTCATACTCTCATTAATGGTAACCCCTAGGTAATCAAATATCTGTACCCTCTCCAGTCTTGTGGTGCCTATTTTTGGGCTGGGGCGCGTGGTCGCTGGTGGATTGAAAATCATAAATTTGGTTTTTAGTGCGTTGATCTCCAATCCCAGCTCAAGGCAAAAGGACTCAAATCCGTCCAGTATGCATTGAATCCCCATTGGGGATTTTGAGAGCAGGAGGGTGTCGTCAGCAAACATGATTGCAGGCACCCGGTTTCTCGCCAGCTTTGGGGCATCAGTATTTCGGACCGCGTTCAAGTGAGCGATCACTCCATTGACATAGAGGCAAAACAGGGTTGGTGCCAGAACGCACCCCTGCCTTACCCCCCTTTCAACGGGGAATCGTGTTGTCAGGGCTCCATCCTTCCCGCACCTTACCCGGGCAAAGTTCGCTTGGTGGAGCCTCATCGAAATGTGCAAAAGGTGATGCGGTATACCCAACTCATAGAGCACAGACCACAATTTCTGGCGTGGGACCAAATCGAAGGCGGCGCGTAGGTCCACAAACACCATGTAGAGGCTACCTCCTTCCAAAGTAACCGTCCTCCAGAATAAAAGGGATAGACGGAAGATCTGGTCCATAGTGGACGTGTTTTTCCTAAATCCCGCCTGATATGGGCTCATTACCGAATGCTCATCAATCAAATCCTGCAGATGAGTTAAAATTAACCTCGCAAAGATCTTTTGCGAAGGCGGCGCGTAGGTCCACAAACACCATGTAGAGGCTACCTCCTTCCAAAGTAACCGTCCTCCAGAATAAAAGGGATAGACGGAAGATCTGGTCCATAGTGGACGTGTTTTTCCTAAATCCCGCCTGATATGGGCTCATTACCGAATGCTCATCAATCCAATCCTGCAGATGAGTTAAAATTAACCTCGCAAAGATCTTTTGCGGGACGTCTATAAGGCTGATTGGCCTGTAGTTGGCTGGGAGCAGGGGAGAGCCCTTCTTAAATATAGGGACTATCTCTGCGCCCAGCCAAGTACAGGGCACCTCCATGCCTCTCAGGATGGCGTTGAACAAAATGCACAAATATGGGGCCCATATCACTGGTTCATGTCTGAAGAGGTCACCCGGGAGTTTATCCAATCCCGGGGCTTTACCAGGTATCTCTTTACCAATTGCTTCATGGACCTCTTCTAACGTAAATTCGAACACCTCCTCAGATGAGGTGGGTATAAGCATGTTCCAATCGATCCCCTCAGATTCAAAACCCTCAACTAAACTGTACAGGCTCCGAAAGTGCTCCACCCAAACCTCCGCTGCTATATTGGGTTCAATTGCCGACACCGGCTCCCCAGAGCCAGTGTTGACAATGGACCAAAATTCCCGATGGTTTCTAGTTGCAAGGGCAACTGTCAGATTTGTCCATTTATCGTGGTCCCACTCAGTCTTGGCACATTCAAGCAGTCGTCTATATTCGACTCTCCTTTCTTTTATTAAGAGTTTGTCATTGTTCTGCTTGAGTGCCTGTATAAGCTTTAATTTAGACTTTCTGCAGGAGGCATTGTACCAGGAGGACGGGAAGGCCCTCTTGGTCTGTCTATGTACCGGAGGATTCAACACTTCAGCCAAAGTACTTACTAGGGCTGCATGGAGTGCCTGGAGTTTAAGGTGGTAATCAGTCGGGCAAGGTTGGGCAATTAAGGCGCTTACCTCCTCAAATACGGAAATCATACCTAAATATAGGTTATATAGTTCTTCCGGGTGGGCAACCAATTTATCCCACCTGACTCTACGCCTATTGTTAGAAATGGTCAACCTAGTGCCTAAGTCTACAGGGCTCGTGCGAGTTTCGTTCTGGAAGCCAGCCAAACTTAACTCCAGTATCAGGGCATTGTGGTCGCTCTCAATCCTGGGGGAAACAGCAAAATCAATAACCCTGGGCCACAACCTTGTTTCAACCAGGATGTAATCCAGGCTAGACTCCTGGCCCACTTTGTTAAATGTGCACTTTGCAGGCATGTCCGAAGACATACGGCCATTGCAGGCCCTGATTGAATGGTTCAGGGTTAGAGAAGTAATTTGGATGGCTAAGGGAGACCATGACCCCAATGCTGGGGACTCGGGTAGCGGAATAGCCCAATGGTCGTCCTAAGCCATTGAGACACCGTCCCTTAGGCCGGGCAGTGGCTCATATTGGCAGTTCAAGTCACCCCCAACCACAAGGTGTACATCGCTAGGAATGGTATGTAAAAAAGACGACAATACCTCAATGGTTGGGGATTCCTGAGCTCCACTAACCGGCCGTGCATATACATTACCAAGAGCAAGTTTAGATAAGTTGGGCCATTCAAGCACAACACATTGTACATCTTGAGAATGAGTGTTCATTGGTGTAGCCCTACAACCCAAATGTGAGCCCACCCAGGTGGTGAGGCCCCCTGACGGACGTCCCTTCCCTCCCCAACTTGCCGGTACGCTAAAAGAAGCAAAGCCCCTACGTAACTGGTTATCTCGGGCCCATGTCTCCTGGAAGAGGCATACATCGCTCTTATCAATAAAGGACCCCCATTCTGGGCACATCACTTTATTAGGCATCCCCGCTACGTTCCAAGACAGTATTCTGAATAGGGAACACAGAGTAGCCTGGGGGGAGCTAGGAATTCCTGCCCCCACCCCAGTGCTTCCTAGGGTCATAGCTTCTCCTGCCGGGAACTCACTTGTGTCAGATGTTTTATCGGCTGGAGATAGGTCACTAGAGTCCAGGTTAACATGCAATGGTGGAATTTCCAAGGATGTAGAGTTTGTGATTTCTCTACTGAAGCCCATATGGCTGCATGCTCGATTGTGACCTAGTGGTCATTTGTGTGAGGTTGAAAGTTTAAACCCGCCATGATTGCCCCCATGCCCCACAATGGTCCCCTGGTTGGTTTCACTTTGAGCTGGGGGCCAAAACAAAGACCTGAGTTAAATGACCATCTGACCTCCTTTTGTTTGAGTATAATATTGTTTGAGAGCTATCTGGAGCCTAACACCTAAATGCAAATACAATGGAGGGACACTAAGTCACACTGCTTGATATCACTCAAGAAAAAGCTATGATTTGGAGGAAAGTGGACTTAGTTTAACCCCTGTGTGCCCTATGTGTAAGTGATATTCATGCAGTGGTGAAATGTTAGAGGCCTCTGAGTGAGTAATTACACAAAGACTGAGTTGAATATCCCTTACTAATTGACTTTTTTATTTAATTATTTTACAGTGTTACTCCTCCCAATGTAGGGTGTCAGAGCAATTTACATAAGGCACACACACACTTACACCTACTCACACACTCACACAGCCACTCTCACACCCACTCACAGACCCACACAGCCAGTCACACATGCACTCACACACTCACCACACTCTCACAAACCAATGTACACACCCACATATTCACTCACATACCCACTCACACACCCCCTCATACACCCAGGTTACTTGGATGTTCTAGTTAGGATATAGCATGCAAGAAACCGTAGAAATTCACTGAAAGAACCAATGGTTTCAGGGATGTTATAGTTAGGTTCAGAATTTACACACACAAAATCAGCAGTGATAGTTATAGATATCTCAAGTGATTTTAACTCATGCCCTAAGGTAACTATAACTCACACCCTCGCTATGCACTATTAATTATCTCACATGTTACATTACTTATGACATATTCAATGACATCATTGTCATCACCATTAGCGGTATTAGTGGAGTCTCTAGGAGCTAAAGTAATCTCTGATGAAGATGACACCCAGCTTCTCTTTTCCTGTGAGAAGGGAGAGGAATTTGCTGGGTAGGCTGTTAAAAACTGACTCTCTAATGTGTTTCAGTGGTTGGCAAATAATCAACTAAAATGTTATCCAGATAAAACCGAGATCATGGTCTTTGGTTCATCTTCATTTGACCTGTGAAGATCTTTCTGTCCAAAGCACAATTCCCTCCTGGGCCCTCAATAGGGTGCAATATAGAACTATAATCCAACCATTCATAACTTCAAAATTGGGTTATGAAAATGCTCTCTACCAAGGTCTCCCGGAGTACTTCCTTGGCACACTTCAGGTGCTACAGAACTCAGCAGCCTTGATGCTTCTCAATCTTCCCCTGAGAACACACATGTCCTCTCATCTGAAGGCCCTCCATTGGCTTCCCATAAAAAAAAGGATCTTGTTTAAATCCATGGTCTTGGTACACAAAGGTCTGTATGGTTCCAGAGATGGTTAGCTGAGGCAGAGGATTCATGACTAAGTACCCACAAGAATCAATGCTCTTCTTCGGAACATCTGGCTAGAGTTCCTAAAATCTTTCGGCTCAAAACAGGTGGTAGATCCTTCTCCTATCTTGGTCTGGTTCCTTGTAACAAACTCTCCTTGGAGTTACGTACTACCTCTGATCTCCCATGTTCAAGAAAAACTTAAAGACATGGCTCTTTAAAGAATCTGCACAGGCCACACTCTGTAGATGATGTTATGTCGGTTAGCGACAGGAGACTCTCTGGGTAGCTGCATGCTGTATAATACTCAACAACATTGATAATATCACTGCAACATTTGCAGTGAAATTTTTGATGATCAAACTGTGCATGATGGGGGAGTGTGTTATAGTTACCTTCGGGCATGCGTTATAGTCACTTGAGATAACTCGAGCTATAAGATCTGAAATTCTATACTTTTGTATATGCAAAATCTGGACACTCTCTGGGTAGCTGCATGCTGTATAATACTCAACAACATTGATAATATCACTGCAACATTTGCAGTGAAATTATTGATGAGCAAACTGTGCATGATTAGGGGTGTGAGTTATAGTTACCTTCGGGCATGCGTTATAGTCACTTGAGATAACTAGAGCTATAAGATCCGAAATTCTATAGTTTTGTATGTGCAAAATCTGGACATAACTATAAAGTTCCTGTAACTTTTGTTTTTGTCTGTGAATATATATATCACCTACTGGCAGTCACCAGTAGGTAGTTATAGTTAGGACCTAGTTTCCATAGGAAAGGCATTTTTTCATTTGCCAAGGACTTTGACGTTGTTTGATGAATGCTTGCAAAATATTCAAAACGAGTTCACCACTCACTTCAGCTCCTATCTTGAAAGTTTTGGGATGATCCGTCAAGTGGGGGCCAAGAAAACGAGGGGTTCGTAAAATGCATTATACCCATGTGAATTTCAATAGGAACTTTAGACACGGCTAATGCCCAAACTGCTGAATGGAATTGCACCACATTTAGCTGAAAGGTAGATGATGGTTCAGGGAAGTGCCTTTTTGTGATTCAGTGTAAATCCATTCAGTAGTTGAATTTCCAATTGTATACATAGGAATGAGGAGGATCTGGGACCCTTCCTGATCTCGTGCAGATATCTGTTTGGCTGCTAACACTTCAATTCTCAACAATATGGAGCTAAGGGGGTCAATAGGCAGGTCGCCCCCCACTCATAAACTATGCACAAAACAGGACCTGCCCAGTGAAAATTTGTAAACAAAGTGAGCATGTTTTTATCAGTATCCCTTGCAAATGCAAAGCTGTTGTGTTTGATATTGCATGTGCGGCCAATTATTGCCGTTCAACAACCGGGTCTGATGTCACTCGCTTCTTTAGAAAAAACTCCTACGTGTCTAGGTGTGTATGAAGGTGTTTTCCTGATAATCTCTCTCCCAAGTAGTTTGTATGAAGAGAAAGGACAGACAGAACCAAATATTTATGGTATCTATTCAAAGACCACAGAGATAGAAAAAAGGTGGGAAGGGACAGGCAGTGCCTCACAGAAGTAACACCAACGAGGATACGCAGACAGGTACTCGCCTGCTACCTCACGTTCTCATCATAGGCAACTGCCGCCCAGAAAGGAAAAAAAGGAATAAATCAAAAAGCCTCAAGTAAATCCCAAAAACTGGTGCCTAGTGAAACTTATATTCTAATTTGTGTCTGTGTTCAAAAATAAGAATGTTGACCCAAAAGAGAAAGACTGGGTCTGATCAGGACCCACGTCAATCCAAGTTAAAACTGAGCGAGACTACACTGGCTGCATGATTCTTTATTCTGTGCTGTGTGTCTGCTCATTAAAACCAACATGTTTCATTGCCTGATTAAATTAGCAGCAACTTCTTCAGGGCTAGAGTCGACTGGCCACTCTGTGTTGCTAGTTCAGACCAGTAATCTATCTGTCTGCACCATGAAGATTGCTCTCGTTCAGCATACCTCAACCCTTCATATAGATAGGTGTGTGCTACATCCAATTATACTCCTGGACTGCTTGCCCAGTGGCCGTGGATTCGCGTTTCTCGTCAGCCCTCTGGTCCAGATGCTAATCAGCCTGAGGCTTTCTCTTTTGGGTCAACATTCTTATTTTTGAACACAGACACAAATTATACTCCTGGACTGCTTGCCCAGTGGCCGCGGATTCGCGTTTCTCGTCAGCCCTCTGGTCCGGATGCTAATCAGCCTAAGGCTGATTAGCATCCGGACCAGAGGGCTGACGAGAAACGCGAATCCGTGGCCACTGGGCAAGCAGTCCAGGAGTATAATTGGATGTAGCACACACCTATCTATATGAAGGGTTGAGGTATGCTGAACGAGAGCAATCTTCATGGTGCAGACAGATAGATCACTGGTCTGAACTAGCAACGCAGAGTGGCCAGTCGACCCTAGCCCTGAAGAAGTTGCAAAAAGAGGCAGAATAAATGTCAGAAACGAGCAAAAAGACACAAAATGTAGGTTAGAAATGAGCAGAAAGAGATGAAAACTAAAGGTCAGAAATTAGAAGATAAAGGCAAAACAAAGGTCAGAAACAAGCTGAAAGGTCCAAAATAGAGATCAGAAACTAGTAGAATGAGGCATAATAAAGGTCAGAAACAAGCTGGAAGAGGAAAAATAGAGATCAGAAATGAGCTGAAAGAGTCTAAATAAGGGTCAGAAATGAGTAGAAAGAGGCAAAATAGAGATCAGAAACGAGCATAAAAAGGCACAATAAAGGTCACAAATGAGCAGAAAGAGACAAAATGCGATCAGAAACAAGCTTTAGGAAGCCAAATAAAGGCGAGAAACGAGCAGAATGAGACAAAATGAAGGTCAGAAAGGGCAGAGATAGGCAAAATAGAGATCAGAAACAAGCAAAAATAAATAGGCAAAAAGAAAGTTCAGAAACAAGCAGAAAGAAGCACAGAAAGAAGCAAAATAAATGCCAGAAACAAGCAGAAAGATGCAATATACAGGTCAGCAACAAACAGAAGAGGCAAAATAAAGGTCAGAAGTGAGCAGAAAAGGGCAGAAAATGAGCTGAACCCACTCAAAGAACAACTCAGACATTATCACAGCCACTCACAGGCCCATTCACTCATGCACCCACTCAAAGATAAACTCAGACATGTACACCCACTCACACAGTCAGACACTCACGCACTCACTTACATAATAATTTCTACTCACTCTCACCCACTGACAGGTCTACTCAGAGACTCACACTTCGACTCAGAGACCCGCTTACATACTCAATCAGACAGTCATATACCCACTTACAGCCCCGCTCATACTCTTCAGACACTCATACGCCCACTTATGCACGCAATCACACTCTCATTGTCAAATGTTAGCTGTTACAGTTAGGGAATAAAATAAAAAAGCCTTACAAATCCTCTCAAAAAACAAAAGTAGCAGGGACGTTATAGTTAGGAAATTGAATTTTATACAATGTAGAAATTCTCTTATAAACCAAAGGTTACAGGGACATTATAGTTAGGAAATAGAATTTAAAAAACTTTAGAAATGCACTGAAAAACACAAAGGTTTCAGTAACATTATAGTTAGGCTTAGATTTCACTCACTCAAAACCAGGGAAATTCAGCAGTTATAGTTACCTGAGCTAACTATATCTTACACCCCACAATGCACTGCTTATTACCCCACATATTACATCACTCGTGACATGTTCAATGACATCACTGATGACATAATCTACAGAACTACTCACACACCAATTCACACACCCCAATACAACCTCTCATATGCCCACTCACACTCCCATACAACCTCTCACATACCCATTCACAGATGCATACATGTACTTATACAACCACTCACTTATCGATAGAGCCACTCACAATCCCATTCACTCACTCATAGAGCCTGATAATACAAGCAGTCTCACACCCATACAGCCAACACAGCAGCCACACACTCACCTATGCAGCTATTGACACTCCCAGTAATTCACTTCTACAGCCACTCACACAGCTACTCACTCACCCATAAAGCCTCTCAACAAAGTCAGTCACTCCCCCATAAACCCACTCATACACTCACTCACACATCCACACAACCACTTACATACCCATTTAGACTTTCATACAACTACTCACTCACCCATAACACCAATCCCACAGACACTCACTCTTCCACACAGTCGCACACGCACCATCTCATTTAACCAAACACTCACTCAAACAGCCACTCACTCACCCATACAGCTATCACAACACCAACTCACTCAACAATATAGCTACTCACAAGCCACTAACTCACCCATACAGCTACTCATCCACCCACTCACATACCTGTACAGTCCCTCAGACAAGCACTCACAGACAGATACACACAGTCACACAGTAACTCACAAAAACTATGTTATAAAAATGAATCAATCATTATTAGTATCTTAGTATGTACATTTAAAAGACAAACACATTTAGAAAACACTTACAATCACTGGATGATGTAATCAGTGATAACATTTGAGATGTTATAAGTGATGTCATTGACTATGACATGAGTGATGTAATAAGTGAGGTCATATGCAGTGAATTGCAGTGGCATGCATTATAGTTTGCTAAGGTAACTATAACTGCAGACTTTCACCCATTTTGTATGAGTGAAATTAGAGCCTAACTATAGTGTGCCTGTAACCTTTGTTTTTTTCAGTAAATTGTTATTTTTTTTTCATTCTTTTTCCTAACTATAACGTCCCTCTAACCTTTGGATATATACGATTACAGGGATGTTATAGTTAGGCTCAGAATCCAACAGTTATAATTACCTGAGTTAACTACAACTCATGCACCGTAATGCACTGTTTATGAACTCACATATTACATTGCTCGTGGCATGGTCAGTGACATCAGTGAGGACATCACTGAGATATAACATGCAGTCACCCTCCCTGGGTCAATTTCAGCCCCAGGTACCCTATCCTATGGGACCCAACCTTTTTAAAAATTTGTTCTACCACTGGGGGGTACATGGCTCCGTCCTCGGGCTAAATTTAGCCCTGGGTACCTTATCCCCCGGGGCCTGGCCTCCAATCTGGGTGCCCTGGTCCCACCCCGGGCACCCTCTTTCTTTAGCTGGGGACTTCAGGGGGAGCCTGAAGGTCCCTGCAGTCCCTGCTGGCTACCCACATCCTCGAGAACTGGCATTGCTTTCACACACAGGGAACTGCTGGAAAGGCAGTTCTTTTTGCTTGAAAGCAATTATACTCCAGTAGGTAGTTATAGTGAGGACCAAAGTTTCCATAGGAAAAGCATTTTTTGCTTTGCCAATAACTTTGCCACCACTTGACGAATCTTCACATAATTTTCAGAAAATCACACTTTTTGGTTCAGCTGCTGTGTTACAAGTTTTGGGATGATCCATCAAGCGGGGCACAAGAAAAAAGGTGGGTCAGAAAACACATTTTCCCCATGTTATGGTTATAGGAATTTTTCATTTTTGCAACATAACTATAGCCCGAACTGAACGGAGTTACACCAAATTTGGCAGAAAGTTAGATGTTGGTACAGAAAGCATGCTTTGCATGATATGGTGTAAATCCATTCTGTAGTTTCAGAGATATTTAAGTTAAAAAAATATAGATATCTGGGAGCTCAAAATCCTACAGAAATTGGATTGGCTGCCAACATTTCAACCAGGAAGTGTTGGCAGCCATCTTGGAGCCTGGCTTGAAGCCGAGTCCCATGAAAAATGTAATAAGAAAAGAAAAAAGGTAAGGTAGAAATATCCTGACACCCTAGCCCTCTTGGGAGGGGTCCTGCTGGGAGCCCGCAGGGTCAAAAAAAGCTATTTATTTAAATCCTGCCATACATTTTTATTAAAAATGATGCACTGGCTTCCAAGTTTCATTTCTAATCAGCCCCTGGGTGGGCCAGGTTCCGGGGTCATTTTAATAGAGGATGGGGGTGAACAGCCACCCTCCTGCGGCTGATTAATGCCCCAGGGACCACTAACTTCCCCAGGCTACATGAACAAAAAAAGTAGAGGAGACCCGTCTGGCCTCCCCTGTTGCCTCAGGGACCACCACTTCCCCGGGGCTTATTTATTTTAGAATGAGGGGGCATCTCAGACTCCCCCCAGCCCCAGGGGCCACCACCTCCTCAGGGCTTTAATTTTAAGTAATGCGGGGGCTGCATGGACCTCCCTGGAACCCCTGGTACCACCACCCCTGGGATGTTCTAAAATGTAATGCAGAGGGCCCTGCAGCCCTCGCAGCCCTGAGGACCATCACCTCCCCAGGGCATAATTGAAGAAGGGAAGATAGTTGTGCTGCCCACCTGGAGCTCTAGATGACCCTGGGGACCACTGGCTCATACTACATCCCAGGGTGCCCACCCCCACGATATAGCTGTTTGTAATGGCTTAGTGGGAGCTTCACTGCTCCCGCCAAGCCATAGCAAACTGTACCCTGCTTTGGCAATCAAGGAGCTGCATGTTAGCAGGAAGCAGGGAGCCAGCAAGGAAAGCAGTGGCCTTCAGGCTCCACCCGTAGTCCCAGTGGAGAGTGAGTGTCCTTTAGGCAATGAGTTTCAATGGCCAGGCCCCAGGGGGTGGGGTCCCTGGAGCCAAAATTGACCTGGGATGGGGGCCGTGCCCCATCTGGAGAAGGTTGGGCCCCTGGGGAAGGGGTCCCTGGGGCCGTAATTGGCCTGAAAAGGGGGCCACATGGCCCCCTCCCCTAAAAGTAATTTATAAAAATAAAGTCCGGGCCCCAGGGGATGGGTTCCCTGTGGCTGAAATATACCTGAGGAGTTGGCCATGTGGCCCCAATTCCAAAAATAAAAATAATAAATTTGTTTTAAAAAGCCCGGCCCTGGGGGAGGGGGCTGAAATTGTCCAAGTAGGGGAACTGCGTGGCCCCCTCCCCCATTCAAGAAATGTCTGGCCTTAGGGAAAGTGGTCCCCTGAGTGAAATTGGCCCAGAGAAGGGGCCCACGCAGCCCCCCTTCCAGAGTAAAGAACATTTATTTTAAAAGGCCGGCCAGCAGGTGGCATGAGGCTCCACCCCCTTGCTCCACCAGACTGAAAACGCACCTCCTGGTGCACTGCTGGTTGGGGGTAAAGTCCTCTTGGTTCCAGAGGGTCCTTGGGGACCAACAAGCCTTCCTGTTACCTGATGTAAGTCTCAAACAGTGGGATTGCTGTGAGGTCTTCTGAGGACATGCCCCCTTTCTCCACCACTCTGCAAATGCACCTCCTGGCGCACTGCTGATTGGGGATGAAGTCCTCTTGGCTTTAGATGGTCAGTGGGGCCCAACCACTGCTCCTGTTACCTCCAGTAAGTTCCACAGAGTGGGATTGGTGTGAGGAATTTTGAGGCCACATCCCCTTCCTCTACCACTCTGCAAACTTGTTTCCTGGCGCAATACTGGTTGAGAGATGAAGTACTTTGGTAGGTTTAGGGGCCTTGGGGGCCAAGAAACACTCCTGTTACCTGCAGTAAGTCCCTTACATATGGATTCCTGAGAGCTGGTTGGGGGCCCGCCTAGTTTATTCACCACTCTGCAAATGTGACTACAAGTTAAATAATTCACTGAAATAACCAAAGGTTACAGGGACGTTATAGTTAGGAAATAGAACTAAAAAAAAGCTTACAAAGTCCCTGAAAAAAACAAAGGCTACTAGGATGTTATAGTAAGGTTCAGATTTCCCTCATACAAAACCAGTGAAATTCAGCAGTTATAGTTACCTGAACTAACTGTAACTTAAGCTTCTGCAATTCATTGCTTATGACCTCACATATTACATCACTCATGACATGGCAAGTGACATCACTGACCACTCACATATCCATTCACAGACCCATACCAGTACTCACATACCCACTCACTCCTCCACAGAGGCACTCACACATCCACCCACACAAACAACCATTCACTCACCCGTACAGCCACTCGTACAACCAGTCACTCACCTGCATAGCCACTCACATAACCACACACTCACCCATACAGCTACTCACATACCCACTTATTTACCTACAAAGTCACATATACACCCACTTACTCACTCATGCAACTTTCAACACACTCCCTTTACCAGCACTGACATACTCACTCACACACCAACACGATCACTTACATACCCATTTGAACATCCATACAGGCACTCACACATCCACTCATTCAGCCATACAGCCATTCACAGACACTCCCTCTCCAATGCAGCCACTCACACATCAACTACCTTAATCACAAACTCACTGAAACAGCTACTCACTAACCCATATGGCCACTTGCACACCCAGTGACTCACTCATACAGCCATTCAGGTACCCACTCACTCACCCATACAGTCACTACACATCCACCTACTGACCCATAGAGCAACTCACACTGCCACTCACTCACCCATAAATCCACTGACACACCCACTCACTCACCAATACAATTCACCTACGCAGCTACTCACACACACACTTATACTCCCATACAGCCACTATCACACCCATATGCACAAGGATACATGCAGCCACACAGCCACTCAAATAATATATGTTAGAAGAAGTATAACTCAGCAGTAGTGCACCTCGTACAGCAATTTAACTTTTGGAGTAGGTTAGTATATGTGTTCAACAATCATAAACTCTTAGAAAATACACTCACTCGATGATGTTATCAGTGACGTCATTTGAGATGTCATCAGTGATGTCCCTGACCATGTAATGAGTGATGTAATATGTGAGGTCATAAGCAGTGCATTGTGAGGGCATAAGTAATAGTTAGCTCAGGTAACTAAAACTGCTGAATTTCACTGGTTTTGTGTGAGGGAAATCTGAGCCTAACTATAACGCCCTGTAACCTATTTTTTTTAGTTATATATATATTTGTGTGTGCGTGAGTAGTTCTATGGATCTGTGAATGGGTATGTGAGTGGTTGTGTTGTGTGAGTTGGTGTATGAGAGGCTGAATGGGGTGTGAGTGGGTGTGTGAGTGGTTCTGTGGATGATGTAATCAGTGCTGTGTATATCTGTGTGTGTGTGTGTGTGTGTGTATGTGTGCGTGGGTGTGTGCGTGTGTGTGTGTGTGTGTGTGTATATATAAAGAGAGAGACAATTGGAAATAAAGAAGATGTGTTGACCTAAATTAGGAAATGAAGATTTGTATCGGGATATAAACAGTTCTTGTTACTTGTCCATCCCCTTTAAAACCCCTTCTACTTGTGCTTTTCTGTTATTTATGCATTTGGAAGAGTGTTTAGATGCTGGACTGCTCTTCCCACCCTCTTTGCCGCCTCCTCTCTTCCACCAAGTGTGTAGCTAAGGAGGAACTGGGGCAGTAAAAGCTGCCCTTAGCCTCTCTTACAGCCCCATCCACCAGCGTACACCTTGGATGGGCCAGAGAGGATCTAGGGAATCCCTCCAAGAACCACTGAACTTATGTTTGAATTCACAAGTGATGTGGAATGCATTTTACTGAGAGAGCCCAGAATACAGCACTGGGGGCCTGATTCACAGAGGTGAAGTCTGACTTTACTACTTTTTGGTATTCACAAAAGTAAGCTAGGAGTAGTATGTTTACTTCTTCATCCGGGGCACAATATCTGCACTCAGGGCAGAGATTGTGCCTCAATTGCAGATGTAAAGATATTACTCGTAACTTACCTTTTCGAATACCAAAAGCTGTAAACTTAGACTTTTGGTCTTTGCTAGCAAACTCTTCTCCCCACCCCCGGGGCTTGAAAGACTTTTCGTCCCTCATAAGGGGGTAAAAATTGACTGCCGGGTGTGGACAGTCCTTGTCTGTCATCGACATATATTTACATCACAAGGTCTTATTAGAAACACTCTTCCATATATGCGTCAAAATGACAACCGATTATTATATATATTGCAGCTGCACAAATGTTCACATTTCAGTGTTCTGATTTAATTCTCAACCTTAACTGTACTTTAACTGTGTTTTTTTATGCCTATTTCGGAGGTTTTCTTTAAATATATATTATATTATATGTTATAATTATGTTATAACCAAAGCTAACCATGATGGGAAACAGTCATTACAACGCAGTCATTACATCGCACTGCTTTTACAACGCAACTGTTACAACGCAACTGCCTTTACAAAGCATGCCATTACAATGCATGTCACTACAATGCATGCCATTACAATGCATTATAAGGTAAGTATTGGAGATTTTTAGGTTTAAGGGTGGGTATGGGTTTTGGGGTAGATGGGAATAGTAATTTTTTACCCCTACACTATCCAACACTTTCCCTACTGTTGCACACACTGGAGTGGGAATAGTAATTTTTACCCCTACACTACCCAACACTTACCGTACTGTTGCCCTAAATGTATTATGCGTTTAAATGGTATGTGTTGTAATGGCATACTTTGCAATGGAATGCGTCATATTGGTAGTTTTTAAAAATGCGTTGTAATGTCATGTGTTGTAAAATCATGCGATGTAATGGTAGTTGCGATGTAAAAAACGTGTTGTAAAAGCATGCGTTGTAATTGTTTGAGTTGTGACGTAATATATTCAACCATGACTTGCCTTTATTTCAGTGAATAGGTAGATGGATAGCTAGATAGATAGATAGATAGATAGATAGATAGATAGATAGATAGATAGATAGATAGATAGATAGATAGATAGATAGATAGATAGATAGATAGATAGATAGATAGATAGATAGATAGATAGATAGATAGATAGATAGATAGATAGATAGATAGATAGATAGATAGATAGATAGACGGACGGATGAGCAGACGGACGGACGGATGGAAGTAGGGAGGGAGGGAGGAAAGGAGGGATGAAGGGAGGGAGGGATGGATGGATGGATGGATGGATGGATGGATGGATGGATGGATGGATAGATGGATGGATGGATGGATGGATTCTTGAAGATCTGGTCTTTTTAACACAGAATTCCTCCCGCGGTAAAGCATTATTTATATCACATTACACTTAGTGAACTGTGATTCATAATAAGACGTAGCTGCTGCCCTTATTTAGGAAATCAAATCTGGGTTGTTTTTTTTTAACAATGACGATCTTTAATTTAAAACGAACTACAGAGATTTAAAAAAAAGAAAGAAAAGCTGTGTGCGTATGTCTGTATAGATGAATATATAACTGATTGCTTTCATTTTAAGGGAGATCACATTTTTGCATGAATATTATGCATGAGTATGATTTGTAATAGCGCACTCCCACTGGGGTGACGACAGTGCTGTCAGGTTTTTCCGCACAGAGACCTTGAAGGATACTTCAAAAGTGAACTACTATTGGAATTAAGTGCATATAAATCTAATGAGGAAGTAAGAAACAGAATAGTGTTTTGGCACATATCCTTTACTTTACATCATGGATGGGTGATAGAAGAGGGGCAAAGTCAGTGTATTATTCCACCGTTGAGCACAAACTGTCAGTAGTTACTGTTCTGGAAGTCTCTGCAGTGTCAGATACTAGAATCGCAGCTGGTCTACAATCATTCAGTCCAACTTTTGGAGTAGGTTAGTATATATGTTTAACAATCATAAACTCTTAGAAAATACACTCACTGGATGATGTTATCAGTGACGTCATTTGTGATGTAATCAGTGATGTCCCTGACCATGTCATGAAGTTATGTAATATGTAAGGTCATAAGCAGTGCATTGTGAGACCGTCCTTGTCTGTCATCGACATATTTACATCACAAGGTCTTATTAGAGACACTCTTCCATATATATGCCAAAATGACAACCGATTATTATATATATATTCAAAGACACATTCATGCCTAAGAGGGAATCTTCAACAACATATATGTAGGGCTGTTTGTACAGGGATCTAAAAGGAGCAGTAAAATGTGTTAATACCAGTCCTAAACTGCATTGAGCGAGTGTAGTCAATGAGCCCAGGTGAACGTCTCCATCCGACTACCAAATCGATATAATTTTCAGGTGAATTATAGATACGGGGGCCGCAAAACATTTTTCCGGGCGCCTTTCAGTTCAAAGTTGATTTTTTCTTCACATGCCTTCCAGGTGAGGCCAAACTTCTGCATGATGCAGTCTGGCCTCTCCCACCTCCACTGCCCCAGGCCCCTTCCACCCGCTGACAAAGGCCCAAGCCTGCGTTACGCTCACTAAAACCCCAAAAATCATCCATGAATAGACATGATTCTTCTTATGTCTGCTGTACTATAGGCTTAACCGAAGGAGTATGCTTGGCTTTGGAGAAGATGTTATTTCTGTCCAAAGATTTATAAACATAATAGAAATACAATGTTGATTGCCAGAAATTCGATTTTTATTATTTGTATGGTGCAATATATGTAATGGAAGTATTATCTCCTGTAAAGTATTATGTAGTTCTAATGTTATGTCTACTGTGTATATAACGATAACAGGAGTAGAATATTATGAACAGACCTTCTAAATATCGGGGGCCTGCTTGGTAGCTACTTATTTGGGAATACAGATCTCCTCAAAAACGAAACATGAAATAAGACTGAATTATGACCCTCTGCTACAGAATGTTGTTCAAAAAATGAAGATTTGGCATAAATTATCAATTAGTATTATACGGGGAGAGCCAACATTATTCAAATTAATATTTTACCCAAATTTCTTTATTTATTTCAAGCAGTACCACTACGAGTCCCGAATAATTTTTTCAAGAAACTAGAAGGGGCAATTTGTAGTTTTATTTGTGGCTATACACAGCTGTGTCGGGCAATAAAATATATAACATTTCCATATAAACAGGGGGGGGGGGCTTCAGCTCCCTGACTTCAAATATATTATTGGGCTTCCTTTGCAGGACGGTTTCGAAGCCTTCTCTCTGAGGGTGGTCAAGATGACTTCTATATTTTTGCAATTGGTTCTGACAGCAGAATGTTTTTGTATAAGATAAATGACCTTACCTATTTCAAAAGAGTATGTTTCAAGACGTTTTGAAATTTTGGGGCATATTCTCACGGACTTATCGCTGAGTTATCAGTACTTTATTGCAGCCAAAGTGGCGATAAATTTATCGCACCATTCACAAGCTGGTGCTAATAGCCGATATCACCATTTTTCCTGCTATAGCTGCCGCAAAAAAAACCCGCCACAAATGACATCGGCAACTAACGCTAATGATAAAAGAGTAGGAGTTCCCGTGCAAAAAGCCGCAACAACAGAACTTCGCAACATTCTCAATGACCAGCCAGATCGATGATAAGAACCAAAAACATGCGATAAGGCACGTTAGCAGCAGGGATTTAACATCTGCTCTTTCCTGGTATTAAGTCAGATGATAACCTGCACCAGAAATGGGAGCCCAGCCCACAGCCACACCAGAAGAACAACAGATGCCATGGAGCCACTGATTATGCAGCTCGGACACCCAAGAGGGCCACAACACCCACCACCACCACCACCCCCCGACCCCGGGGCCCTAGCCCGGGCACCCCTCACCCCCGTACAAAGATATTTCACATCAACTTTACAAATTCATGAACAAAACAATTCGCCTGATGTCGCACAATTACAACAATTAACATTCATGAGTGGTCAGTAAAAGGAGAATCATTCTTTCATCTTTGAATTTCCTCAAAAAAAAGTTCATTAAAATTTAACTCAATACTACTATTTGGATGAGTCATGGCGGTCTTCTATGGACAATCTGTAAGTCACAGCCTGCAAGACAAAATTCACGATAAAAAGGTGTGTCATGCGCTCATCAAAGGACAGAGAGAGAGAGGGAGGAAGAGAGGGCGAGAGATAGGAAGAGAGGGAGAGAGACAGAGAGAGAGAGAGTGAGAGAGAGAAAGGGAGAGAGAGAGAGAGAGAGGGAGAGAGAGAGAAAGAGAGAGAAAGAGAGAGAAAGAGAGAAAGAAAGAGAGAGAAAAAGAGAGAGAGAGAGAGAGAGAGAGAGAGAGAGAGAGAGAGAGAGAGATTGTACAAGGAGTGGAAGGCCGCTCGGGCTCTTGGCTCATACATGCCAACTGTTGTGTGTGTATCATTATTGGTGCACCATAAGCCTAAGGCCTAGCCTCAATCGCAGCGCGAAAGCCACATCACATTTCCAGAATGCAAGCAGTAGTCAGACTAACATTAGGGATGAAAGCTCCTTTGTCTCAATAAAGAAGGTGGAAGGACATTTGCACCTCCGAACTTGGTCGTGAATGCGGCTGGCACCCCCTGAGAGAGATACCATAGCAGATGATGACGACTCCCACACTATGCACAGTGCTAATGAAAGACCAACGTATTCACATCCCACACACAGAAGTCCTTGCTCAAGGTACTCCTGCATGGAATGCCCTTGACACTTACACACACAACAACCCATGCGTCCAAATGTTGCACACCCATACGATTCATTTCTCAGAGCTGTGGCATATCATCCACATAAATGCCGCAGGTCAGAAGAGTGACGGTTTTACGAGTGCCACCAACGCAATGGCAGAAGATGCCGGGCACATGCACAACCCCTGTCACGTGGAACTGTACCGTGCACGTATGCTGCATTTGTTGGGGGCACTGCCACTGGCAGTGTTGCGCATGAGTTACCGTCTGAGCTTCCACCTTGCGTATGTCACCTGCGTCCTGCCCTGGTTCCACTGTCGATCATGCATATTCGAGTGACCAATGGATGTCTGCCTATCCAACACAACGGTAGCTGAACTGGATTATGACCTGTTGACCCACGACCAGGAGTTTAACTGTGATACCCGTTCATGGGATGCCTTGATATTTGGCGTATGTGCTGGCAGTTGGGCATGGGAGATTGCACAAGTCCTCGTGTGCAGTGACCACATCGAAGCGCTCCCCTATTGGGCTGTGTTGCAGATTGGTGAAACGGCATGGATGGAGCACATCTGTCCAGGCCAGTTAATGGATTGGGGTCGCCCTCGTGTTCCTTGAAGTTGACAACGACGTACTCTTGGAACTGATTGCCCAGGAAGCTGCGCTCGCATTCATGGGCGAGTAACTACTTTCCTGCAGCCACAACTGATTGTAACCGAGAGCACAGGTCCCAACACCTTGTTGCATCTTGGAGAAATGGTCACATATCCCACCACAACAGTGGACATGGCTGCATTCCCCTGGACTCAGAATGCATGTGCGTGCACCTACGTGTGTTGACACACACCTCTGCGAGGTGAGGCAGTCCCATGGGTGGAGCTGCACAGCGTCGCTTGGCAACTTTCCTAAATGTGACATACTGCTGGAGGGAGAGTACACACATGGCAATGTAGTACTACATGTGACCTTGTTGGACTCTATCACCTGCTCACTGTCAGCAGAGCAGACAGTCAGCGCAGTCCGGTGGTACAGCACTATGCAGATCCCATTGGCTGGGAATCGTGTCCCCTGACACGGGGCAATGAGCATACACCAAACATCACATGTTTTGTCCAGCAAGGCAAGGTGGGCTGAGACCGTTGCATCCGTAATGATTGCTGTATATTTTTGCCTCCCCATTTCTTGCACCTCTACATGTTCCTATGCTGCCTGTTAGTGTCTGAAGCATTGGTCTGCATGTTGTGGCTCTTGTCTTGCCCGTACTGACACACACATGCTAATAAAGTCTACGCAACTTCACTAGCGTTCAACTGTGATGAATGTTGATTAGAATGACAAATCGTGTGCCTCAATGAGCATTGTCCGTACACAGGGAGGGACTGACTGACACATTGCACTTCGGGGTGAGTCCCTATTGCCAGCCACACCTCTGTGAGCCAGACATTGTGGTTGGGATAGTTGCTGGTAGACCTGTGCTCTTATGTGTCTTCAGCAATGTGAGTATGGTGTCCAAATTCTTGCCATGTGGATCAATGTGATTCATCAAAACAGGCTGTGTCCACACAGTTGAGTGTGAGTAAGTATGCAAAGAGATGTTTTGTTGTCACATGTGATGGGGGACATTACTTTAGGCCTGCTACCAAATTTGACATTTTTACACACAGCTCTATTCAATACATGGACGTGGGGCTACGTTGGGGGGTTGCGAGATTGTTGTTCATGAGCAATGAGGCCACAGCTAGTTCCTACCTTCACAGTCAACTAATTGGCCATGTGGGTCAGGGTCAAACATGTGCATTGATGTCATTTCCCAGGGTGTACCTTTTTGTGCAATCAATGTCCCTATATTCATCCATACTATTATACTTGATTGAACATAGACACATGACACATCTGTGTGATTTGGAATGTTTTATTCACATTCTGTGGAGTGTCGGAGCTGGAGCAGTATATGGTCATGCAAACCCCACATTACATGGTTGCCCAGTGGAGGGCCAACCAGAGTTCTTTGGGGAATGACAAGTTAATCGGAAGAGGAAGAGTTCAGTCCACAGCCTGATTGCTGTGTCATTGGTAACCAGAGCCGATATGGCAGTCCATGTTGGGGTCCAGGTGAATGTCACAGAGTGTTTGGGGGGACAGTGGAAGGTGTTGTTCCAGGGCATGATGCAGAGAGCTGAACCCAGCGGGAACAGGCCATATGGTGGGGATGAATGCTACAACCTCCTTTCTCACACAGAGTCATTACCATCGACATCTTAGTCCTCTGATGTGTCTTTTGTGTCAGGTGTGTGTGGTGGTGTTATGGCTGCATCACTGTATGCCACTGACACATCAGGGGCGGAGGTTGTATGGTTGCATCACTGTGTGCCACTGACACATCAGGGGGCAGAGATGTGTGTGTCAAAGTTCTTGCAGCAGTATTATGGGACAGGCTCTGTGGCAGCAATGGCTAGATGAGGGAGGATCTGCAGGGCATGGAAGATCCCAGCTACATCTCGCTGGTGTTCAGCCGTGGCAGCCATCCTTCCAGCCTGCATCCTCTCCACCATGTTCTCCATTGTCCTCCACATCTGTGCCAACTCTGTGCTGTCATCACTGGAGCCTGTCTGACTAGACAGTTCTTCTATCTGATTAATGGCTCCAGCGAGGTCAGCCAAGGATTGTTGTAGAGCATGGAATGGACTGTGGGTGTCCGTTAGGGACTGTAAGTGGTCCCTGATGGGACTTATACACCCACGTATGGCATCTACTTTGGCTGCCATGAGGTTGAAACCCACCCACACGTTGTCAGCCAGCCCCCTCTGGCAGTCTAACACACGGTGTTGGAATGCCATGTGTTTTTCCGTGACGTGGTGGGTGCTTCCTGCTGTGTGGTCTGTGTAGGGGATGGGGTCACCTTGATGCAGCTGGGCTGACCTGCTCCTGGAGGTGGGGTGCAGAGGCTGTCCACAAGCCGTTGGAGGGTGTCGAAGCCGATGGCCAGGGGGTCCTCTTCATCATCACTGAAGAGATGTCTGGTCTGCTCTGCAGGAGGTGTTGATTGTCCCTCTGCAATGTAAAGCAAAGATGCAGGTTAAAAGCGTGTTCCATGTATGTTGATGCATGGTACATATATACATACAGACTGCATGACAATGTACATTGTGACTGTTTTGGAGGAGCTTGCTACTTGTTGGGAGATAGTGAACATTTCGACTACATGACGGATGTGAGGTTGTACTCATACATAATCATCTCACAGTTTCCTGCTATGCCAGATGTGATTGGCCAGTTTCTACACACAAGAGGCATCAGTTGTGTCCTCTGTTCTGTAGTGAAAGTGTTGCACTTTGTACCACATTGTCGTCAATGTTGATGTGCTGTGATTGCTATGTGTGTGTGCTGCATTGTGGGAGAGTCGCCCCTGCAGCTCTGATTTAGCGGCCCTTTATCCCTTTGAGGCAGTGTGCTTTTGACTTGTGCGCTTTTACGGTGCTGAGATGTTGGTGACTTGGGTCATTTGTGCTCTTGGACAGTTTGTGTACTCTTGTGCATTTTTTGTCTGCATATGTGTTGTTGACGTCAAGGGTTGTATGTGCACGTGAATGTGTCAGAGTGTGACCTGCTCCTTTGAGGATGTGATCCACACTGGGCCACCTCAGTGTCGTGTTGTGCACCATGTCATGTATTTTGACTGCAGCCGTGCTATTGGTCATGCAGTGTCACTTGCATTGTCAGTGTGGCTCACAGAGCCGCTGCTTTGCTGGATTCAGCACAGGTGTAAGGGTAGGTTGTGAGATTGGTGATGGGAGGGCGGCCCCTTTGTGCACATAGTGGACAATGGCCTACTTGGTGTTTCTATGTGTGCTGGAGTGTGCCAAGGGTATCAGGGACATGATCCACAATCATTGTGGGTGTGCAGTGTGTTACACATGATTTTGCATGTGTGCCATTGTGCCCATCTCCCCCTGTCCCCTAGTCCCTGGCCGTTACTCACCCTGTTGCTGTTGGATCAGGTCATTTTGAGCTGTGTCCGGACCCCCAACCCCTTGCACTGTCTCCATACTGATGACTGTGGCCACCATTTCCTCCAGCTTATCCAGCTCCTCCTGTGGCGCAGGACTCCCACTTCCAGTCGCCATTGCTGCCTTCAGGTTGGCAGCGAGTTTCTGCTTGGTTTGACTTTTTACATCATGCCAGCGCCTCTTGACCTCCTCCATTGACCTCCTCAACACTCCGACTGCATTCACGTTGTTCACGATGGACTGCCATATTTCCGTTTGTGTTGCCAATGACACAGTGGAGGTGACAAACAGTTGTTGGTAGTGTTCTATCACCTCCTTGACGATGATCTTGTTTTCCTGCGAACTGAACTGCATCTTCCTCTTCCTCTTCTCCTTGGCCTTCCCCGACCCAGGGATTCAGTGCTGGTTGTCTGTGGGGCTTGTGGGGTTCGTGTTGTCCTCTGCACTCGGTCCGGTTGCGTCCATGGTGCTACGCAGTTACTTTTTTTAATGATTTTTTTTCTCTGCTTTTATAGTGCATTTTCCCGCAGGCCTGACGCTGGTTATCGCTGATTTTTGTATCGCGATTTGGGACATCGCAACTTTTTTCGCGTTCGTGTTTCGTATTTTTTGGCGTAGAGTTAATTATAACGCAGTCAATTGGTGCATTGTCGTGAGACTATCGCATGGTGCCGCCGGGTTGAGAATACAACGTTAACACGGCGTTATTTTCCCGTGATAGACTGCGATGTGCAAAGTTGCGTTAAGCTAATTTTGCGATAATTAACACACGTTCTTGAGAATATCCCCCATAGTCTAAATCTGGCAAGAAATAGCATCTAAATGTTCCCTTCCTTTTATGCATACTAGTCTTCCGCTGTGGGGAAACCCCTCGCTCCCTAGCGTATTTCATGACAATCAAGGTAAAACATGGGCTAATTATGGGGTTAGTCAACCTGGGCATCTATATGACTTGAATGGGTTTCTAACATTTGAAGACTTACACAGGTCATTTGGCCTTCACAAACGGATGTTTTATAAATATCTGCAGGTTAGAGATTGTCTATGGGGGCGAAAGGGCATAAATAAGAACACCTGAGGAATCTGAACTAATGACATGTTTACACTCTGCTTCTCAGGAGGTAACTATTAGTAAGGTATATCAGTTACTCTGCCAGTATAGGAATGATGATATCTCAAATCTAGCATCTAAATGGAGTTACTTACTTGACAAGGATATTAGTCCTTTAGATATTGAAGCTGCACTTGAAGAGTACTCTAGATGAGGCCATATATTCTATTAATCTAAAACTGCAGCAATTCAAAACTATATGTATGCTATATTACACTCCTGACCGAATAACTCGCTGGTCAGTGAACAAGGGGAGAGACATAGGCGATAAGGGTACATGCCCCAAATGTGGACTAGCTGCCGCAGATAGTTTACATATGTTTTGTCACTTGTCCCGGATCGATATCTTTTTGGAATGAAATGGGTCAGATAACAGTAGATTGTTTAGGCATAGATTTACAATTACCGGAGGGGGAAATCATGCTTGGATATAAATCAGTACCGGATCCAGGTTTAAGATCTCTCTTCGCCATTAGTATAGTTACTGCCCGACTTTGCTTTGCGCGGACATGGGTATCTACAACCCTCCCAGAGCATTAGAGTTTTGGGCAATGTTGAGAGAAATATACGAAAGGGAAATGGCTATAGATGAGACTAGGGGAATTCACTCTGGGAAGAAATGTTTGCGAGCATGGGGTCCCATGGATAAAGGAGAACAGTAAGATTTAAAAATTACTACTCTATGTTAAGGGTCCTTATTTTTTTATTTAGTTATTTATGTATTTTTCTTTTTTCCTTATTCCTTATCTTTTCTGGTGCTAATGACGATGATGTATTTGTTTATCCTGTTCCTCACTTCAATATATTTGCCTTGTACTCGTACAGACTTTCAATATTCATATTTTCATACAATTATGTGCATATCTGTACATATTCTCTATCGCTATGTCTCTTGCTTATTCCCTGAGATAAATAAAAAAATATATATATTTTTAAAAACAGACCTTCTAGTATTCTTATGCTGGCAACTACACTGGGCCTGGGTCTAGGGTGATTGGGGGTCCAGTGCCCAGCAGCTGAAGGAGCCTTTACACATCACAGCAACCACCTGTCGTCCCTAAAGTTCATGTAAACAAAGAAAATGGAAATTACGCTAAAATAACATTTTAAGGGCATTACCTCCATAAAATAGTTACGGCCCCTGTGATTTTGTTGTTATGCTCGAAAAATGTAAGTCATTTCTTTGAGCAGTTTAGCGTTACGTATTTTATGTGAAATGCTGGCATGCATGAAATGTCCCACAGATTTCTACAACAGGAAAGTGGTTCAAGCAAATAAAGGCCTCGTGAGAGATAGGTTTAAGTAGAAAATGTCACAAGAGATGTTTTTTTCCTCCAAATATCCTCTGTGCTGGTATCTAGAATGACGTATTAATGCAAAATATTCCCTCACGTTCAATTCTGAGTTGGATTCAACCAAGTGTAAATGCGTAATTTAACACAATTTTTCTAAAAATTGTGTAATTTCTAGGCCCGGGCGGAACTCGCGGAGTTTCGTTTCATGGAATTCTGCAGAGTTGATGAAAATCTCAGCCAAATTCCATGGAGTTCTTCAAGCGGGTGGAGTATTGCTCACCAACCCCTAATTTTAGACAGACTTCACCTTTCAGGTGAATTTACACTACCTTTGAATATCCTCAATAAACACATTGCCAAGAAAACCAAGATGTGTTACGGCCAGCTCTTGCAACTAAAGAAAGGAAAACCTTTTCTGCCTTTAAGCTACTAAAACGTACAACTCAAGAACTCATGCATTTTCATCTGGATGGTGGCAAACATCCTACCCCATGGCCTTACAAAGCCATTACTACCAGTACTCCCACAAACTGGCTGACAATCTCACCAACTCTGTTGACTCGAACCACTGGATTCAAGCTAGCCTGGCTGATAAGGGGTGATACCCTGAAACCAGACCCTGGATGCTTGTTTCTGGTCCAGGGAGAACCCGGCCTGGCAGTTCTGGCTGGACTGCTCCCATGACGAGCAGGGTCAAGACTGACTTGCATTTGTCTGGGTCCAAACTGAGGTAGTGTGGTGAGCAAAAAAATGATGGCTTAAACCCAGATCTGTGACTGGTGTTGAATGTTTGATTTGTTCAGCATTCTATCCATCATTTGTTCTTTTTGCTTTTGTCGCCCTAAGTGAGAACGGTATGCCCAGACATGGGTCTGTGCTCACTGTGCCACTGGATTCAAACTAGCCTGGCTGATGAGGGGTGACAATGCCGAAAGTTAACCAGTCCCAGATGCTTGTTTCGGGTCCAGGGATGACCTGACCTGGCAGTTTGGGCTGGATTGTTCCCATGGGGAGCAGGGTCAAGAGTGATTCGCATTTGGCTGGGTCCAAACTGGGGTAATGTGGTGAGCAAACAAATGATGGATTAAACCCAGATCTGTGATTTATGGTGAATGTTTGATTTGTACAGCATTTCATTCATCATTTGTTCTTTTTGATTTTGTCACCCTAAGTGGGAAGGGTATGCCTAAACCTAGATCCTGTGCTCACTGTGCCGCTGGATGCAAGCTAGCCTGGCTGATGAGGGGTGATACTCGAAACAGGTCCCAGGATGCTTGTTTCTGGTCCAGGGATGACCTGGTCTGGTAGTTCAGGCTGGACTGTTCCCATGGGAAGCCAAGTCAAGACTGATTTGCATATGGCTCGGTCCAAATTGGGGTGGTGTGATGAGCAAAAAAATGATGGATTAAATCCAGATCCTTGACTGGGGGTGAATGTTTGATTTGTTCAGCTTTCCATCCACCACTTGTTCTTTTTACTCTTGGCACACCGAAAACTAGTATACCATCAGATTGGAGATGAAGAAGAGCAAAAAAAGAAAACTTTAAGCAATCAGCCTACTCCATCTTCCAAGCCAGGATCTGAAACAATATCCCCCTATCCATCAGGGCCATGTCACTCATCTTAAATATAGGAAACAGCTGAAGACACATCTCTATAACGAAAATTGCTTTGTTGTACAATAGTCTATGTCACGTCTCAGAGCACACCACTCTCACCTGGATTCACTATTTGATTGTACTTCAGCCTTCAACCTTGCATAGCACTCAGATGACATATTGTAGATTTGCAGTAGAAAGACAAACATACATACTGTAGAAAATCTACCTTTTCATGCTTTAGCACCCCAGATTTTTCACTTTTTTATGGACCCTATTTCTGCCTCTATTAGGAATTGGTACACTGTGACACTACTTTTTGGTGCTGAAGTGTGTGTCCCCTGTCTCTATAATAGTACTGGTAAAATTGCTTTCAGTTGCTTATTTAACTTTCCTGTAAAACAATGGCCCAAAAATGTATGAGTGGCATGGTGGAAGTTAAAAGTTATATGTGGACTTCTGTGTATACATAAACCACTCACACATATGACAAAAATATATGGCTGCCAGGAGCATGCTTGTGCTTTGTGTGGGCTGCAGCGTAAAAGGACTGCAGCAACACATAGCAGGGAAAATACCCTTTGACGTGTAGGGAATATTTTTTTTATATTAGCCCACAGGGCTGTATGCTTAATACATACAAATGTGGCATGCAAAACATAACTAGCATGTCCTTACAGTAAAATTACCCAAAGGCTCAGAAGCTAAAGTTAGATTTTCTATGAGCAGACCTAGGTGTAAATAAAATCATTATTTTATATATTTGCTTGAGCAATGGTAGCAAATGATTCAAAATTATTTTCCACTTAATTTAAAAAATCTAACTCATTTGTGAAGGTAGACTTTTGGTAATTGTAATAGGAAAGCAAGTATTAAAAAGTGTACTTTTTGCTTCCTGACAGATATCAGGTTCAGAACCCATTTGCCCCACTCCAGAGGCTCAATACACATTCCTGCTCTCAGAGAACACTTACTAGGATTCTAGGCCCTGGAAGGTAAGGGTGGGGTCCACAACTCACCACTTAACAGGTATTACCAATCTTGGAAGGGGACAGGGACAGCTGGCAGAAAAAAGGACTACATGATCACTTCTTCCTTTGAGAAGGCGATACAAAATGTGGCTTGCAGGCACTGCTCTCATTCATTACCAAGTCAACCTCAGCAAAAGAGAAAACAGGTTTAGGCCATGAAATAAGGAATGACACCACATCTGAACAATGGAGTGGCTATAAGAGAGCCAGATCCTCTCCAGGTGGAGAAAGGGGTAGGATATCTTGGACTAAGCACTTCGGAAATTTTTTGTAGTTAAACAAAGAGAAAGTCTAGTAAAGCAATGTATGGAATTGGTCAGACAATAATCTTAGGTAGTGGCAATATTGTAAGAACTGATAACTGTACAGTTTATGCTTGGCACCCAACCACAACCTCCTGATAATATTCCTGGGCCACACAAGACAACAACTGAAGAAAGAAGACCCTGCTAAAAGAAAAAGGACACAAAAAACAGATGGACCATTGACTCTTATAAGACCCAGCTGACCACTGAGGATTGCACAATGTAGGAGCCCTGGCTATAGAGTGGCCTGGTGAGTAGAAACCTGCTCTGACGACCCACGCTCTGCAAGAGTAACCAAGAGGAATGTGTTGAGTAGTTGGAGAAAAGTGGGACTCAGTCATTTTCTTTACCTAGAAGGACCAGGACAAGGTGAAGAGACTTCCCCGTAGAGGGTGCATCCTAATCGGACAAAGAAAATCAGGTTTGACCCACTCAGAGATTTTTGTTGCACTCAAAGTAGTTCAGCAGGACCCCATGCTAAATGTACTTGGTGTCAAACCTTGCCTGCTGGTGGCTTTTTAGCACCAAAAAAGTGACAAAGTAAAAAGGAAATACCTTGAATTGGGGTGAGGTGGCAAATCTAACCCATCTGATTTTGGTTGGCCCACAATCCAGCTTTGCGCCAATCTGAGCTTTTGGCATCGAAACCAAGAGCTTCAATGACAAAAGATCGACTTGGAAGGCTTTCCACTGATGTAAAACTTTGACCTCCAAAAAGCATACTAAAGGCCTGATTTAGAGTTTGGTGAATGGCTTACTCCATCACAAACAAGACTAATATCCTGTCTGCTGTATTACAAGTGCATTATATCCAGTGACACTTCTAATATGGCAGATGGGATATCAGTTAAGATTGTGATTGAGTAACCCATTCATCATACTCTAAATCAGGTCCTCTGTCTGAAGGTAAATACTTAGATTGACCTGCTTGTTTTTATCAACTCGTGCTACATTGTTGTAGGCCTGAAATCACACATAGACCCTAGTCAACCGCATAGTCATACTTTACATTGGCAGTTTCCTTTATTCTAGACAATTTGTGCCTTAAAGCTGTATATCTCTGATTTCCCTCACCCCAATTTCATGATCCTGGTGTCTTTTTGCTGATGATTTTTCTTTATTTAACCTGATTAACATGGTAATTTTATTTTGCGTTTTTAGGACTTTCACATTAATTACACTTCTTGACCTTAACATGCATTTCTCTGGTGAGTTCCCTGCTGCTTGCCCCATCAACATTAGAGATTGAGTGGTATTTATCTGGGAACCGTGGTTTAGCTTAACCAGATTGTATTTATTATTAACGCAATTTCTTACACATTGGGCAAGAAAATCAACATATAAGAATTCTGGGTCTAGTCAATCTTTGGTATGACAATATTATCATGTTCATCATTAAAATACCATACAAAAAGTTTGAGTTTAAAAAAAGGGAAATTTGAATGAACATAGGTACAAATATTCTATAGAGTCAATCAGGTTAGTAGAATTGTTAAGTAGTGCTTATTAAGTAAGTAATTAAAGGGCTTTTAAAGTGCACGAATGCCGGGGCATCTTGGCGCTAGAGGAATCAAGAAAGAGCGGAGGGAGTCAGGAAACACTTGATAACTATGAGGGGGAAAAAGTCATGTTTTGACCTGTCTCCTGAACTGAGACCTGGATGGGATTAGCCTAATGTTGAGGGGAAGTTCGTTCCAGAGCTTAGATGCCATGAATGAGATACATCTGCCTCCCCATCTGGTTTTATTCACTCTAGGAACGTGGGCCAAGTCTTTGTTGGCCAATCTTAACATCCGACGGGGGGCATGCCATTGGAAAGATTTGTGGTATTCATTAGGCCCACCCCCATATAGGGCTTTGGGAACCAGGCAGAGTGCCTTGAACCCAGTTCTCAGTTTAACTGGGAGCCAGTGTAGAGTTCTAATGGCACCAGAAATGTTACTATATTTAGGAATGTTTAACAGAGTTCGTGCCGCTGCATTCTTGCGGGATTGGAGTTTCGAGAGCTGGCGTTTGTCAATGCCTAGGTACAGAGCATTACAGTAATCTAGGCGGGAAAGAACAAGGGCCACCACTACTGTTTTCGTCAAGTCCATTGGTAAAAAGAAAGAGTAGGACTTTACGTAGCAGCTTTAAGAGGAAATAGCAGGCAGATGTAAGCTGATTGATCTGACCTGAGAAATTGAGCTGGGGGTCACATGGAAAGCCAAGGTTTCTTACTTTAGTAGCAGGGGTAGGACAAAGTCCTGCTGCTTCTGGCCACCAAGATTGGGACCAGATTGGCGGGCCATTTCCAAATTCCATGATGTTGGTCTTGTTTGTATTCAATTTGAGGTAATGCTTATGCATCCATTTCACAATGTGGCTTAGACAGCTATGAAAGCTGTTTGCCACCGAGTCTGCCATAGATGAAAAGGAGATAATAATGTGGGTATCGTCCGCATACGATACTAGTGCGCAACCATGGTCCCTAATCAGCTTGGCCAAAGAAGTGACATAAATTTAAACAATGTTGGAGAAAGGGTAGACCCTTGTGGAACCCCCCTGGAAGGTAGAAATTGGCTGATTCTAGGGCATCCCAACACATCTTCTGTTCTCTGGCTACGAGGAAGGAGGTGAGAAGGGTAAGCGCAGTGTCTCCAATTCCCACTGCCTCCAGCCGTCGCGTAAGTACAGTATGGTTAACCACATCGAACGCAGCTGATAGGTCAAGCAGACTCAGGAAGGCCCTGCCACCGCTATCAATTTGCTAGCGGATTTCCTCAGTAGCCATGATTAGAGCAGACTCCGTGTAGTGGCCGGATCGAAAGCCATGTTGTGTTGGATCGAGAAGGTTGTTGGTATCTACGTATTCCGTGAGCTCTGAGTTGATGGCTTTTTCCAAAACTTTGGCTGCTAAGGGCAAACACACAATATGGCGGTAGTTTTTTACTTTGAGAGGGTCCAAAGAGGGTTTCTTTAGAATGGGTCAGGCACAGACTTTCTTACAAGAAGTCGGGAAGACATGTGTATTGATAACATTATTCAGGAGGGGGGTAAGAAGGATGCTAACTTTGTTTGAAACCCCATGGATGATGTCTGGAGGGCATGAGTCAGTAGGAAAGCCTGACTTGATTGTCAGTCATAAATCATTTAAAATTCTATTATGGGAGTAGTATCAAAAATCAGTGCTGAGAGATTATTAGAATCAGGTAGGAGAAATGCTGAGACTCATGGGACTGAAATGAGTGTGTGTGTAATGGGTGTTTTAGTTCCTATTTATGTTTCTTGACAAAGCCCACGGTACCAGGTGAAATCATGGATATTGCTAATGAATGCAAGTAATGAACAAAATAAATTAATTTTGAGATTTCGAAAAAAACACTTCTGCTTGATTTCGTCTTGGCAACTTGAAAGCTGAGAAGTAGGGTATAGGTGTGGCGAAATCAATGGTATATGGTGCGAATAAGCTGGAATACTTCATTTTAACCTAGTAAGTAAGTATCAATACCTGTAACAAAGCAGAGGGTGTTATATCCATGATGAAAAACTCACAGCACCAAACTAAGAGCTAGGTGATCATGATCGTAGAACACTTGGGTTTCTATAAAATCTCATGTCACTCAGTGGCTTGAAGGTAGACATAGCGGAAGTAAAGGAGATGAAGAACTTATTTTGTCCAATATGGCTTTGTAAACCTGCGGTTGTTGCTGTTTTAACACGTTCTATGGTCAAGATAACTTTTTCAGTGCCAGGGTACTCTGTTACACTCAGTAGATTAAATAACATGTTGGCAATTACTGTAACTAAATAAATTCATAAAAATAAAAAAATATTTAAAAGCAATATCAGGCCTTTGCTGGACAGAACTCACAAAATATGACTCAGCAGAATTCCATGGCGTTACATAAAAACTCTGCAAGATTCCTCAGAGTTTCACCAACCGGCGGAAATAGGCACATCACGCTGTGATTTAGAACCATGAGCGGGTTTTGCGCTGAAAAATCAGCATGCGAGGCACCACGCTGCAAGCTACAGGGGGCAGCTACTGGAGTTGATTTTGCTGCAGCTTGAGTAGATATTCTACTCGAGCGGCAGTCTTCTGCCCGTGAATGATCGTGACCACCTGCGTTGGAAATATCTTGCCGGATGTCCTCCTAGCGACCGGAAATCGCACTAGGGGAGCCAAATCTCATTCATGCTTGGCAACTTAACATCCTGGAACCTCGCACTAGATAAAATTCACCCACGTGGCGATTGGCGGAATTTGGGCAGAACTCAGGGTTACAAGAGTAACATGAAGTCGCTAAAATTCCTCCAATTCTGCCAGCAGAACAGATTATTTCGCCCACCTCTATGAAATCAATACAGAAATTGTTCGAGTCACTCAAGACCTGCTGAACAACATGGAAGAACAGTGATTTCATTATCTCAGGTCTAACAGACAAAAATGCAGCCAATACTGACTTCTAAACAGAAAAAAATATGTTGTGTGCAGATTGAGCATATTTTAAATTACAGAGAGTAATCTATATAGCGGTAGAAAACTATTAAACATATAGATGATAAATATTTAGGATATCCAATCAGTAAATAAGTTCCATTTACATTTATTGTGCTTATATTATCTAAATTTAGCATTGATGTGGCAATTGTGGACATGCATTGATTTTTACTACTCCTTTACTCGGAAAGCATAACTTTGAAAACCCTCCACCTTCAGTGCAAACGTATTAATTACCATGGCATTTGCACACACCCTGCCCCCCTTGAAACAGAGAGTTGGAAAGGTCACTGCCCAGTGAGGCCCATTTCCTTGTAGCCATGATCCGTGGTATTAGAAGAACTCACGTGAAGCCAGGTGTGGAACAGCAATGTAATGCATGAGAGCATTGCCAGAGCGTCAGATTAACAGAGAAACCCAAGCCACGCTAGAAAGTTAACTTCTGAGAGGGATCAGAGCAGACATACTGCTAGACATTCAACATTATTTTTGAAAACCTTTGCTCATAAGATTCTACTATTTTATCCTGGTGCTTTTTGGGAAATCTGCCAAAAGATGCAAAAGCTTAATATTAGCTACATGAGTGCTAAGCCCGTGTGCCAGCTGCCATCAGGTTTTCGAAAGCAATAACTTTGGAGCAGATGGAAGCACCATGACAAAATCTTGCAATCAGTCATTTATCTGAACTCCAAACAAGAACTTTTATGATATTTTCTTTTCAAAGTATCTGGTGTTGACAGATGCTTCGTATTTCAAGCACTCAGTGGTGTAAAATCGAGGTGGAAAGAAGATTCTATAGAGATTATCGAATGGCAATTTAAACTGGTGTTAAATACTGATTAAATGTACACTTCCTGATGACCGTGAAATGGACGCACTGAACAATGACTCGTAGGTAAATATTTAACCAGAAGTGAAATGGAGAGGGAATAAACAACGCCATGGATCGGTAGGTAATGACATTAATAGCGAGCTTATTGGTTGACTATCTATTTAAATACATATTCTGTGGGTTCTGAGTTAATCATACCTGCGTGGCAGGTGTCGCATAAACGTGTCAAGCGACAGGATGGATCAGTGGGTAAAGGTGCTCCTTGAAAACATGCACGTGCCAGAGGCCATGAGCTCGACTCCGGCCAGAAACATTAAACTTCCATCCTTTCCTGATGATAACCCCTGGGGCCATACCATGAAGCGTGCGATCGGACTAGGCATGGCTCTGCACCTGCTCTCTAAAGATCATTCTATTTAACTCAGAACTTCTCCGAGTTAAAGCGTGTGCAGCAAGAACAGAACTTGGAAACGGAGAGTGGAATCCACTGCTGACTCTTATCGAGCTGTACTCCTTGCACTGCATGCACTGACGGGTCGCAGACCTTACAAATCGCAATACCACATGGTTTGAGACCACAAAGTGACATATATTGAAACAATTTTGCCATTCGGTACAGCTATTCCAAATCGCAAAATGGATTAAAGGACTTATCAGAATCACAAATTGGCGAGTGCATAACTAAGGTGGCCCTTACTATTTACAATTTGCAATGAGATGCATCAATTGCTTTGCAAAGGTTGGACAGATTTCCCATTCGGAATCATGTCAAGTGTCTTCGGAAGGAGTGGGCAGTGATCCAAGGGACCACTTGCCGGATGTATGACGTTACAACGCACACTTTTACAACGCATGCACTTACAACGCATTTTTTACAACGCATAATCCATTACAACGCATGACATTACAACGCATGACACTACAACGCATTTTTAAAAACTACCTTTACAACGCATTTCCATTACAACGCATACTACCTTTACAACGCATACCATTACAACGCATAATATTAAATTGCATTTAAGGTAAGTATTAGATAGTATAGGGGTAAAAGTTACTTTTCTAACTCCAGGGGGTGCAACAGTAGGGTAAGTGTTGGATAGTATAGGGGTAAAAACTTACTATTCTAACTCCAGGGGGTGCAACAGTAGGGTAAGTGTTGGATAGTATAGGGGTAAAAATTACTATTCTAACTCCAGGGGGTGCAACAGTGGGGTAAGTGTTGGATAGTATAGGGGTAAAAATTACTATTCTAACTCCAGGGGGTGCATCAGTAGGGTAAGTGTTGGATAGTATAGGGGTAAAAATTACTATTCTAACTCCAGGGGGTGCAACAGTAGGGTAAGTGTTGGATAGTATAGGGGTAAAAATTACTATTTTAACTCCAGGGGGTGCAACAGTAGGGTAAGTGTTGGATAGTATAGGGGTAAAAATTACTATTCTAACTCCAGGGGGTGCAACAGTAGGGTAACTGTTGGATAGTATAGGGGTAAAAATTACTATTCTAACTCCAGGGGGTGCAAGAGTAGGGTAAGTGTTGGATAGTATAGGGGTAAAAATTACTATTCTAACTCCAGGGGGTGCAACAGTAGGGGAAGTGTTGGATAGAATAGGGGTAAAAATTACTATTCTAACTCCAGGGGGTGCAACAGTAGGGTAAGTGTTGGATAGTATAGGGGTAAAAATTACTATTCTAACTCCAGGGGGTGCAACAGTAGGGTAAGTGTTGGATAGTGTAGTGTAATATTATGCGTTGTAATGGTATGCGTTGTAATGGTAGTATGCGTTGTAATGGAATGCGTTGTAAAGGTAGTTTTTAAAAATGCGTTGTAGTGTCATGCGTTGTAATGTCATGCGTTGTAATGGATTATGCGTTGTAAAAAATGCGTTGTAAAGGTAGTGCGTTGTAAAAGTTGCGTTGTAAAGGTTGTTCCCCCCACTTGCCACTTGCCACTCGCCCCAATGTCTTCCCATATGGTATGTTCTTTTTTTAAAGCAGCATCGGTTCTTTTGTGGAACTCGAGCTGTTCTAAAAAAAAAAAAAGAAACCTGTTTGAGAATGCAAACACAAACATTGTGTTTGTTGCAAATCAAAGGGAGGTCACACATAGTGACCTGACTAATCAATATTCATTAGGGGGCTCGTTTTGCAACCCTCTATGACAGTAGATTTTGTAACTATTAGTAGGAAAGGTTGCATCACAAAATTAACGACTGGTGGCAAAATACCCATCGGAGTAGAATGATAGCGAATTTTAAAAGGTTATGTTAAAAGATTTATACAGCGCATAGCTGCCCCGCCAACGGGGTGTCCCAGTACTAGTTCTAAAAGAGCACCCTGCATAAAGTGACCTATCGCAGAGTGCCACATGAAGCAGCTAAGAAGAGAATAACCAGTTCTTCAGGATTTTCCTGAAAGACCGGTGGTTCTGGACACTCCTAATGGACAGAAGGAGTGCGTTCCACAGGGCTGGGGCCTTAGTGCGGAAAGAACGACCTCCCACTCTGACTCTCTTAACACGTGGAACAGAAGCCAAATTACGACCGGCTGAATGCAATGCGCAATAGGGCATACACAGAGGCATTATATTGGATAGGATGCAAGACCCCTGGGGAAAAAGAGATCTTAAGGATGCACAAGGTTTTAAAATGCACATGCTTCTCAACAGGGAGCCAATGCAATTTGCCAATAAGACCAGGGACAGGACAACACTTTGGAAGTGAGAACAGCAGCCTGGCCATGGCGTTTAGAGCCAGCTGGAGTCGGTGAATCACAGCCTTGTTGGTTCCCAGGAAGAGGATGTTGCAGTAGTCTAGCCCGGAAAGGATAGCTGTCTGAACAATTACTTGTAGGGTGGGAGGGTCATAAAATCTGAGAATGGGCTTAAGCCTACCCATAAATTCAAAGCACATGCCTACCACTGATTTTCCCTGTGCTTCAAAAGTTAAGGCATTGCCCAGAAAGACACAGGTTTTTGAAGACACAGACTTAGGACAAGGGGGATCGAGTGAGGAAGGCCAACAGTGGTCGCCCCAAGATTGGGTGTCTTTGTCTAGAAGAAGAATCTCATTCTTGCTTGTATTCAATTGCAAAATCATACAGAAAGCTCAGTATATTGATGGAATCAACTGAATAGGACAAATGTCCACCTCTAGTAGACCGTGTTTAGGTCACAGTTCTCTGGCACAACAATAATTAAAACTCGATTCTGTGGGAAATGCCTAGCAGCTCTCTGCTGATTCCCTCCCTGCTGAGGTCTGCGGCGCGATCTGCAGCTGGGGTTTTGTCTACCATTAGTGGTGAGTCTGCCAGGTAGTCATTCAGCATCACTAAAAGGAGGACCAGTTTCGACTGGGTATTAATATATGTACATTAAAAAATGGAAGTGCTTTGATGGGAGTCTTCGGCATGGAAACGCTTTCTTGATTAAATTAGAAACCAGAATTATCATTTGTGTTTTAATTTTGTATTTTAAGCTTAACACGAGTGGCATTCGGTATTATGAACAGCTATTGTGTACACTGTCGCTAATTGGCATTTACATAGCGCAAATTATCATATTAGTATAGCTTTGGGGCGCCCTCCGCTAGTATGTAGTAAGGTGTTTCCAGATGCCAGATGCTGGTTGGGTGGGTACAAGTCCATCCCATGTGCAGTGCTGAGCTCAGCAGAAGTGTTAAATGTGCTTAGAGAAGAACTCTAGGGCAGTTAAAGACAGGGGAGCACTGTCCCTTGCCAGCCTGTACTCCTGTCCTCTGCCAGCAAAGGTACATGCAACCTGTCCCATGCTTGTGGAGACTGCTTGCCACCCCTTGCCAGTCTATCCCCTCCATGTACGATCACTGCTCACCTGTCTCTTTAAAAACATGCCGCCTGCATCTGCTAGCCGACCCCCTGTATCAGAAGTAGAGGTAGGCAAGCCACTGAAAGCTCAAGACAGATGCCTGGCTTTGGTCAGTGTCCTCTTCGACCACCGAGCCCAAAACGAGCCAAGCTTCCACGCGGATTCTGCCTCTCACCCATGTTGTGAAAATAAAATCATATGCCAAGAATTAGAGATGACTCATTAACATTTAATGTAAAACAGGATAGAGAGGTACATATCTGGTGACTGTATTGAAAAATGTTAAACCAGAAAACATGGGATCAATCCTGGCTTCCATGCTTGACCGAATTGTGTGATCGTAGGTAAATGTTTTATTTTATCGAAAATTATTGTTCTTCATTATCCCATATGGCAGCACCATGAGGTGAGTGAGCTGTGCACTGAACAATAACCTCTCGGGTTTGATTTAATATAATGTTGGTCATGTGTTATAAGATTCAAGGCCACATACTGGGTTCACATAACATGAGTTGCCTTTTCTGATTCACTAATGGAAATGTAGTCAGGGTGGAGAGGCATACATGTCTCAAAGTTCATGTAAAAAATAAAAATTTTGTGTAGTGATAGAATCTGATGTACTACGGTGAAACGCTTTAATGCATTTTGAGGAGTATTAATCATATTATTCTATGTTTGTCGCACAATTTGGATAGCAAACATTTTCAGGGCTCTGGCTCAGCTCTTCCATGGCACCTTGCCTCTGCGTTCCAACTAGAACCACTGCCAGTCTGCCCTTTGCTAATCTCCCCCTTGTATTTCAAGCGTAGAACAAAGGCAGACAATCCCTGCCTAGCCTACCCCCTGCATCCTAAACAGATGTCACTGATAGACTGCCCCTATCTAGCCTAACCCCTGCCTCCCAAGCAGAGATGACTGACAGCCGACCCCCTCTAGCCTCATCCTGCATCCTAAACAGAAACCACTGACAGCCAGCCCTTTTCTAGCCCACCCCATGCAACCTAAACAAAGAACACTGACAGCTGGCCCCTTGCAAGCCTACCTCCAGCATCCTAAACAGAGACCACTGATAGCCTGCTCCTTCCTAGTCTAACCTCTGCATCCTAAACAAATCACTGACAGCCAGCCCCTCGCTAGCCTCATCCTGCATCCTAAACATAGACCACTGACAGCCGGCCCTTAGCTAGCCTACTTCATCCACCCTACACAGAAACCACGGACAGCCAGCCCCTTCTGAGCCTGCCCTCGGAATCCTAAACAGAGACCACTGACAGCCAACACCTTGCTAGTCTACCCCCTACAGCCTAAAAAGAAACCACTGACAGCCGACCCCCTTCCTAGCCTATCTCCTGCATCCTAAACAGAAACCAATGACAACTGGCCCCATGCTGGCCTACCTCCTGCATCCAAAACAGAAACCACTGACAGGCAGCCCCTTCCTATCCTCATCCTGCATCCTAAACAGAGACCACTGACAACTGTCCCCTTCCTAGCCTGCCCCCTGCATCCGAAACAGAGACCAGTGACATCTGACCCATTCCTAGCCTGCCCCCTGCATCCTACACAGAAACCATTAATAGGCAGCCCCTTCCTAGCCTACCCCTGCATCCTAAACAGAGACCACTGACAGCCGGCACCTTATAAGTCTATCCCCTGCATCCTACACAGACACCACTGACAGCAGTCCCCTACCTGGCCTACTCCTTGCATCCTATAGAGAAACCACTGACAGCGGCCCCTTGCAAGCCTGCCCCATCTATCCTAAACTGAAACCACTGACAGCTAACCCCTTGCTAGCCTACCCCCTACATTCTAAAAAGAAACCACTGATAGCCGGCCCCTCGCAAACCTACCGTCTGCATCCTAAACAGAAACCACTGACAACCAGCCCCAAGCTAGCCTGTCCCATGCATCCTAAACAGAAACTATATGATCCTGCCCCTTCCTAGACTACCCGCTGCATCCCAAACAGAAACCACTGACAGCCAGCCCCTTGCTAGCCTGCCCCATATATCTTGAGCAGAAAGCACTGACAGCCGGCCTTTTGTTAGTCTACCCCCTGCATTCTAAGCAGAAACAACAGAAAGCCTCCCACTTTTTAGCCTTTTCATTGCATCCCAGACAGAAACCCGTGATAGCTGGTCCCTCGCTAGCCTGCCCCCTGCATCCTAAACAGAAACCACTGACAGCCAGCCCCTTGCTAGCCCACCCCAACCTAAACAGAGACCACTGACATCTGGCCCCTTGCTAGCCCACCCCATGCATCCTAAACAGAGACCACTGACAGCCGGTCCATTGTTAGTCTACCCCCAGCATCCTAAGGCAGAGACCATTGACAGCCGGCCTATTGCTTGCATACACACTGAATCCTAAAGAGAAACCACTGAAAGCCGTCCCCTTGCTAGACTAACGCCTGCATCCTAAAGAGAAACCACTGACAGCCGGCCCATTGCTTGCGTACCCCCTGTAACCTAAAGAGAAACCTCTGACAGCCAGCCCCTTGCTAGCCTAACCCCTGCATCCTAAACAGAAACCATAAGATCTGGACCCTTCCTAGACTACCCTCTGCATCCCGAACAGAAACTGCTGAATGCCTGCCCCATCCTAGCCTACCCTGTGCATTCTAAACTGAGCCCACTGACAGCCGTCCCCTAGTTTGTCTGAGTAATGCACCCTAAGCAGTGAGTGCTGATAGCCGGCCCCTTCCGAGACTACTCCCTGCATCCTAAATAGAAACAACTGACAGCCGGCCCCCCGCTAGCCTGTTCCATGGTTCCTAAGTGGAAAGCACTGACAGCGGGCCCTTTATTAGTCTACCCCTGGCATTCTAAGCAGAAACCACTGACAGCCAGCTTCTTGCCAGCGTACCCCCCACATCCTAAACAGAAACCACTGACAGCCTATGTTGCCTGTTTCTGCAACTCCCTTGCTTCTTTCTGTACCCCTCTTGCCTCTTTCTGCACCTCTGTTGGTTCTTTCTGCACCTCTCTTATATCTTTTTGCACTTCTCTTGCTTCTTTTTGTTTCAGGGACATTATAGTTAGGCTTATTTTTCACTTGTGTCAGTGATTGTATAAGAGAGTAAGTATGTGTTAGTATCTTTATGAATAAGTAAGGTGGTGTGTGTGTATAACTGTATAGGTGCGGAAATTGCAATGTGATTGATTCTTTGCGTGACTGACTAGGTGTGTGAGTAACTCTTTGAGTGAATGGCTGGCAGTGTGTGAGTGTCTGTATGGGTATTTGATCGCATATATCAGTTGCTGTATAGATGAGTGACTGCATGAATGAGTGACTGTATGGGTGAGTGAGTGGATGTGTGTACACCTATGAATCAGTGAGTGGGTATGTACCATCTGGTATTGGTGTGTCTATGGTTTCAAGAATGGTAGTCTGTATTTTAGAGTGGGTTTATCAAAGGTTATATTAGGGTGTGAAGATGTGCATCAGATATTAAGTGGATGATGTCATGAGTGATGTAATCAGTGATGTCATTTGAGTTGTCATGAGTGATGTAATATATGGCATCATTAGCTGTGCATTGCGGGGGCGCAAGTTATAGTTAGCTCAGCTAACTATAGCGGCCAAATTTCTCTGGTTTTGTACAAGTGAAATGTCAGCCTAACTATAACGTCCCTGAAACCTGTGTTTTTTCAGTGAAAATAAATATATCAAAGCAAAACCCTTTCAAGCATAGAGTGACGCCTAAATTATGAAAGAAAGGAAGCAGAGAACTCTGGCTAGTTCTCAAGTTTAGGTGAAAAGCAGCTCAAGTATAGAGCACTCACAACACCAGCAACACTCTAAATTTGCTCAACTCAAATGTTTGGTTTTCTATCAAAGACTTTAAGCGTAAGATTAGCACAGTGCTATCCACAGCGAGATAGAAAAAGACAAAGTCTTTTGCCATTTCTATAATGTCTGGTTTTCTGTCAAAGTCTTTAAGTGTAGGATTAGCACAGTGCCATCCACGCCAAGATAGAAAGGGAAAAAGTCTTTTGAGCAAATTGAAAGTGTTGCTAGTGTTGAGAGTGCTCTATACTTGAGCTGCTTTCCACCTAAACTTGAGAACTACCCAGAGTTCTCTGCTTCCTTTTTTGCATAATTTATATGTCACTCTATGCCTGAAAGGGATTTGCTTTGACTTACACTTGGTAGTCCCTTGTGTCTGGACAAAGCTATACCTCTCTGAAGAGCTCTAATGAGAGCGAAACACGTGTCAGGGGTTGCTTTTATTCATTACAGGTTGGCTTGGATGGTATTTTAACATTCCAAAGCTGTAATACTGTGCCTGGAATAGTAAAAAACTTTGGCCATTTTACAGCTCGGCATGGATAGCACTTTGCTAATCCTATGCTAAAAGATTTTGCTGTAGAAATGGCAAAAGACCTTGTCCCTTTGTATCTCGGCATGGATGGCACTGTGCTAATCCTACGCTTAAAGACTTTGATCGAAAACCAGACATTTGAGGTGAGCACATTTAGAGGGTCACTGGTGTTGAGAGTGCTCTTTACTTGAGTTGCTTTCCACCTAAACTTGAAAACAGCCCAAAGTTCTCTGCGTCTTTTTCTCCTTTGTTGCATACATATGCAAAAAAGGAAAAAAGGAACCGTGTAACAAGAAAACAGTAAAGAAACGAAAAAAAGAGAAGGGGCAGGGTAGAAGCACCTTGACCCCCTAGGCCTGTTCAGGAAGTCCCACAGGGAACCCAGTGCTCCAAAAACCAGTAAAAAAAACACCATGATCCGTGCTGGGTGCGCAAATCCTGCGAAGCGCAGTCGCCCACGCTTTGTTTCATTAAGCCCCTGGGAGGGCCAGGTCCCAGGGGCAGTCACATAATATGATGACCACCACCTCCTCGGGGCCATACTGATTACATGTGGGGGCATGCAGCCCCCCCGCAGCCCCATAGACCGCCACCTCCTGGGGCTTTATTCTTTTTAAAATGCATGTGGGGGGCTTATGCCCCTGCCACGCAGCCCCAGGGGCCGCCACCTCCTGTGGGGCTTTATTATTACATGTGGGGGGACACGGCCCCCCCGCAGCAGCTGGGACCACCACCTCCCTGGAGCTCTGTTTTTAAAAAAGGTAGCCTGGGGGCTCAAGCCCTCCCACATGGCCCCGGGGACCATCAGCTCCCAGGGGCTTATCTAAATTAGGTTTGGGAGTCTGTTGCAGACCCCTTTCCCCGTGTACCGCCAGCTCCCCAGGACTTAAAACAGGATGGGAGAGGGTTTATGCAGCCCCCCTCCGGGACCCCTCCTTGGCCTTGGGGACCGCCACCTCCCAGGGCCGGCTCTAGCAATGGCCCAGGGTACCCACCCCTGGGACACTGCTCCTGCCCAGTCATTTCAAACTCTTCTTTTCTTCGTGGAAGTGAGAGCAGGAAACTTGCTCTTGCTTGCACGAAGCAAAGCAAAGGGAGCTGCATGTCAGCAGCTTCCTTTGCACAAAAGCAATGCCGGATCCACAGGAAGCGGGGAGCCAGCAGGGACCGTGGGGTAATTGGGGCTCCCACCATGGTCCCCAACGTGAGGTCCGGCCTCTGGGGATGGGGTACCCGAGGCCCCCTCCCGAAAAAATAATTAATTGAAAATAAAATGAGGCAATGCCCCAGGGGATGGGGTTCCCAGGGCTGAAAAAGGCCTCAGGAGGGGGGCCACCCAGCCCCCCTCTTTTAAAACAAATATACAAATAAAAATATAAATATGTGGTCATGCCCCGGGGAATGGGGTCCCCGAGGCCGAAATCGGCCTCGGGAGGGAGCAGTGCCGCCCTTTTGTCGGTTAAAAAAAAAAATTCTCAGGTCCTGGGGGATGGGGTCCCCATGGCCCAAAAATAATTAAGGGAAGGGGGGCCACACAGTCCAAAAGAGAAAAAAGTCAGCATCTCGCCGGAGGCCCTGACTTCTCCCTGCACCATTCTGCAAACGCAGCTTGTGGCACGTTTGGGTAGGGAGATTAAGTCCCCTAGAATCTTAGGGGTCCTTAGGGGACAACTAGCCCACTAGGTACCTCCAGTAAGCCCCACACAGTAAGATTGCTGAGAGGTGGTCCAAGGCCATGCCCCTTTTTACACCACTCTGCAAACGCACTTTGTGGCGCACTTCTGGTGGGGTGATGTGCTCCTCTTGTTTCCTGAGCAGCAGTGCACCAGGAGGCACATTTGCAGAGTGGTATAAAAAGGGGGCGTAGCCTCAGGCAACTCTCAGCAATCCAGCCGCGTGGGGCTTACTAGACATAGCAGGAGGGCTAGTTGTCCCACAGGGACCCTCAGGAGGCAAGGGGACTTCATCCCCCAACTAAGAATGCGCCAGGAGGCGCATTTGCAGAGTGGTAGAGAAAGGGGGCATGGCCTGCGTCCACCTCTCAGCAATCCCACTGTGTGAGGCTTACTGGAGGGAACAGGTAGGCTAGTTGGCCCCTAAGGACCCCCAGCATCGAAGGGGACTTTAATCCCCATTCAAGAGCATGGCAGGGAGCGCGTTTGCAGAATGGTGGGCAAAGAGGGCATGGCCGGCTATGAGAACTTAGCAATCCTGCTGTGTGGGACTTACTGGAGGTAATAGGAGGGGTAGTTGGCCCCCAAGGTTGTCCTTGGGGGCCAACTACTCCTCCTGCTACCTCCAGTAAGTCCCACACAGTGGGATTGCTAAGAGGACTTCGGAGGCCACGCCCCCTTTCTCCACCACTCTACAAACTTTCCTCCTGGCACACTATGGGTTGGGGGATGAAGTCCACTTTACTGCTGAGGATCATTGGGGGCCAAGAAGCCCTCCTGGTACCTCCTGAAAGTCCTACACAGCAGAATTTATGAGCACAGGTCGAAGGCCCAGCCCCCTTTCTGCACCACTCTGCAAATGCTACTACTACATTATAGTTAGTAATTAGTATTTAAAAAACCTTATAAATTCATTGAAAAAACCATAGGTTTCAGGGACATTATAGTTAGTAATTATCATTTTAAAAAACCATTGAAATTCACTGAAAAAACCTTAGGTTTCAAGGATGTTATAGTTAGTAATTAGCATTTTAAAAACCTTTGAAATTCACTGAAAAAAACATAGGTTTCAGGGACATTATAGTTAGTAATTAGCATTTAAAAAACCTTTGACATTCACTGAAAAAACCACAGGTTTCAGGAACGTTATAGTTAGCTGGACATTTCACTAATACAAAACCAGAGAAATTTGGCTGTTATAGTTAGTTGAGCTAACTATAACTCATGCCCCTGCAATGCACTGCTGATGATGTCACATATTACATCACTGATGACATGTTCAGTGACATCACTGATTACATCACTGATGACATCTCAAATGACATCACTGATGACATCATCAACTTAATATCTGATGCACTTCCTCACACCCTAATATAACCTTTCATACACCCACTCTAAAATGCGGACTACCATTCTCTAAACCATAGACACACCAATACCAGTTAGTACATACCCACTCGCTGATTCATAGGTCTACACACATCCACTCACTCACATATACAGTCAGTCATAAATGCAGTCACTCATCAATACAGCCTCTGATATATGCACTCATACACCCATAGAGACACTCACATACTGACACGTACCCATAGAGTTACTCACATACCTAGTCAGTCACCCAAAGAATCAATAACACTGCCTTTTACTCACCTATACAGTTATACACACACCACCTCACTTATTCATACAGATACTAAAACATACATACTCTCTTATTCAATCACTGACACAAGCACACACTTATCCATACAGCTACTCTCACAATTACTCGCTCTCACATATAGTCAGTTATATACTCCAACACTCACATATACTGCCTTTCACATATGTAGTTACTCAGACATATAGCACTGAGACATCCATTCACTCACCAACACAGTCATACGCACACTCAATCACCCATACAGACCCTCGCAGATGCAGTCATGAACCCATACACCCACTAAATCACTCACTCACATCCATGCAGGGAGTTAGACACCCCCACCCATGCAGACACTCAGGCACATATATAGGTACTCAGACAAACAATCATTAACCCATATAGAAACTCATGTAGCTACTCACCAACCCATGCAGCCACTTACATACAACTGACAGACTGATACAAACATTCACACAGATTAGTCATTCACCCATGCTTTCACTAAGACACGTTTAATCACTTACTTATACAGTCAGTCACGCACCCACTAATTCATCGATTCAGACACTCATACACTCACTCATTCTTCAAAACACCTTTGCGTATCTATATATAACATTCTTAAACTTTTAAAAATCACCCAGTCTCTGGACGATGTCATCAGTGATGTCATTTGAGATGTTATCAGTGATGTCATCAGTAATGTCACTGACCATGTCATGAGTGATGTAATATGTGATGTCATCAGCAGTGCATTGCGGGGGCACAAGTTATAGTTAGCTCAACTAACTATAACGGCCAAATTTCTCTGGTTTTGTATGAGTGAAATGTCCAACTAACTATAACGTCCCCGAAACCTGTGTTTTTTTCAGTGAATTTCAAAGGTTTTTTAAATGCTAATTTCTAACTATAACGTTCCAGAAGCCTATTTTTTTCAGTGAATATCAAAGATTTTTAAAATGCTAATTTCTAACTATAACGTCCCTGAAACCTATGTTTTTTTCAGAGAATATATATATATATATATATATATATATATATATATATACATAAAATTCACTGAAAAAACCATAGGTTTCACACACGTTATAGTTAGGAATTAGCATTTAAAAAACCTTGCAAATTCGCTGAAAAAACCATAGGTTTCACACATGTTATAGTTAGCTGGACATTTCACTCGTAAAAAACCAATGAAATTCCCGCGTTATAGTTAGTTCAGCTAACTATAACTCGCGCGGCCGCAATCCACTGCTGATGATGTCACATATTACATCACTCATGACATGGTCAGTGACATCACTCATGACATCACTGATGACATCTCAAATGACATCACTCATGACATCACTGATGACATCATCCATTGAGTATGTGTTTCTGAACAATTTTAATATGTTTAATATATATAGGGAAAGGCCTGTTGAAGAATAAGTGGGTGTACAAGTGTGTAAATGGATGATTTTCTGTGGTGCGTAACTGACTCTACAAGTGAGTCATTAAATGTATCTTACTGCAGACTAGTGACTAAACTGTGTAAATGTTTGTATGTGTCTGTATGTTGGTGTATAAGTGGCTGCATGGTTTTGTGAATACCTATATAAGTGTCTATATGAGTTATTGATTGCTTGTTTCAGTATCTGTATGGGTTCCTGAGTGTTTGTGTGGGTAGGGTGTGTGTGACTCTATGCATAGATGTGTGAGTGGGTGATTCTATGGGTGCATGGTTTTAAGAGTGCATCTGTGATGGTCTGTATGGTTTATTGAGTGTATGTATGGGTGTGTTAGGGATTGAATGTATATCTCAGTGGTACATTTGTGACTAACTACATATGTGAAAGGCAGTATATATGTGTGTAAGAGTATATAATTGGGTATATGTGAGAGTGTGTGATTGTGAGAGTGGCTGTATGGATGAGTGTGTGCTTGTATCAATGATTCTATAAGAGCGTAAGAATGTGGTACTATTTTTATGAGTAAGTGAACTTAAGTGTGTATAACCGCATAGGTGAGTAAATGGGAGTGTGATTATTTGCATGACTGACTAGGTGTGGTGGTGTGTGAGTGTCTATATAGGTTTATAAATGCATATGATAGTCTTGTATGGAGTGACTGTAAGTATGAGTGACTGTACAGGTGAATGAGTGGAGGTGTATGTAGATCTAAGAGTTAATAAGTGGGTATGTAGTTATTGGTATTGGAGTATGTATGGTTTTGAGAATGGAACTCTGAAATTTTGTGTCGGTGTATCAAAGGTTATATTAGGGTGTGAGAAGATGTGGTAATTTATCACATGGATGACGTCATCTGTGATGTCATCAATGATGTCATTTGACGCATGCGTACGTGCTCCGTGTGCGCATGCGTACGTGCTCCGTGTGCGCATGCGTACGTGCTCCATGTGCGCATGCGTACGTCGTGCGAGTTCCGTACGCGCATGCGCGCGTGCTCTGTACGCGCGTGCTGCGTACACGCATGCACACGTGCTCCGTACGCGCACGCGTGCGTGCTCCGTGCACGCACGGCAAGTCATGTGATTTAGAAACAACACTTTCCATTAGTTTATAGTAGTTTCAGGTCATGTGATTAAGAAACAACACTTTTCATTGGTTTATAGTAGTTTCAGTTCCAGAAACTTCCAACACCACACCCACTCCCCTCATTATTACTTCTGATTCCCTGGGAGAAGGAGCTGAGCAGCTTTTCCAGTACTCCAGTACTTGAGAATGGCAGAGCAGCAGTCATCTTCTGGGAGTGAGAAGGAGACCCTTGTACCACAGAGGCAGAGGAAACAGAAAAACTCTTTTATATGGCAATTTTTCACTTTTCCAGAGGGGCAGAAGAAGGTGAATGCTCCAAAAGTCACCTGCACTATTTGTGGTGGTGTCTTATCAAGAGGAGATCCTAAAAAGAAATACTCTTTTTGTATCTTCACTATGATCAGGCACGTTAGAGAAGTACATCCTGTGGGTTATGCTCGAGCTGCTAGAGAAAACCCTCCAGCAGCTCAGCCGAGCACATCCGCAGCAGCTCAGCCGAGCACATCATCGGCAGCTCAGCCGAGCACTTCATCTGCGGTGGCAGCTTCACCTGCTTCTGTTCCTCTGGATATACACCCTCTGTTCAAGAGGGTGCATATACGGTGCAATGCGTGCAATGCTCTTCTCTCTTATGGGGACACCAGCATTCCCCTAATAGAGAGCAAGATACAGCAGCCCACATGAGGCACCCTATAATTTTTTTCATTTTTTTGTTCCTCTGTTCCTCAATTAACACAACGGCTCTTTTTAGAGCCACCTAACATCTAAACACTTAAATTTGATTTTTTATTCTATTTTTTTTATGATTTTTTTCTCGCCGTGCACGCACCGTTCTACACCTTTCTTTTTCACTGTCACACACAAAATGGCAGACAACACTTTCTGATTTCAACCGATTCGAATGTTGACTGACATGTAACCACCAATCACAATTACGCTCGCGCACGGTGCGCGCACGGTGCGTGCATATAGATATTTATGTACTTTTAACTGGAATTTTCTTAGGAACTACTGAACAGATTGAAACCATATATGCAAAAGGCACATCCCTGACCTGAGGACTACCTCTTTGCCAAATTTCAAGTAATTCTGTTCAGCCGTTCGGGCTGTACCTTCGACTAAAGGTCCTATGGGAAAATGCATGGGGAAAACACGTTTTGGGACCCCCCTTTTTTCTCAGCCCCGCTTGACGAATCACCCTGAGACTTCCAGGGTAGGAGCTGAGCAAAGCGCCCCATTAGTTTTGAAAATTTTGCGAAGATCCGTCAACCGGCGCCAAAGTTATTCAAAATAGAATTTTCAGATTTCCTATGGAAACACGGTCCTAACTATAACTATCTACTGGCGACCGCCAGTAGATAATAGATATATATATATATATATACATATATATATATTTAGGACCATATTTCCATAGGAAAAGCGTTTTTTGACTTCTCAATATCTACAAATGCAATAAAAAGACAACTGTGGTAACAACTCTAAATTTGCTCACCTCAAAAGTCTGTTTTTCTGGCTAAGTTTTTTTTTTTTTCCTCATGTCACCATGGCATTCTGCAAGTCTTGGACCATTTTCTGGTGCCCTTGTTTGTCTCATGATCCATTGCGTTCACTCGCCCGAGCCTTTTACAAGACTCTTATTGCTTCCAAGAGGTAGAAATTTACCTCCCAAGCTGCCATGATCTGGTGTAATTATAGGACTATTGGAAGATTTATTTTCTTTCATTTCATTTCACCACTGCCTGTTTTTTGTGTCTCCATACTAACTTGACCATTTCATGAAATCCTGCCAAATATCCCTCGTCCTTAGTGGGTTACAAACAGCGTCCATTTTGCTTGTCCACTTGGCTACTTTTAACCACCCTCTGTGTGGGTCTGTCCAGTGTTTACATATCTCCCTTCTAGCCAATAGTAGCAGGTAAAATATCAGACCCCTGTGTTTCCTATGCAGCCAGATTGAAGAGTCATGATCTACCCCTAGAAGTACCAGGGTTGCTGACAGGGTTATGGGTTCCCCCAAGATGTCTCTTATAGTGGTTTCTACAGCCTTCCAATATTCCTTTATTGTGGGGCAAGTAAAAAAGATATGTACATCGTTGGCTTTTTGCAAGTTGCATCTGTTACATCTGGGAACAGGCTGTAATACAAACTTAGCAATTTTTTGAGGTGTCTAATATAGTCTATTTATTACAAAAAAATGATGTTTTTATAATTAGCGGGTGTGACTATTTGATATAGTAGTTTTAATGAGTCCATCCATAACAAGTATGGATTCTCCTCCTGAAGTACTTCCTGCCAAATAACACGTGGAGTCTCCTGTTTCATTTCCTCTGCATCCAAAAATTGCCCATTCCACTTTGAGACTTCTTTGTTTTTTGCCTTTAAGTCCTGGATAGCAGTCTGAAAATCCGATACCCCACCTGTTCCCTGTAGGATTGTTGAAGACCATGACATGAGCTGTACATATTTGAATCTAGATAACCTGTTACCAGTTTTCACACTCAACACTTCCAAGGGCAGCAATTCACCTACTGATATCAATTCCCCCCACTTGTACAGCCCTGCTTGCTTCAGAGGCACAGGCAATCCATATTTTAGGCATTCTGGTGTCCCTGGAGAATCCCATATTGGTGCAAATTCTGAGTAATATCCTATATTTAGCATCTTTCTCACTGCATACCAAAGATGTAACGCTGCTTTTAGGACTTTCAATCTTACTTTTTTAAAGAACTTCTGAGCACCGAATTTATATAGAAAGGCTGTTGTCCCAAACTCAATAGTCATTTCCCTAAGTAGGATTCCCCAAGTAGATGATTCAGGTTCCCCAATAAGCATTCCAAGGTTTTTAAACTGAAATGCAATACAGTAAAGGTTGAGGTCTGGCAGGGCTAATCCACCCTTCTGTAACCGACTCTTTAACTTTTTCCATGAGTCGTATTCCACGGGAAGACCAGATAAAACTGGTTATTTTCCCTTGTACTTTATTAATTATGTCTTTGGGAAATTTCAACGGGATGCAGTTAAATAGATATGTCAATTTTGGCAAGATGGACATTTTTACCAGGTTGACCCTCCTACAAATAGTTAATGGGAGATTCTTCCACCTAGATAAGGACATATCAACCTCCTTAACCACCCTGTTTAGATTCCGCAATGGAATCTCGCTAATTTGATTGAATATGATGATCCCTAAATATTTTATCTCATCACACACTTTGCCTACCCATTCCTCCAAATTCCAAACCATCACCTCTGTCTTAGCAGTATTCACTAGATATCCGGAGACTTCCCCAAATTCTTTTGTTAACTGCTCCACCCTAGGTAGTGTTCTGGATGGATCGGAAGTATAGATTATCAAGTCGTCCGCATATAGTGCTATTTCACTGCAAGAGGGGAGTGAATGGATAGGTGTTATCTGATCGCCTTTCCTCAGCAGATGAGCCAGCGGTTCAATTTAAATATCAAAAAGGAGGGGGGACAACAGGCAACCTTGTCTCATAGCCATTAAGATCTTAAAACTCTTAGTCAGGGTACCATTTACTAAGATCTTAGCTGTGGGACATTCATAAAGTTTTTTTAATGCCATAATGTAGCCTCTATCAAAACCCATTGATTCCAGCGCTGCCCATAAAAAAGCCCAGCTTACACGATCAAATGCCTTAGCGGCATCAATGGTAACTACCCCTAAGGGGATCGAACGTGTAATTGCTAGATCTATAGTCCCAATCAGAGACAGGGTTAGTTCTTGAATTTGCCTTTTTGGGATAAATCCCTTCTGGTTTACATGTATTAATTGTGGGATTACCTCTGCTAGTCTCCCCGCTAAAATGCCAGTATAGATTTTATAATCAACAATTAGCAGGGAGCTGGGCTGGTATCAATCTGCATTTCTTGGATCCTTTGCAGGTTTAAGGAATCTGCTGTTCCCCCTTATAGATTGAATTAAACAATAATTCCATTTCTGAGACTATTTCATCTGTAATTAGTTTATACAACTCCACCGGCAGTGAATCCGGGCCAGCAGCCTTCCCGTTCTTTAAATGGGCAAGTTGCTCTCTTATTTCACCCTCAGTAAATGAGACATCCAATATTTTCCTACCTTCCATTGTAAGCACGGGAAGCTCTAACTTATCCAACCTGCGCTTTAGTGTCCTCTCATCTGACAGTGCTTCCTCCGTGTATAATTCAGAGAAGAGTGAGACCAGGAAAGCCTGCACCTCCTTTTCCTTATTTGAAATCTCACCCTGAGTATTAATAATTAATTCTCCCATATGGTTACGTGACCTATTAGGTCTTGACTTCCAAGCTAACAATGCTCCTGCCTTTTCTCCATATTCAAATTGTTTCATGCGTTCCACTGCCCACTTCTCATGACACTTTGCTTCTAGATTAATTTTATAATTTAATCTCACCTCTTCCAGTTGTTTCGCAATAGTCTCTATCTCTTGGGTGGGTCCTGTTGCTTGCTGTAATTTAGCCTCTAACATTCCCACTTTTTCCTCCAGACTCTTTAATTCCACTCTGTCTAGCTTATTCTTATATATAATTTGACTTTGTAAAACCCCTCGTATATATGCCTTAAAGGCATCCTAAATTATTCCTATAGGGGCTGAGTCAGCATTATCTGAAAAGAAATTCTTTGTTCTTTTCCTCATGATGGTAGACACATCTAAGTTCAGTAGGATGGACCTTTTCAGGGTCCATCTCGCATTATGGCATGCTCTCACCCCGATTAATTTTTCACTAACGGAGCGTGGTCCGAAATGTGGGACGGCAATATATTAATCTCTTTTAATCTCCCAGCCCAAATTCTATCCACTAATAAGTACTCCAGCCTGGAAAAATGGTTGTATTTTTTACTGCAGAAGGTATATCCCCGTTTTTGCCCTTTTAAGTGTCTCCATGTATCAACTAAACCCAATTCATATAACATATGTTTCAGTGCCTGCCTTGTCCTTGGTGCTTGAGCCTGGCCTCCCCTCCAACTAGTAGATCTATCTAAGGGTGGATCTAATAAAGTGTTGAAATCGCCCCCAATAACTATCGGGTTGGTCACTCCCGCAAGTGTTAATTGTAGGTCTACTATATATTGGGGGTCGTCTACATTGGGGCCATAGAAAGCTACACAGACAAATTCTGTACCAGAACATCTGAGAGTCGCTAAGACCCACCTCCCAGAACTGTCTGATTTAGAGGAGATTAACTCAACTCCCAAACCCCTCCTGACGAGAACTGCTACCCCTTTACAGTATTCTACTTGGTCAGAAACAGCATAGCTCTCTATCCACATTACGTTTGTATAGAGTTCTCAACTTTCACTTGCAGTTAAGTGGGTTTCTTGCAGAATACCTAAATGTGCTTTAGATTTGTCTAAATATTTCATTGCCAACCTCTGCCTGGCTTTTGATCTAAGGCCGTTCTCATTCCACGTCTACACCTGGAGTATGTTTTCATTTCCTCCCATCTCTACAGGATTTTATTTTCATAGTTGCCCAAGGCTGAATTAGTAATACTGACATTGAGGACTTCTTTTTTTCCCACTGCTCCCCACCCTGTGCCCCACCCTCTAGCACCATCCCCCCTCTCTTACCCTTGGGAACCCTCCCTTGAATTTCAGGCATATAAATGCCTATTTGGGCCACCAGAGAGGAGGAGTTGTCTCCATAGATAAAAAAAAGTGCTTCCCTACCCCCCCTTCCTTCACCCCCGATGCTTATTCAACCATCCCCTGTGCTCATGTAATTTTTTTAATTGTGCCATATATTAATTCTTAATTCTGAGGGCTATACCTTTCAGTATAGTCCCCTCTTTTTTATAATTTCAATTAAATCGTCAGCCTCTTCCACTGTCCGAAAGTTTCGCATCTGGTTATCCCACATGACACGCAACATCACCAGGAATTTCAGTTGGGCTTTGGCTCCAAGTTTATTTAACTCATCCATCCTTTTACCTAGCTCTCATTGTCTCAGATCAGTAGCTCGACACTCATCAGATCTGATGGAGTAAGTATTATTCTGGACTGTGTATGGATCATTTCTCAAGGCAGCTGTTAAGATCATTTCTTTAACTGTATATGAAAGGAAGTTTGCAATGATTTTTCTTGGCTTCCGCATCTGAATATTGCGTTTGAAGGGGTTTCGATGGACACCTTGTATCTCACTGTCCAAATTTATGTCTGGCCGATCTTTCATGATGGTATCTCTTAACAACTGAATTACAAAAGCCCTAATGTTGGCTCCTTCCTCAGCCTCTGGAATATTCAGGACTCTCAAATTATTTCTCCTAGAGTGGTTCTCAAGTCTTTCCAAATCTTCTCAAAGTTTTAAATCATAGGATTAGCACAATGCCATCCACTGGGGTAGTTATAGTTAGGTCAGCATTTCCATAGGAAGTGCATAGTTTTATGTTGCTAGGAATTTTGGTACCGTTTGACGAATTTCCACAAACCTTTCTGAAAAGTGCTCTTTTTGCCTAGTGTGTAGGGCATGTTTGTGGGTGGTCCATCAAGCGGGGGCCGAGAAAATGGGGGTACCAAAACACAAAATCCACATGCATTTTCCATGGACTTCTTTAAGAAGCTCTACCACAAAAACTGCTGAACGGAATTACACCAAATTTGACAGGAAGCCAGAGGTTGGTCCGCAGATTGTGCTTTGGTTTTTGTGATATGGTGCAAATCTATTCAGTAGCTTTTGTGAAATTAAAGTTTGGAAATATTTGTATATCTGGATGGTGGGTCAATAAAAGGCTCAGAGGAGTGCCAATTTAAACATAGAGCACACGAGCGAGGGCTCTGATTGGCTGCCAGCGACATGAGAAAAATGCTGCTGGAAGCCATTATGGGACTTGGTGACTGAGTCCCCAGTCCGGAATGTTTTTAAAGAATGATATAAGGGGGCAGGGTAGAGATAAACTGACACCCTGGCCAATGTGGGGCGCGCCAGGAGGGACATGTCAACACTGTCAACATGCATCTCCCCTCCACCTTGCAGAGGGACACACAAACCCTCCAGCAGAGCACAGAAGACCGCACATCAGTGATGTCGGAGAGGACCACCACACTTTCGACACCAACACCCTACAACAGCCCATGGAGATCCCACGCAACCCTCCACCAGAACCAGGGCAGCCAAGCTACTTAGATGAGAACCCAGCCCCTGCAACAGACCATACAGCATGAAGCACCTGCAAGAATGGCAGGCTCACAACACTTCACCGACCCACACATGGCACCCCAATGCCAGGTGTCAGAACACCAAAAGGAGGTGGCCCAACAGGTGCGGGTGTGTTTCAAATCCATGGACAGCTAACTAGATCACATACGTGGGTATCTATTACCCTTCAAAGACCACCTACACCCCACAAAGGAGACCCGCACAGCCATAGAGATACATGCAGATTCAAATTCCCAGTACAGAACCATGCCCAGGGGCATGCACATATCAGTCACACACCCACATTGGCACTCGGTACGATGGCACAGTCCACTGCCCTTATGAATTGTGTGGGTGACGACAAAGTTACATGTCCAAGCCCTAACCCACTGCCTGCGGTGAAATGTCTGCATCCGCTGTACACAGCACAATGTAATGTCCTAGGGCCCAGGGCCCTCATGCATACAACAAGACAACAGGGACACACGCAGATATCATGTTGAACTGGCTACGGGCATGTGCGCCCGGCCCCGTTTATTGGCAGTGCAACATGTATAGTGAAGCCTGTGCTGGATGTGTGTGGCATGAGTATGAGGCAGCCCACACAGAGTGCTTGGTGCTGGAAACAGCTTGAACAGTGGACAGCAGTGCAATGGAAACAGAAAACACCTGCATAACAGAGTCAAATGCTGAGCAACATGGAGGGAGCCAGAGCAAGTACCGAGGTCACCCAACATGTAAACAGAAGTGTCCATGAATTTCAGTGCGCTGCGATTGGATCCCCCGAGCTGAGCATGCTCATGTGAAGAAAATGTCTAGGATTGTGTCCCTTCTGGGCATTCCTGATGCAGCTGCAGTGGGGGGATGTCACACCTGCATTATCTTCCTCATCGCCGTCCCAGGTCTCCCACACTGCCTGAGGTGACATTGATGCATGAGCTCTCCACAGCACATAACCAAAACAGTAATGGACGATGATTCATGGTGCACAGAGCTAGTGGCACCTGGAGTGCTGAGCAGGGGATCAGGCAGAAGATGGAATCCATGAAAAGTGTGGGCAACTCCGTCAGTCTGCCAGTATGACCGTTTCGACACTGGCAGTTGGCGGTTGGAGTTGGTCCTGGCGGTGTTGGCGTGTGCCTCCTGCTGCGATGCGACGTCCGGGCTGGTCAGGACTCGATGTGATGTATGAGCCCTGGTGGGCTACATTTGAGACCGGAGGTGGCAGACAGCGCAGGGCCATAGACACATGGCATTGATGACCCCAAGGCCATCGCCTCAGAGGCCATCCAACATCTCAGAAGAAGGGGGCCTGGACCTGACCAGCACAGAGTTAGTGGGCCCGGATACACTGTTGCCGGCACAGGCACCCCGCCACAGGACGGTGACTTGCGGTGCAGTCAGATGGGCCACGTGAGCTGAGCGGGTCCTCATCAATGTCTGAGGTGTATGTGGTGGAGGGTTGCCGGGGGACCATGGAAGGTGTCCTCCAGAGCATGATGCAGAGGATGAAAGCTGTCCGGAAGCAGCAAATGGAGGAGTGGAATGCCGCAGCATTGTTTTAGCCACAAAGTCAGTATCACCAACATGATGGTGACGACAGCCCCAAGTCCATGGATTCAGTCACCACCAAAGTTCAACCAGAAAATGTCCATGGGTCTCAGGGAACAGACTTAGTGGCACCGGGGCAGAAAGGGGATGCAGTCTGCTTTGAGGCCTGTACAATGACATCAAGTCATCCACAAATAAATCAAGACTGAATTTCAATAGTGTGTGACCTACTCAACCACAGTGGAGGCCTGAGGCAGTGGTCAGCATGGTTCAGCGAGCTGCTCCTGGAACTCTAACAAACGACGTTGACATGACATTTGGGGTTGACTTGTGGTTGATGGAGGCAAAAGCACCAGAGCCGAGCGGGTGTTCAGTCAGTGACGATGACATGTCCTGCCTGGTACGGACTGGATTGAATTGGCGTGAGGCCTGCTGGACTGGAGTGTAGGCCGATGGCGTAGTCATCAAGGGCCCACAGACACGTGTGGTTGGGATGCCAGGCACATACTTTGTGTCACCACATCGAAGGGAGTACAGTGTTGTAAACTCTGCATTAATGTGCGTACTCAGACGATGTTTGATCAAGACTCAGTCCCAAATGTGTGACCTACTCGCCCGCAGCGTAGGCCGGAGGCAGTGGTCAGCAAGGGCCCACAGCCATGTGTCGTTGTCTTGCAATACAGAGTTAGTGACACCAGGGCAGTTGTCCGTAGTGTTCGATCACCTCCGTAACGATGATTCTTTTACCCTCCGGACTGAAACTCGTCATCCTCTTACACCTCTCCTTGCGTGCAATGATATGTACTCTGCAATTGACAAAATAAGACTCAGTTCCACATGTGCGAACGACTCAAATGCAGAGTGGCCCGAGGGCAGTCGTCCGCGTGGGTCGACGGACACCTGTGGATGGACTGCTATGCAAAGGCTTGGTGGCACCACATTGATGAGAGTATAGTGAGATAAAATCTGCCATAATTGATGTTCTCTGCCATAGTGTAATCAAGACTCAGTTCCAAATGTGTGACATACTTTTCTGCTGTGCATGCAGGTGGAGTACCTCAACAAGACGGGAGTACAGCGGGCCAGTGTCGCGGAGGCCGGGATGGTCTGAGGAGGCTGCCAGGTTCATGGCACTCTGGCTCGGAGCTTGCACTGGCACGTGGTGACCCTCATCGACACACACTGGTGTCGGCAGGTGTGCATTGAGGCCTGGGTGCGCAAGGCCTGGCAGGACTGGTACGGGGCCCTGCGTCCCAGGGTGCAGCAGGCGCACAGGAACGCAGGCAACACCGCTCACGGCAACGGCTTCATGACGGGGTGAGGGGCACCGCCCTGGCAGAGTCATTGGGCATTCCGGAAGAGGACCACGCCCGGAGCTACATGCTTCTTATTCACACCCCTACACTTACCCGCTCATGCTTACAGGGTGGGACGTAACAAGTTACATTTCCGGGATCTTCCCCACTGGCTGGGTGACATTGTTGCGTCTACTGTTCACTGCACTCCATACACCAGCAGTGTATGTCAACATGGATATGTGTGTGGTCTGCATACTGCAGTCTGGCCATCGCTTCAACGCCACACTTGGCATTGTGTACATTGTCATTCATCGGTCAGTTGCCTCCTTTGCACATGCCTGGTCCCCACCTCTTCCCACAATCTGCTATCGTGTGGCTGCGGTGCCATGCAGTTGATGGCTTATGTGCATGACTGGCCCAGGTTGCCAGAGTGAGTTGTGCTGTCATGTCTGGTGGGTGGGCATGTTGTTTAGCATGTTGTCTGTGAGTTTGTGAGTTTGTGACGTGTGCATTCCCAGTGTTGTGAGTTATATGGTTGTGGAGTTGAGGTGTGTGGTGTGTTCATTTGGTAATTGCCAACCAACAGCGCATTTACGTAGGTGCCAGCCAGGAATTGCCGGGTGCTGATGGGCTGTGGGAAGATGTAGGACTCATGCACTCGGAATGGGTGGTTGGCGTCGAGGTTGGTGGAGATTCCCCGGTGGTCCACTATTGCCTGCACAGTGATGGTATGCATGTGCTTTCGGTTGCGAATATTGTGTGCAGTGTCACCAGGGGGCACAAGTAGGACATGTGTACATGACACGTGAGGGAATCCAGCTATGGCTTTGATGCCTTGCTTGGTCTGCAGCTGTTCCTACGCAGTGTGGGGGAAGGATAGGTAGTGTGGTACCAAGCTGATGATGGCATCCAAGACAGTTGGGGGGGCTTGGCTGTGGCTGGCTGTGAGACTCCTCAGACTCTGGCAGTTGTTGGTTGGCAGGTCCCAGAGGCCAACAGGTGCGGCACAGCCAGCAGCTTTGTCTGCGGAGGGATTTTGGTTGTCCGCTGTCTTGGTACCCTCAGCCAGTGGGCAATGGTGGTTAGGATGTGTAGGATAGCTGTCCTTTTGAGCCTGTGGTGGGCAATGACGTTCCCAGGAGTTGGGTCTGTGAGGTTGATGTGTTTTCAGCAGGTCGCTGTCTTTGTCTGCGCTGCCTCAGTGTTGGTCCGGGTGGGGGGCGGGGGGGCATGGGGGTGTTGGCGGTGGGTGTTGTTGCCCTATTGGGGCTCCGGGCTGCATGTTCAGTTGCACAGGTGCATCTGTTGTTCTTCATGTTTGCCCCTGGGCTGTGCTCCCTTGTCTGTTGCCGGTTGTTGTCCCACTTTGCACCAGGTCAGAGCAGGTGCTAATTTCCTGCTGCTAACGCGCCTTATCGCATGTTTTTTTATCTTATCGCCGATCTGGCTGGTCATTGAGAATGTTGTGGAGTGGTGTTTTCGCGGCTTTTTGCACGGGAACACCTACTCTGCATCTCATTAGCAATAGTTGTCGGTGTCATCTGTTGCGATGTTTTTTGCGGCTGCTATCGCAGGTAAACTGGTGCTATGGGCTGCTAGCACCAGCTTCTGAAGGTGGCGGAAAATGTATTGTGACTTTGGCTGCGCTAAAGTGCCGTTAACTCTGCGATAGCTCCTTGAGAATATAGCCCACAGCTTCTGCCAAATCAATACATGCACTCCTGGCTCCTAACATGTGGGTGAAGCCTAGGCACCTTTTCTGTTGATTCTCACATAATTGTCTGGTAAAAAACTGCGGTGTGAAGGCAGACCATAAACAGCAGATTAAGGCATCACATGTTTTCTACATCGAAGAAAGATGGGCCGATTGTGGAACCTGCATCGAGTCAGACAAACTCAGCAACCAACATAAGCTTCAACGTGGGATCAGTTTAATTCCACATTTGATTTTATTGAAACATTGACATCAATGCAAGTCAAAATCAAATTATAATTCGCCCAGGTGTCTTAATTGTGCATCTTTTAATCACTGTGGGTTCCTAATTTCTGCACAGCACAAACTAATCTCTGAACACCGATTTAAACCTCGAGAATGGGTCCTTGGAGAAGACACTAAAAGCCGCAGCCCATGCCTTTAGTCCATGAAACAATTAAACGCTCTTGAATCACTGCCACATTATGGCTATTTAACATTGACATATAAAAAGGTAGTGCAGATGGTTTTCAAATATGGAACATGAATTACAGTTCACAGTTTTCTAGGGTTTCCTCTGCTTCTAGTCTGATCAAGCCAACGTTTTGTGAACAATGGTATATGACCCATATTGCTTTATTCTTAAATAGTGATACCTGGCACTTTAGTTGTTCTTTCAGGTTTATTGGAGAGCAGTAGTTGAGCTGTACTAAAACTACCTTAATGCAAACATCTTTTGAATTAAGCATGATGCAGTAACAGTCCACAAATTAGCTATCCCTCCTATCACGTTTACTGAGACTTTACATTGTACTTGGCCCTGTACAGTGTTCGCAGTCTTGCAGCTAGGTTCACACTATATATAAATACAATATAGATAGATAGATAGATAGATAGATAGATAGATAGATAGATAGATAGATAGATAGATAGATAGATAGATAGATAGATAGATAGATAGATAGATAGATAGATAGATAGATAGATAGATAGATAGATAGATAGATAGATAGATAGATAGATAGATCTGTCTTACTTTCTGTTGATACTCAAACCAGATCCCATAATATCCTGCACCTAATCCCCTTACTTTGTCATCTGGGAAATCTGTACTCTCTCCACTAGCGATCACAATTTGGCTACATTCCCGACTTTTTACATTCACGAAATGTGTGGAAATTTACAGGTTATCTTCGACTGAGCAGTTTTTCATCACACATTGACAATATTTTGACGGCATGGCAAGATATTTGTGCTGTAGTCCAACCCAGGCAAGAAGAAAAAAGCATGCAGATTGTTTCTCTAAGTTTGAAATTTACTGAACTTTCCTGTGCACATGCCAAATGTATGTAGATACAAGTTTACCTTTTGAAGGGTTTCTCTGTGCACAACTGCAATGCGTGGAAGACAAACAATTACTTTTGTCTGTAAGGCAAATCCAAACAATTTTGTTAGCACCACTTGGGGATAATATGCGGCATAAATTGCTGCTAATGTCACTTTTTTCATGCAGATGATTCTAGGTGTTATATAGACCTTCAATATGGTTGCCAAAAAACTTAGAGGCATATCAGCAACAACCGGCGATAATTATCGCTAAGCATACTTAGCGCTAGGATAATTATTGCCGGCTATTGCCGAATTTTATCGCTGAGATAGCATGCTATTAGCAACGCTTATCTCAAAAGCGATAAAATTCCAGGCACAAGCTGCCTATTGTGCGATTATCGCTGGCAATACAGCGATAATTGTACAACGTTTCGCGATAGCTTGCTGATAGGGCAGGGCCGACTCAGCCATGATATCCATCTTCCATTGGATATCATGGCTAAGTCAAACTAAAAGCAGGCGTAAGGAAAGTAGCGATAACCAAGGTTACCGCTACTTTTCTTATTGCTATGCTTGTTAGCGTGCCCATTGATAATTGGAGAAATGTCGGTTAGTGACATTTCACCAGTTATTTTGAGCTGAAACGCCCACTTTGCATCTCATTAGAGATGCAAAGGTGGGCGTTACGGGAAAGGGCGCTAAGGCAAGGATTCACGCGATAGTGTGACCTTGCTGATATAGCGACAAAATTATCGCCGCTTTTCGGCCGAAAACGGCCGCAAAAGCGGGAATAATTTTTATCGCCGCTTTGTTAATATGCCCCTTAGCAACTTCATGCAATCCAAATGGAGCGTTCTCCATGAGTGTAGACTACCTCATTACCGTCTCCATTCCATTCATTTATATGTTAGAGGCTGTGGTTTACCTTTCAACCGATTCTATGGATTTGACACAATATTTTGTCCGAAGAGGTCTGTTTTCAGATTGACCCTTTAAGCAGAGTTGATCTTTCTGCAAGTGTTTTATTCTCTTCCAATTAGTTTCAATGTTGGATTCCTAAATACATGCACCAGTGGCGTAACACAAAATGACGGGGCCCTTGATGAATGTGATGAGGGGTTCTCAAGTCTCCTATATCTCACAGATATTCATTGGATTTGCGCTAAACGGTGTCCCTTACAGAGTTGGGGGCCCTCTAAATGGTTTAAGGCCATCCTGCCACACAGTGGGTGCAGGGCACCCCGGGATGCACCTTAGGATTCTTCGTTTTTTTAAATCACTGGGAGTCAGATTGATTACTGTATAGCATGGGTGAATGTGTGACACTAAGGCCCTGATTACAAGTTTAAGTATTATTTATCCCTCCTGATACATAACAACACCATGCGGTATGGAATAACGTGCAGATTTAGCTGTTTAGCGCACCAAAAATCCACGTGATATGGTAAACAACATCTGGCACATGCATCAACAAAGACTTTTGCGATTCCTTAATTGCGATTTTTAAGGAATCGCAATTAAGGAATTGCAAAAGCCTATGCATGTAGGAATTGCTATAAAAATAGCGATTCCTACAAATTCCTTAATTGCGACTCGCAAATTGCGAGTCGCAATTAAGGAATTCCGTCCCATTCATTCCTATGGGCCTCCAGGCCCATAGGAATGAATTGGAGATTGCATGAGCAATTTGCGAGTACCAACTTGAAATTCTGGCCAATGCGTAAACAGAGGTTTACATACGGGTCGGAATATACTGACCAACTTGCAATCAGGGCCTAAGAGCAACTCATATATCAATCAATGTTCAGGTGCTAAAGTGTTTTAACACAGACGGTGGTTGCGATTGCAGTGCCAAAATGGCTTTGGATCCCGTAGTGTGAAAGGTCCAATAGTGTATGCGGAATTTGAGGTTTGGGCATCAAAAGTGCAAACATCAATTCACACCAATGCTAACCATGACCCACGATCGAGAACCCACATAAATAGTGTGAAAAATTGTATAAAATGAAAGTATTTGCAAGCTTTTCATCCTTTTTTTAAAAAAAAGATTTTTATTTAGTAGTACAGGTAGATACAAATAACCAAAAATAGATGCATTCCTACTGGAAAAGATACAGTAGGGAGCTAATACTCCCCCTTCCATATTCTTTTAATCGTTCGTACTGCTCCTACCCATAAAGTATGCAGCTTTTCCCTCTCTTTCACCTGTTGCATTTCAAAGACCCAAGAGTCAAATGAAGGAGCATCCCTTGGCCTCCATTTTTGAAGAATAAGAGAATTTCCCACCAGAGATGATATAAAAAAAACAGCTGCCTCTGCCGAATGGAAAGATTAATAGAATTACAAATCCCAAAAAGAGCTCCCAAAGGATCATGTGCGAAGAGACCCTGGACCGTTACGGTGAGCCACTGAAAGATCTTAATCCAAAAGTCAGCTAGAGCAGGACATGTAAACCAAATGTGAAGCCAATCTCCTATGTCAAACCCACATCCCAAACACACCCCGGATGCCAAAGGAAATATTTTGTGAAGGTGGTCTGGGGTATGGTAGAGCATCTATTTGAAGAAAAAGGCCATTCTTTTATTCGCCTCTCAAAATGCTTTGTGGGCCCACAGATTCAATTGTTTCCAGGTAGATGGTTCAATCCTACAGCCTGTAGAAACCTCAATCTTGTTGAGAGCCATCGGTACCAGTTTGACCATAACCTGCTGTATAAGGATACGATACCAGTAGCCCACTCCACTCTGTTTGCTTACACAGTAAGCCTAGCTAATAGGAGAGGCTTAGTGTGGTTCGGTGGATAGCATCGTCATCAGGTCTTGTCACTTGAGTTGAACTCTTCGACCCTTAATCCTTCTGAGGACCCTGTCATAGCGGACAGAAATTTTAGGGAGTGGATTTCCACTTCCCTTGACTCTATCCTCCCTATAAAATCTCGGGAGGACAAATACGGTAGGACAGGTTCAGCCCCCTGGTTTAGCCCGGAACTTAGAACACTCCGCAAAGAATGCAAAAAAGCGGAGCGACTGTGGAGAAAGGACTGGCTCCACTCTAGTAAGAACGCCTATCGTAGGTCGGTGAGAACCTATAAACTCACCCTGAAACTCACTAAAGCCTCTTATTACGACGCTAGAATAAAAAATGCCACTAATTCGGCAAAAGAGTCTTACCTCATCGTGAAAGAGCTTCTGAAAATACCAGTACCCCCTTCCTCCAACAGGTCTTCACCGGGTAGAAGCGATGAATTGGCAACCTATTTTGATTCCAAAATCTCCTGTATTTTGGCCTCACTCCCACCTCCCAGTCAGTTAAATCACTGCAACACTGATGTGTCTATTTTCCATACAGGAAACATCTCACACCCACAGTTGACCGCGTTCAGGGCGGTATCTCTGGACGAAGTGGAAAAGACTCTGGCCAAAATGAAAAGCGGTTCCCCCTGTGACCCCGCTCCCATGAGATTCTTGAAAACAGTGGCCCCTGTCATCGTGTCCCCTATCACGGAGTTGATTAACATCTCGCTGTCCCAAGGCTCTGTCCCTCCGAGCTGGAAGGGTGCAGTAGTCAAAGCTCTTCTTAAAAAACCTCAACTGGACCCTTCCGATCTGGCAAACTATAGGCCGATCTCGCTCCTTCCGGGCATTAGCAAAATGGCCGAAAAACTGGTCAATGTCCAACTGTCCCAGTTCCTCGAATCCAACAACCTTTTACGTCGGTCCCAAACTGGGTTTCATCCTGGCCACGGTACGGACACGGCCCTCCTCGCAGTTCTCGAGGAGGCTAGGTGCATCTTGGATTCAGGAGGGTCAGTGGCAGTGATCCTCCTGGACCTTAGTGCAGCCTTCGACACGGTGAATCACCGTGCCTTGCTCCACCGTCTGGCCAGGGCAGGATTCGGGGGCACCGCACTTGCCTGGATAGAGTCTTTCTTATCGGGCCGCTCATTCCCGCTCAGCCTTACTCCCTCTCCTGAGCGGAGTCCCTCAAGGGTCCTCGCTAAGTCCCACTTTGTTTAATGCCTACATGGCCCCTCTGGAGGATGTAGTTGCCCCATTCGGGATCAAGATAGTGAGCTATGCGGACGACACGCAACTGGTCGTCTCACTCTCACATCTTGACCACTGCCCAGACAATCTGTTGAACTGCCTCCAGGAAATCCACCACTGGATGTGCGATTCATCACTTAAGCTTAACGGATCTAAAACCGAAGTTATGCTTATGGGCAAGAAATGGGCTACTATCCCTCCATCGGTTTGGCCTGATGTTCTTGGCGAGGTGCCCACCCCAAAGAAGGAAATTAAGACCCTGGGAGTCTGGCTCGAACCTGACCTGTCCATGAAGACCCAGGCAGCCAAAACAGCAGGAATCTGCTTCGGACTTATGCGTTCTATCCGAAAGATTCTTCCGCTACTCCCCCCTCTATCGAGGAAACTCCTGGTCCAAGGTTTGATTCTGGCTCGTCTGGACTACAGTAATGTCGTCTATCTAGGAGCCCCCGAATCTACTTTGGCAAAACTTCAGCGTACTCAAAATGCGGCTGCCCGGCTCCTGATGAATCTTCCTATCAGAGCTTCTGCCGGACCTGCACTCAAGGCCCTACACTGGCTTCCAGTGCGACAGAGGATAGAATTTAAGGCTATGTGTACTGCCCATAAACTCCTCTACGGCTTAGGGCCTTCGATCTTGAGAGACATGGTCACTTTGTATAAGGCACCCAGACCCCTGCGCTCGGACAATGAGCGTTTGGCCAATGTCCCAAGATTCAGGAAGGTGCGCACTGGCGGCCAACGTTTCGCAGTAAAAGCGTCCTCTGGTTGGAATTTGCTCCCACGCCGCTTGCGGCTGGAACCCTGCCACCTTCGTTTCCGCAAAACACTGAAAACTCTCCTTTTTCCTAAATAGGACCTCTTCGTTCCCCTCGGTCTGCACAAGTCCATTATAGCGCGGGGATGCCTCCGGGTCACCATGCGCTCTACAAATCGTCAAATAAATAAATAAATAAAATACATTTTTACGAAGTCACCCACCTGTTCTCCGGTTGTTCCTTCTTCGATGCCGATTGTTCCCAAAACCCTCCGAGGCATACCAGAGTGGCAAGGAAATATTCCAACCACTCCGAGAAAACCCCCAAGGGAAAGGGGAGTGGGAATGACAAAAAACAAGAGACGCTGAGAAGATCTACAGCTTCTTGTCTGCTGCGAAGGTGCGCTGCTTTCTCAAAGATGAAGCGTCACTGAACCGATGGAAAGTATTTCTATGATAATACAAATAAACGCTATCAAGACGTAATCTTACTGTGCTTTAAACATTGCTCTCCTCATTCAGGACCAAACCTACCCTAACAAGATAGGCTCATTGTTTCGCTTCGTGAAAAATATCACTGCTGTCAGAGTTCGAGGTGTCTGCTCCTTAAGGAACATTAAACAAACATAAAATGTTAATCCAGCCTAAATGTAACACTATTAGTTTTTTAGTTTGTTACTTGTGGCGTTAATTAGCTTCTTCTAATTTTGGCAACATACCTTGAATTCTCTGCAGTCTTGCCTCCAAGGTTTCGAAAACTAAAAGATAAATAAAATGGAGAAACAACACAAAATACCGACTGTACACTGATTAGGGTACTCTCTTAATGTTTAAAGTGCATCTTAATTACTCCTCATAATCACTTAAGAACATAGTGAGAAAAGATTCTGTGTGAATGCTCTTCTTAAATATATATATATATAACACAGGTATTTCTATGAATACGCAGTCTTGGTTCAACTATTACACAGGTGTTCCCATGAATGTGGTAGTCTTCGTTTTAACACAACACAGGTATATCTATAAACATGGCAGTCTTGGTTTAACCATAACACAGGTGTCCCAATGAATGTGGCCGTCTTTGTTCTAATACAGTAAACCTCTAAATCATAGCAGTTCAAAGAATTGTTCTTTCTAATGTCTTTAGAGATTGGCAACTCAACTTGTACTGAATTCCGCTTTCAGTTCTGTCTAAAAAATGATTCAGGTCTTACCGCGTTTTTCCGTAGTAAGCTGCACTTTACCGACTTTAAAATAACTTCTTTTTTCTTTCTCTTTATTTTTGCAGGAACCGGAAGATGGAGCAGTCGAAGGACCGGAAGATGAGCAGTCGAGGGAAGGACGGGCTTCGAGTGCGGGAACCCGAAAAGATGTCGGACCCGAAGATGACTCTGGGACTTCTCCGCAGGGGAATCCGGACCTGGAGCCAGACGCCGGTGAAGACGCGCTGCTGACTTCGGAATCGGGAAGGAGATGCCGGCTGAAAGGATCCGGGAGCAGGTGAGTGATTCGCTACAAGTAAGCGAACCATCGGGACAGAGACGGGTGGGGTTTTTATAGTGGGAAAGGAAAGGCGTGTTACGAATAGTTTCTTACCTGTCGGTGTAGTTTTGCAGCTTGAAGATCTTTCTGGATTCACTATGCTGTGCATTATTCCGCGATCTTGTGATTGGGTCGGATTCGTAGTCTTTTCTTTGTTTTTTTGTAGCCCAGGTGGGCGGCGACGACCACCATTTGGTGCACCTCCCGTGACGTCGTCGTGCTTCCTGCGGAAGTCCCACCTTTGGGGCGCCATCTTCGGGTTCTTTTTTCCTTTCCTTTTTATTATTTTTTTTTTTTTAACCCTAGGCGATTGATTAATTCTTCTTGTCCATTTTTCTGTACGTTTTCATTTCTTTGATCTTTTCCATTTCACCCCCTCTTCCTCCAGCCTCATCTTCCTGGCGGAGGTGGGTGGGTTCGCTAGTGAATCCAGAAAGATCTTCAAGCTGCAAAACTACACCGACAGGTAAGAAACTATTCGTTTTGCAGCGTGAATCTTTCTGGATTCACTATGCTCTGCATAGACTTTGTAGCGGTTTTCTTAATTTTGTGGTGGCTGGGTGGAAGATGAGCGTTGGTCGTTGAAAATGTGTTGAAGCACCTTCTGTCCAACCTGTGCTTCCTTGTTCATCTGAATGTCCACGCAGTAGTGTTTCGTGAACGTGTGCACAGATGCCCAAGTTGCCGCGAGACAAATGTCCTGGATGGGCGTGTTCGCCAGAAAGGCAACGGTGGCCCCCTTCTTCCTTGTGGAGTGAGCCTGGGGCCCCTCCGCTAGCTCCTGTCCAGCCTGTTTGTGGCAGAATTGAATAGTGAGGGCAATCCACCTAGCGATGGTGCCCTTAGTCACTGGCCTACCCATGAAGCTAGTAGCAAAGGACACAAACAGCTGCTTCAACTTCCTGAGTTCCTTGGTTCTCTCAATGTAGTGCATCACCGCTCTTCTGGCATCGAGGGTGTGCAGGGCCTTTTCTGCGTTTGAAGTCGGGTTTTGGAAGAAACTTGGTATCTGAATACTCTGATTCATGTGGAACGCCGACACCACCTTGGGCATGAAGTGTGGGTCCGTCCTCAGGACTACCCTGTCCTTGTGAATCTGAATGTAGGGTTCCTGTAGCGTTAGTGCTTGAAGCTCGCTCACCCTGCGTAGTGAGGTTATGGCCACTAGAAAGGCCGTTTTCATCGTCAACATTTGCAGTGTGGCCTTGTGAATGGGTTCAAATGGTGCCTTCATGAGCTCCGTCAGAACCACGTTTAGATTCCATGCCGGCGGCGGCAACCTTTTTGGAGGGGCCATTCTTTTGGCTCCCTCCATGAATCTCTTCACCACCTGCGAGGTGAAGAAACTTCCACCCTTTTCACCCTTGGTGTAGGCAACGATCGCCGCTAGGTGTACCCTTAGGGAGCTCGAGCAGAGGTTACTCTTTAGAAGGTGTGTGAGGTACCTCAGCACTGTTGAGTCTCTTGTCATTCTGTTTTGCAGGCCCTTTTTCCTGCACCACACAGTGAATCTCTTCCATTTTGCGCTGTAGCATTTTCGTGTAGTTGGCTTCCTTGCCTCCCGTAGCACTCGCATAGTGCTCTGAGGCAATCTTAGGTGTGCGAACTCTAGGTCTTCAGGAGCCATGCCGCCAGGTTGAGGGTCTCTGGCTCTGGATGCAGGACCTCTCCGTTTTGCATTGAGAGCAGGTCCTTCCTCCTCTCGAACCTGTATGGATTGCCTTGTGCCATTTCTTGAATTTGTGAGAACCATGTCTGCCTTGCCCACTGCGGAGCCACTAGGATCAGAGTCATGTTGCTGGTTCTGCACTTGTCGAGCACTCTGTGCAACAGGGGTATCGGTGGAAAGGCGTAGGCAAATGTCCTCGACCAGCTTATCCATAGGGCATTTCCCTGGGATTGCTGATCTGGCTGCCTGGACGCGAAGCTTTGGCATTTTGCATTTTGTCGTGTTGCAAATAGGTCTATTGTGGGAGTTCCCCATCTCCGGAAAAGCTTCTCCGTTTCCTGGCCATTGAGCTCCCACTCGTGCGATGCCGAGGTCTGCCTGCTTAGCCAGTCTGCCTCCACATTGTCCTTCCCAGGTAGGTGAATTGCCAGTAGGTCTATCCTGAGAGGTATGGCCCATCTCCAAATCTCCTGAGCCAGAGAGGAGAGAGGGAACGACTGTGTCCCCCCCTGTTTGTTGATGTAGAACATTGCCGTGGTGTTGTCTGTTTGAACCAACACCCTCTGGTTGTACAGGTGCCTCTGGAATGCCTTCAGGGCTAGCAGGATTGTCTTCAACTCGAGGTAATTGATATGGCGAACCGCATCTGCTGGAGCCCACAGACCCCTCACTCTGAGGTTGTCCATGTGCGCTCCCCATCCCTTTTGCGATGCGTCCGTGGTAATGGTCATTGTTGGGTTTGGTGGTGTCAGGCTTCTCCCTGCTGTCATGTTGTCTCTGTTCCACCAAGTTATCTCCTCCTGCACTGCGTGAGTAACAACCACTAGATCCTCCCAACTTCCGTTTGCTTGCGACCATTGCTGTTGTAGCCATTCCTGGAATGGTCTCATGTGCAGGCGGACATTCGGCACCAGCTGGATACACGACGCCATCATCCCCATCATCTTGCTCACTGACCTCACTGTCAGAGCTCGCCCCTTCTGGTAGAGCCGCGTCTCCTTCAGTAGGGCATCTGTCCTCCTGTCGCTGGGCACCACTGTACTGTTCAGGGAGTTGATTTTTGCCCCCAGGAAAATCTTCACCTGCTCCGGTTCCAGCGACGACTTCCCCCAGTGAATCGAGAACCCCAGATTCGTGAGAGTGTCTGTTACGCGCTTTGCATGCCTCTCGCACTTCTCGCGTGAGTTTGCTTTGACCAGCCAGTCGTCTAAGTAGGGGTAGACGTGTATCCCCTGCCTTCGTAGGTGGGCCGCGACCGCCGACAGGCATTTTGTAAAAACCCTTGGCGCCGATTTTAATCCGAAGGCCAGGGTTGTGAACTGGTAGTGTTCCTGGTCGATGTTGAACCTTAGAAGTCCCTTGTGTCTTCTGTTTATTGGGATGTGCAGGTAGGCATCCTTGAGGTCCACGGTGACCATGAAGTCCCCGTGTCTTATTTGGGGCAGTACCTCCTGCAGCGAAGTAATTTTGAACCTTTGTGTTCTGATGAACTTGTTTAGGTATCGCAGGTCCAGGATGGGTCTGAGGTTTCTGTCTACTTTCGGGACCACGAAGTAGTTTGAGTAGACCCCCTTGTTGCGTTCTCTGAACGGCACTGCCTCTATGGCTCTCTTTTCTAGAAGTTTCCGTGTTTCTTCTCTGAGTAGGGTCAGTTCTTGAGCCGATCTTTGCCTTCCCTTTGGCTTCCTGTTTGGCGGTTTTTTCTCCAAATCTACGCAGTATACGTACTGCATGATGTTCAGTATCCACTTGTCTGTGGTTATACGCCGCCACTCGTGAAGGTAGAACCTCAGCCTTCCGCCTACTGGTGTTGTATGCTCGTAGGCTTTTGATCCTTCTCTCCCCCCGATGTTACTGTTTCGCGCCTCACCCCTGGGGGCATGTCGAGGGTAGGCGTCCTCTTGCGTGCTGAGTCACTTTGATGAGGGCTGGTCCCCCCCTCTCCTCCTCTGGCCACGTCCGTTCCCTCTCCCGCGAAAGGACTGGCCCCGAGGTTGGTACTGCCAGTTTTGCTTCTGTTGACCTTGTCCGTGACTTTCACCCTGCTGACCCTGCTGGAACGTCTGGTGCGACGCCCCCTGCTGGTTTCCTCCCCTACCGTAGGGTCTCCTCGAGGGATTGCCTCGCCTCATTCCCCTCAGCTGTAGGGCCCCCATGGACCTCGCCGTTTCGTTTTCTTTTTTCAGCTGGGTGAGCTTCTCGTCAACTGTTGCTCCGAACAGTGTCTCTCCGTTGAAGGGGGTGCTAAGGATGTTGTTCTGCACCTCCGGTTTGAATCCCGAGATTCTTAGCCATGCATGCCTTCTCTCGGTGACCCCTATGGCCATGAGTCTTGCTGAAGTCTCTGCCCCGTCCAACGCCGTCTTTATACAGGAGTTGGCGATGTTTTTGCCTTCATCTACCAGGTGTGAGGCTCTCCGGCGGTATTCTTCGGGGAGGTGCTTTACTAGCTCCAAGAAATCCTAGGGTCTAATCACAAGTCAATAGTAAATGTGAGCCAAACTTCACAGTAGAGAAAGTGTGTGAAAACAGAATAGAAAATATACTAGAGGGGTTAACTAGGTTTTTCCTTTGGGAGGAGAGTCCCTATGATGAAGCATGTCACCTTTGGTGAGTGAGGGATTACGTCCTTAAAGGGATCTGCCCTTAGTTAACCCCTCTAGTATATTTTCTATTCTGTTTTCACACACTTTCTCTACTGTGAAGTTTGGCTCACATTTACTATTGACTTGTGATTAGACCCTAGGATTTCTTGGTTTATAGTATGCTTTGTAGGGGATTTAATCCTTAGTGGTCTTTAAAATTGTCCCTTGAACCCTTCCCCTTGAACTGCTGTGTTTTTTGAGCTTTACTAGCTCCCCCATCTCGTCCCAGTGCTGGTACTGGTGTCTATTGAGGAGTGCATTGGAATTCGCCATGCGCCAGTGCATTGCGGCGTTCCTCTCGACCTTTCTTCCTGTGAGGTCTATCCTCCTGCTCTCTTTATCAGGTGGTGGGCCCGAGGTTGCTGGTACGTTGGCCCTTCTCCTGACCGTGGAAGCTATGATGGAGTCGGCGGTCACGCTACCTTTGATGTAAGGGGGTCCAGGGAAGAGTGCTTATACTTCTTCTCAGTCCTGGGCGTGATCGACCGGCAGGTCGCTGGTTCCTTGAAGGCTTCTCTCCCCTGATTCATCACACTTTGTAGCATGGGGAGGAACTGGCTCCTCGTCTGGATGGGGCGCAGGGTCTCGAGGAGAAAATCGGCTTTCGGCTTCTCTTCGTCGAGTTTGACGCCGAAGGCTGTCGCTGCGCTCCTGACCACCATATTGTACACCCCGATGTCGTCGGGTGGCGAAGGCCTCGAAGGGTACGTGTCCACGGGCTCCTCCGGGTTTTCGGTATCGAGATCATGCCATTCGATGTCGTGGCTGGTAGATGGCGCCGAGCCGTAGACCGACTGTTGGTCTTCTTCCTCGGCTTCCTCGTCATAACAGGTCTCGTCTTCCTCTTCGAGATCCCTCGTCAGGCCCTCGGTGTCGAATTCGTCCTCGACGACGTCCGTCGATGAAACCGTTGGAATCTTGAATTCCTTCATCTTGGCGTCGAACTCCTTCTTCCTTTGAAGGATGTTCTCCATTTCGGCCTCGAGCCGCCTCTTCTTTTTCTCCATCTCGGAGATGCTTTCGGCGTCGACCGCGGGTCTTTTCGCCGAAACTTGCGTCGACGTCGACCGTTCTTTCTGCGTCGATCGCCCCGATTCCTGGGTTGTCCTCGACGACCCTTGCTTTTTGGCGTCTTTCGGCACCAGGGAGTCCTTTTCGAAGGATCCGCTCGGCCTCTTGTCCATGGTTCCCCCTTTGGTCGTCGAAGTTTTCGGCGCCGGGGCTCCCTTCGTGGACTTTGACTCTGATTTTTTCTAGTCAGCCTCGTGTTTTCGAGGTATTTTCTGTTTTGCGCTTGACGATTCTCTTACCTCGTCTTCTTTTTTCTTGTCGGTCTCTACGACCGTGAAGTTTTCGGCTGTCTCGGCGATGTTGTCCTCATCGTCCGTGGAGAGGCCCAGATCGTATAGAGACGGGGCCTTACCCTTGCCATCCATGCTGGCGTTGGCTCTTCTCTGCCGCTCCCTCACCCGGAGCGTCTTCGGCGCGAAGGCTGAGCAGGCGTTGCAGTCCTTACTCTGGTGTTCGACTGGCAGGCAGAGGTTGCAGACTGGATGCTGGTCCTTCTGCGCGAACTTGTGGTGGCAGTTTGGGCAGAACTTGAATGGCGTCTTGTCCATTGCGCTCAGGGCCTCTGAGTGCGCATTCTCCAAGGTCGTCGAAGAAAAGGGCGCTGAACCTCCTTTCTTCGCGCTCCTGATGAAATCTCTTCCTTTCCTGTGATATCTCCGTAGTATTTTTCGACGAAACTCGCTTTTCTTTCTTCTTCCTTCGGTTGTAACTCTGGAGCTTCTCGATGACGATCCAGACCCAACGGCGGAAAAAAGAATCTGAAGATGGCGCCCCAAAGGTGGGACTTCCGCAGGAAGCACGACGACGTCACGGGAGGTGCACCAAATGGTGGTCGTCGCCGCCCACCTGGGCTACAAAAAAAAAAAAAAAAAACAAAGAAAAGACTACGAATCCGGACCCAACCACAAGATCGCGGAATAATGCACAGCATAGTGAATCCAGAAAGATTCACGCTGCAAAACACACGTTATGGATTTTCACGTGTCTTTGCGTACGTGGCCCTGACTTTGAAATACACATGAAGCATCCTTTTTACTGAGGAAACGTGAGTTTGACAGGTGCTTCCCCAAAAACGGTTGACACGTGTGGAAGCCCCGTTCTTTACACAGCAAACAATCATTGGCGAGTCAAACAGTAATCAACACACACGTGTGAAGCCTTGTTCTTGCACAGCAAACAATCATTGGCAAAGTTAAACAATAACCAACCAACAGTGGCAAGTGTGAAGGCCTTGTTTTGCACAGAAAACAATCAAACATTGGTCAAATAGTGCGTACAGAATGGGTAAATGCTACCAATTGTGGTTTTCCCATAACATGAGTGTCCCGTTCTACAAGTGACATCCAAACCTCTTCCAGGAGGGAGACTGTCTGGACGTTGACAGTGGTGGAGGATACACATTATCTCCCATCCTTTAGATGAATCTTTATTGGGAGAAAAGAGTACGATAGGGATCAGTCTGAAACAAAGTGTTGTTTAGTGGGATGAGACACCTAGTGGTTGGGTCGAAATGATTCGGCCTGGACCAGCCCCTGCAGGTCTGTGGCCTTCGTCAGGACCAAAGATTTATACATGGAGGCCTTATACTGCAAGGCTTCCAGGATACTGTGTTATTGGTGGGTGGAAGCACTCACCTATCTTCGTCAGTGGGTATACTTTGCATTAGATGGAACATGGTTATAGGTACGGTCTTTAGGCCTATTACTGTGCGGAAAACTAAGGAAAATTAAGTGCATGATAAAACTAACGTTGTCAATTTCCCAATTCTCCCAGTATGACACTAACAAACCAGTGGCAGCGATTTTTGTATCAAAAAACAAATGAACTGTTACCTTAAATATGCATTTCATGTGCATCCTAGTGTGGAGAAATGTTGGACAGGGGTTTAAGCATGAAGGAAAAATGAAATAAGTAAGGCAACAAATCCATATGCACTTATAAATTGAAAACTAAACCATAAAGCGGTGAATTCTGTACTTTCTGTCAATTGCACTTACTTGGCTTTAAACCGTCCTGTGCAGTGCTCCTGCATACATCTCCCCAACCGAATGCTGAATGTGGTGTGGAGAGACACAGGGGGATATTCACAATGATGGGCGATAACTATCACCAACGTTTGTTATCGGCAGAAATGTTACCGCCGCCTAACTCTGAATATTATCACCATGTTAGCACCATATTATCGAGCCGATGCTACATGGTGATAGTACCAGGGTTAGGCGGTGAAAACAGCCGATAACATATGTGCGATGGCGATAGTTAATCAGGCGTTTTCCGGCGATACCTGCCGATTGGCCCCTTAGCGCCAGAAAAGTCCCATCTTCACTCCCGGTGATATCGCATTGTGAACATGCCCCTGAAAGTGTTATGTGTCAGTGGGAGCTGCAGAAGTAAAAGCATTGCTTTTCCATCTCGGAGGACAGGGGTCACGAGGTGAAAGCCTGGAGTAGCAGCTGCTATCTCATAACGTGAATCACTTTGCTGTAGCTGCTTAAATGCAGGCTTTTAAGTTGAACTGGAGTGTGCCTCACTCACGGTAGCAAGAGACCAAGGGGCATATCAACAAGGGCTTTATCTCTGCTTTTTTGGCTTTAAAAGCCAAAAAAGGAGAGATAAAACTAGCGCCCTATCAACAACAGGGTGCTAACATGCAAATTTGCATGTTAGCACCCTTTTACTCTACGCTTCCCCTTGCATCTCTAATGAGATGCAAAGGGGGCGTTCCAGAGTAAAATAATAGGAGAAATGTCGCTAAGCGACATTTCTCCTATTATCAAGAATGTCGCTAACCCTGTTAGAGACAAAAAAAGCAGCGCTAACCGCGGTTAACGCTGCTTTTATACATCTGGTATTTTTCTGACTTAGCCATGATATCCTATGGAAGGAGGATATCAAGGCTAAGTTTGCCTGTCCCTATCAACAAGGTAAGGTGAGATTATCGCTGGGTTTCCAGCGATAATCTCACGTTAGCCTGTTAGCGTGAGGATTTTTATCGCTATTGAGATGAGCGTTGCTAATAGCACGCTATCTCAGCGATAAAAATTCACGCTAGCCGGCGATAATTATCCTAGCACTAAGTGCGCTTAGAGATAATTATCGCCGGTTGTTGTTGATATGCCCCTAAGGGGGATAATCTCAATCGACGCCTAACCCTGAAAACTATCGCCATGTTAGCGGTGTATTAACAAGCAGTTGGTACATGGCGATAGTAACAGGGAACGGGTGTGAAAACTCATGCTAACATCAGCTCAATGGCAATAGGAATTCCTGCATTAGCAGGCGACAACTAGCGATAGGTCTATTAGTGGAAAGAAAACTCACGTTAGTCAGCCCACCTTTAATTTTTCTTGACTCAATTGCCTATCAGTCACCCTCCAATATTAAATAGGCATTAAATACAATAACATGCAGAATGTAGCAGACAGGAACAACTGCAGCACACATCAACAACCCCTGCAAGCCATCCAACATCCAGGATGCCCAGGATGAGAGCCATGATGCCTCGCTGGACCTGAGTCTGGATCCTTGATACCTCGCTGGAACTGCATCTGGATCCTTGATACCTCACTGGACCTGCATCTGGAGCCTAGAGTGGGATGTGGAGGAGCTGTGGATTCGGAGATCCGTGGTGGTAAATATTGATGCGCGATAATCGCCCGTACCTGGCTGTGAAGTCTGGCATGACGCATGGAGACACGTTGCTGACCTGTGTAAGAAGACCGCCTTGGACCCTTGGAGCTGTTAATGGTAGAGACTTTCAGGCGCACCAACGCATCGCATACTATGATCCACCACTACACCGGGGTGCACGGAAGGAATTACCAATGGTGTGAGCCATCTCATTGCATCACAGGCCGGATGATGTTGTGCTGGCCATACGCTTTGTAGCGTGAGGCCCCTTTGTTACACAGAACTTGTGTTGCGTGAGCGGTGCAAGATCAAGCCTAAGGTGGCCCTGCTGCATCAACTGCATCTGGAGGCACACCAGCGGACTAGCTGGCGACTGCTGTACCCAGCCTAGTGAAATCACACTTGGCTGATGCTCATGCTAGCTGAGTCACAGATTCGGAGAGAGTGCAGTGGATTGGGCCACGGTGTCAATGTACAGGTAAGGAGAAGGTAGGACGCGTAGCGCCAGAGGGCCATGGGGCGAGTCGCTCAGGCCTATCACACATAGATGACGCCCCCCCAGAGGCATATTTTCCGCTATGGCGGAAGAGTGGTGCCCCACTGCCTCAAGCAGTGCAGAAGAGGAACAGTCATCACATGATGATGACTAAGGGATGTAGTCATGCTATGTATCCTCAGGGGGTGGGAGGGTGGGTAGGACTGCTCCAAACACAGAGCAGGGCATGTGTGGATTGGCTTGCCCACTCAAGTGCGCAGTGACTGTTTGGTAGGCCCACTCAGGCCACACAAAGCAGTCATGCGCACATCCCAATTCGCAATGCAGGCTGCATTACAGCCTGCATGGAGAACATGCCCCCTCAGCACTTCTCAATGGTGGACACTGTGCGCCCATGCACAGCGAGCGTACCACTTGTGTGCCAAAGGCACATACGTTTTTGCGACGCATGCCATTACATCGCATTCAATTTCAATGCATACTAATACTAGGTACATTGCAACAGCAGAGTAGGTGTTGCAGAGCGGAGACATAAATATCACAATTCACACTTCAGTGCGTGCAACACAAAACTAATCTTTGCACCCCACACCCAACCGCGAACCCATAAAAACATTTTTGAGCCCCCCAAACACACACACAAATAAAAAATTCATAAAAATGACACCCCAAATTTCATATTTTACCCCAAAATCACACCCCAAATTTCATAGTTTACCCCAAATCACACCCCAAATTTTATATTTTACCCAAAATCACACCCCAAATATCATATTTTACCCAATATCCTGCAAATTTCATATTTTACCTCAAATCACATCCCAAATTTCATATTTTAGTCCAAATCACACCCCATATTTCATATTTTACGCAAGATCACAGCCCCCCAAATTTCATATCCTACATCCGAAACCCATACCCACACAAAATACTTAAAAATACCCCATTACTGACCTCACAATGTGCTGTACTCAAATGCGATGCAAAGGCACCTGCGTTGTTGGAGTTGCGTAGTTAATGATGTACTGCCTGAGTTGTACTGGACGTCTCCCATGCCAAAGGCAAAACATAGGCTGGCTCGGCTGCGACTGTCTGCCCCTGGACCGCACTCAGCACCAAGGAGCCTTCTTCTTGGACACTCCACTGCTACGACGCCAGCGCCCTCCTCGCCATCAGCCCTGGATGCCACCTCACCTGCCAGGACAAACCTCTGCTCTGGACCAGACATTGTCATCACCATCACTGACGGCTGCAGTATCACCCACAAGGAGCAGCCCGACCTTCAAGGACAAGGCATTGCCATCACCTACAGAGGCACACTCCGACTGACCACGCACTCTAATGACCCAAGGGTGACCATGGACCACCTGAACTCCCAGATCCGGACAAAGCCCAAGCACATCCACTGAGGCACACTCATGTGCAGGCCCCCCGGACATTGGCCTCCAATTCTCAAATACCATTGCTGACCTCATTGTACCCCAGGATCTCCCATCCACCGACGACCTCGTACTATGTGATCTGAAGTTCCACCTGATCAGGACACCACCGCCTTCTGGGGAAGGTCACCAACATCAGACTCAAGCAGCAACTCACATCAACAGGCCACATAGCAGGACACACGGTTGAGCACGTCACCGCCTCAAGTGGGAGCTTCAACTTCAGCAACAACCCTGGACTCTCCTGGACCAACCATCATTGGATAAATCTCGTCTTCACCTTGCCCACCGGACGCCAACACCATCATCGCAACCCCTCACTGCTAGATCAAGGACACCGTTGGAGGTCTCGTCAACACTCTCAGCACCAACACTCCGCCACTGCTTCCAAACGATGACACCGCAGTGCACAACCACCAACGATGGATCTCCAACAGCGCCGACATTCGGACACTCCTCATGAACGGCACTGCGTCAATACCTTCCGCCTGCCTGATAGCAGGCGTGAGGGTGACGCAGTGCAACAGGGATAGGCTGGCCCCCATGCATTGCTGCAGTTGCATCATGGTTGTGAAACAACTGCAGCAATCCTTGACTTTAGCGCGGACAGATATGTCATTATTTCTGACGTATCTGTCATGGAGCACTGTCCAGTGAGTTCAGCGCATCCATGCTGTCGCAAGAAGGGCGTAGTGAAAAGTGTTCCAACGCTGTCTTGTCGCTGCGCTGCAACACTTTTCATGTGTGGGGCACAAGAATGCGCCTATTGATGGTGCGCAGTCCTGCCCTGTACATTTGTAGAAGGGCAGCGCGGCAACATTGTATGCAGCGCAGTCTAGCAACAAAACATGCTAATATGAGGCCATAATGGTTATCTACATTTTAAGACCAGATATTTTCTGGTCTTCATAAACTGTCTCTAGTTGCTGTTCGAGCCACTTTTTTTGGTCCTCTTGAATTCAGGAATCCCCTTGTGAATAGGGGGATGTTGGATTAATGTCAGATTTTGCAAGGGAACGCCTCCATTGCATGTCATTAGCGATAATTATCGCTGACAGAAGTTGCGATATTTGAAATGGTAGTTTTCGCGTAAAGGCTGTCGCTAACAGCTGTTAGCAACCGCTTGAGAATATTGCGATAAAGATATTGCCACTTTATCGGCAGTAAAGTGCCCCTAATGCAGCGATATTGCCTTGTGCATGTGCCCCACAGTTTCTATAGCTTGCTCTTTATGATGCTGAAGGCTTGTGTGGATGGAAAAACACAATGTTTTGTGATCAACTACTGAAAAGGACCATAAATCATTGTCTGGAGTGAAAGTTACAAGTGAGGAACATTTGTGGTTACAAAAATTAACTCTCAGGGATGTTTTGTTAAGAAGAAACTGTTGCTGGAATTGCAGTAATGTGATTAATTAATTTCTGGGAGTTTCAAAAAAAGGAAAGAAAGAAAGACTCCTGCTATGAGTGAGCTGTGTCAAATGCACAGATAAACTCTCAAAGATGTTTTTGATAAGAAGAAACTATTGCTGAAGTTGCTGTAAAATACATATTATTATTATTTACCGACCGCCTACCAGGGGACATTGTCATTTAGTCCTACATCAAAGGTTCTAAGACAGTAGACCCGTCTTTGTTCTTTTTGAAAGCGAATGCATTCGTCATCTCCATCTGTCTCATTCAGTCTTTCCAAAATCAACCATTAAAGTTTGTTGGCTATATGCTGAGAAGTAGGAAAGTGGTTACTCTTCCTTTTGGTGGCTTTCTTGCATCTGATATTGCTACGATGTTCTCCAATTCGTGTTTTGACTTTGCGGCAAGTCATGCAAATGTATCTTAGTCTGCATGGACATTTGTCTTCACTCTGAGCTTTCTGTTTGCTACTTGGCAGTGCCTCTCTTTCATCATCATCTGATGTTCTGAATTGTTTGAAGTGAGAGCTGTTTCTAGTAATTGAGTAGGACCCTTACCCTGATCATGGACCCTTTTACATTTATTGTCGTCCTTCTTTTAGTTCAGATGCTGTGGGATGACACTATGTATCGGCTAGTTGTTTCACCTTCCTCTTGGCTTCTTGGTCGCGTGTGGCAATGTCACTGTGTTTAGGTGATGCTTTGGCTTCCTGTTGAGGCAGATGGATTCTGCTTGTTCTCCCCAGTACCAGTTCTGCTGGGCATCATCCCATGGAACTGTTTGGGGTGTTGTGGTAGTCCCAAAGTGATTGGCACCATGCTTGGCATACTCAGATCTTCACCAATTTTGCTTGTTGTACATCCTTTTTCATGTTGCCCATGAACCTTTCCACCATGCCATTTGCTTGCAGCCACAGAGATGTTATCTTCCTGTGGTGTACTCCCAGATAGGCCACAAAGTTGTGGAATACTTCTCCTGAGAATGGTGGTCCATTGTCTGACTTAATTGTCAGTGTGGCACCCCAGGTTGCAAATATGTAATTTGAGAATTGTTAGGTGGCAGTTGCTGAAGTTGATGACACTTGGCGTACTATGGGGAAGCAGGAGTAGTCTTCAATGACGACTTGTAGGTAACCTCCGGTGTCCAGTGACCCGTAGAAGTCTGCTGCCAGTGTCGTCCACACCGCCTCAGGGAGATCAGGCATGCATAATTGCTCTGGTTTTGGTGGCCTTCCCTCTATCTGACAGAGGTGACATCCCATGACCATATCTTTTACCAAACAGTCAAGTTCCGGGAAAGCAAGTATTTCTTCTCTTCTGTCCCCTTCACTTTCTGGACTGCTGTTGTTCGCATGTCTCTAACTCTGTTGCTGTATGAGTTTTTTTACTGCTTGTAGTGCGGCGTAATTCATTGTTTCTTGCACCAGTTCCTCTATTGTTATTGGGGCAGGTGTGTTTTGTCACAGCACAAAGTTGAGGTACTCCTCAGCCATGGATGCTGTCTCTTTTGCCCGAGGCAGGGAATGCTGCGACATGTAGTCGGCAGGGTTGTGCTCCTTTCCTGGTTTGTGCACAATTTTGAAGTCGTAGTCCATCAGGCTTATCCCCTATCTTTCGGTGAGCGGTGGAATTTTTGCATACTTATTGCCATATATTGTGACCACTGCATAGTGGTCCGTCATAATGGTGAATAACTTTCCGTAGATGAACGTGTGGTAGTGTTGACATGCCCACACTACTGCTAGGCTCTCTTTCTCTTGCTGAGACTACGCCCTTTCTTTTTCTGACAGGCTCCTACTTGCATATGCAACAATCTGTCTTGGCAAGTCTCTTCTAACCGTGGGCAATGAACTCCGCTAATGGAGGTTGTGGAGATTTGTTAACTACACGTTATATTGAAAACACGGAATTTATGCAAAAACTCCAATGTAGTGGAATTAGCTACTGCACCCACAACCCTTTGATAAAACAACTTTACCTTTACATGCTAAAAGGCATATAAGCAATTTACAAAAGTGAACTTTGAAAAATATCAGGCAATGAGAGAGTTGATGATTTTGGGGTCTCCAAAGGCCCAGCAAAGCATTATGGGACGAGATTCTAGAGTGCAGTGAATATCATAGTATCCAATATCAAAGCATTCCCCAAGGGGCAGGCTCTCCCGGCTCAGCTGAGAGCTAATACTATAATATTCACTGCACTCTAGAATTTCTTCCCATAATGCTTTGCAGGGCCTTTGGTTGGGATTGTATTCTTACCCATAACTGGGCTTGGGGTGGTCCTAGGAAGATGGGAACACCACTGAATCGTTCAGCGTAATGTGCTCTTTGTGTTCAAGGCATTTGCTTGGTTCTCTCCCCAGGTTAGGGAAGACCCCAAAATCATCACCTCTCTCACTGCTTGCTGTAATTTCATTTTCACTTTTGGGAGATGACTAAATGCATTTTGGCATGTAAAGATAGAGTCACTTGTTGTTTTATCAAAGGTATGTGAGGTTTCTGTTTTATTAATTGGGATGGCATGGTAGGAGTTGCGGAGAAGAGTTTGCAGAGTTTTTTTTCAATTCTGCAGAATTCCATGTAGTGGTACTCCACCAACTACGCCCATCCTTAGTCTCTTCCTCTTGTGTGTTGTGTGAAAATGGCTCCTAACCCAACTGGGATGGCATCTATGGTGTGCTTAGTGCACAGGGACATGTCAAAGTAGGCAAGGTGTTCTACTGCTGTGACTAAATGCCGGATGTCTTCAAACGCTCTGTCGCATTCCAAGGTCCAGAGAAATGATTGCCCTTGTCTAGTTAGTTCACGAAGTGGTGTGCTAACTTTGGCAAAGTCTTTGATGTAGGAAGCACAGTAACTTGCCAGCTCAAGAAACATCTTCACCTCTGCTACGTCCACTGGGGGCCGTGTTTTGTAGAGCATTTCAAATTTGCTGACGTCTGGCCGCATTCCTTTCCGTGAGAAAATATGGCCAAAGAACATGAGTTCTCCTGTCCCCAGCTCGCAATTGTCTTTATTCAGTTCCAGGCCAGCAATTTCCAACTGATTTCAGACCTCTCTTAGGGCCAGACGTAGGAAGCCAATTTGCGATCGCAGACGCTGAAATTCGCAGAATTTGAGATTCCCTATTTTGCGATTGCATTTAAGGAATCGCAAATTGCGATTCCTTAAAAGCAATGTAAGAAGCACAAAAGAAAGTGCGATTTGGGCTTAAGTAATCACAAATTACCACCAACTTGAATGTGGTGGTAATTTGCGATTTCCTTTAAAAAATCACTTTTTTTGCTTTTTTAAAAGTGCCATGTGGCACACATTCATGCCCTTAGGGCATGTATGTGCGCCACATGTGCACACATGCACATTTCAGGGGTGCAACAGGGTGTCCCTCTGGAACCCTTGCACCCTTGAAATTGCGCACACAATTTGCGAGTACCTATTGGGTACTCACAAATTGTGTGTGCAATTCCCATTGATTCCAATGGGCCTCTTGGCCCATAGGAATGAATGGGAAGGTATTCCTTGGTTGCAAATCGCAAATTGCAATTCGAAATTCCCAATTAAGGAATATTAAGGAATCACAAAAAATATTGTGATTCCTACCTACATGGCATTTTGTGAGTCCTTAATAATTCCCTGAAATTCGCTATTAAGGATTAGCAAAAGTGCTTTTACCTACATCTGGCCCTAAGTGCCTTATCGTGCTCTTCATTTGTGAGACCAAATACTTGGATGTTGTCCTGTAATTAAGTGCAAAAACAACAGTTGATGGACAGAATGCAGAACAATGTCATACATTCACCCCAGTACAGAGATCTGGGCCTAAATCCATCGTTTTTTTGCTCACCATGCCATTCCAGTTTGAACTCAGCCATATGCAAATCAGTCTTGACCCTGTGCCTCATGGGAACAGTCCAGCCCGAACTGCCAAGCCAGGTTCTCCCTGGACTGGAAACAAGCATCCTAGGACCGGTCTCGGGGTTTCACCCCTCTTCAGCCAGGATAGCTTGATTCCAGTGGCATGGAGAGCACAGGACTCACGTCTGAGCATCCCCGTCACACTCGGGGTGACAAATGCCAAAACAACAGTTGATGGACAGAATGCAGAACAATGTCATACATTCACCCCAGTACAGAGATCTGGGCCTAAATCCATTGTTTTTTTGCTCACCATGCCATTCCAGTTTGAACCAAGCCATATGCAAATCAGTCTTGACCCTGTGCCTCATGGGAACAGTCCAGCCCGAACTGTCAAGCCAGGTTCTCCCTGGACTGGAAACAAACATCCTAGGACCGGTTTCGGGGTTTCACCCCTCTTCAGCCAGGATAGCTTGATTCCAGTGGCATGGAGAGCACGGGACTCACGTCTGAGCATACCCGTCCCACTCGGGGTGACAAATGCAAAAACAACAGTTGATGGACAGAATGCAGAACAATGTCATACATTCACCCCAGTACAGAGATCTGGGCCTAAATCCATCGTTTTTTTGCTCGCCATTCCAGTATGAACCCAGCCATATGCAAATCAGTCTTGACCCTGTGCCTCATGGGAACAGTCCAGCCCGAACTGCCAAGCCAGGTTCTCCCTGGACTGGAAACAAGCATCCTAGGACCGGTTTCGGGGTTTCACCCCTCTTCAGCCAGGATAGCTTGATTCTAGTGGCATGGAGAGCACGGGACTCACGTCTGAGCAAACCGTTCCCAGGATGCTTGTTTCCGGTCCAGGGAAGACATGGCTTAGCAGTTCGGGCTGGACTGTTCCCATGAGGCACAGGGTCACACTGATTTGCATATGGCCATGTTTGAACAGGGGTGGTGGAGTATGCTAAAGAATGATGATGGATTAAACCCAGATCAGTTGACTGGGGGTGAGTGTTTGATTTGCTCAAACGCTCCGTCCATCATCCCCTTTGGTATCGCTTTGTTTGCCCTAAGTTGGCAGGGTATGCCCAGACTTGGGTTCCTTGCTCACTTTGCCACTGGATTCAAGATAGCCTGGCTGATGAGGGTTATTAACCCGAAACCGGTCCCAGGATGCTTGTTTCCGGTCCAGGGAAGACATGGCTTGGCAGTTCGGGCTGGACTGTTCCCATGAGGCACAGGGTCAGACTGATTTGCATATGGCCATGTCTGAACTGGGGTGGTGGAGTGAGCTAAAGAATGATGATAGATTAAACCCAGATCAGTTGACTGGGGGTGAGTGTTTGATTTGCTCAAACGCTCTGTCCATCATCCCCTTTGGTATCGCTTTGTTCGCCCTAAGTTGGCAGGGTATGCCCAGACGTGGGTCCGTTGCTCACTTTGCCACTGGATTCAAGATAGCCTGGCTGATGAGGGTTATGAACCCGAAACCGGTCCCAGGATGCTTGTTTCCGGTCCAGGGAAGACATGGCTTGGTAGTTCGGGCTGGACTGTTCCCATGAGGCACAGGGTCAGACTGATTTGCATAAGGCCATGTCTGAACTGGGGTGGTGGAGTGACCTAAAGAATGATGATGGATTAAACCCAGATCAGTTGACTGGGGGTGAGTGTTTGATTTGCTCAAACGCTCTGTCCATCATCCCCTTTGGTATCGCATTGTCCTGTAATTAAGGCCTGATCACCCATTGCAACATCTCTTGAAATATTTCAGCTGCTGAAGATACTCCTAATCTTAGTCGCTTGTAACAAAATAGTCCCAGGTGGGTGGAGAAGGTTGTAATGTTGTGGGACTGTGGGTGAAGCTCCAGCTGGTGGTAGCCTTTAAATAACTAAAGCTTTGAGGATATACAGGCTCTGGTGAGGCAGCTGATCATGTCATTGAGTTGGGAGCCTGGCAGACGTTCTCTTTCAATTACTGTGTTTGGTAGGTACATGTCGACAAAGATGCGTATTTTTATTGTGTTTTCTTTCAGCACGGCCACAATCGGGGACACCCTTGGAGTAGGTTCTTCAGCAGGCCCGATGATATCCTGTGCTAGCAAGCTCTTTAGTACTTCTTCTACCTGTCGTTGGAGGTGCACAATGATTCTGAGATGGTTTTGAGCCACTAGTTTAACTGCTTCATTGATGTAAAGGGAAATTTGCGAATTCTACAGCTTCTCCAGCCTTTTGAGGATTGCATGGTGTTCTCTCAGGATTTTGTGATGCTCATACATGTGATCTGTCATTGCTAGGAGACCCGTCATCTCAGCAATGATGTTGATGAGCAAACATGGTCCTGGGATATCTCGCCGTAGGACATGCACCTCTTCTTGTACAGACATGTTATTGTATATGAGGGTTCCTACGAATTTCCCTATGCTCACTACAGGTTTCTTTGCACCCTTGTGAAAACATCAACAGTGGAGGGTGACAAAGAAGGCCTGTGTTTCATATTCTCATACTCCAACATGAACATGATGTAGCATGTGGCTCCATTGTCTGGTACGAGTCACATTGTGTGATTTCCAACCTGAAGATCCACCATTGCTGTCTTTTTTATTTGTTCTTTGTCAATGAGCTGGACATGTTCAGATGTAGGGTCTTGTGCTGAGACGTCTGACATGAGGTATAAGTATTCGGTGTTCTCGTGTGCCTTAGCCTGAGCGGCATCAGAGTCCCTGGATGGGCTGCGATTGTGTGTTTCCATGTGCCGTGCATGTCTGTTTGACATCATTCATGGTCTGACAAGTCGCCCTCACTCTGACTTGAGGTGTCCGCTCATGCAGATGCTTGCAAAGTGGTTTGCTCAGTTGCATTTCTGACATTTGCATCCCATGTCCGGGCAGGTATTCCAGTCCACAGCGATAGCATGACCATTCATGTCTCTCCTTCAGTGGCGGCGATGTCTTGTCATGTCTGCTGTTTCTCCTGGCTATGCGATTGGCCTGTTCAATCGTCCGTGCTCTTTCATTTTCCATCTGTATGGCATGCGATGTGGCCCTGGCTTCTGTTCACGCCATGGTCAGTATTTTGTTTAATGTGTATGTTTCTCTTAGGACTCTTGTGCTGAATCCAACTGATTGACATCATGTAATGATGCACAGCCATATTGCTGCCTCATTGTCGAATTTGTCAAACTTACAGTAGGTGACCCGTTTTAGCAACTGAGTCACAAAATCATCAAGGGACTTATCCGCTCATTGGTATGCTTTATTGAATGAATAGAGTTCAAAGTCGACGTTTCTCTTGGGGTTGAAACTGTCAGTAAGACATTTTATCAGGCCTTTGTATGTTGTTATTGGGACTGGCAGAAAAGTCAGGCACAGATCTTTGACCTCATCACCAACCAGATTTAGGAATAGGTCTCTGGCCTTTTGATCTGTGTTGTTTTTGCAAGTGGCACACATGTATCGTTTAAACCACCTGATCCATTTTGCCCTGTGAGCTCCCTTCGTCTGAGAGTCGGAGAGGTCTAAAGGAAGAGGTTGAAATATCGCCCTCTTTGCGTTCCTCTGCCATGGCTAGAGCAACTGGTCATGAACATGCAGTTGGCTGTGTTAGGTTCTTGTAGATTGGTTTGAAGATGCTTGACCTTAAATTGGCCACTGGTGGGCCCTTGACGCTGTGTCAGCCTGTGAAACCAGTTTAGAATGGTCGTCAGGTGTGCCTGACTCTAAAATAGCCACCATTGTCTTGCGAGATCTCTTCTGTGGCTGAGATTAACGCGGGAGACTTGGGCAGTTGTACTGAGCACATTGAGATGGTCAGAGGGCAGCATAGACCAGGGAGCTGCACATCGCTTGCTTGTGGCTCATGGGCACAATGAGATAGGTACAATAAGAACTGATTTCATTGGAGCAGCGTTAGAGACTGACAACAGCTGATTAGAGTAGCGGTGCTTAACGCTTGTTTGTTGTTGGTCTTTATGGTGCGCAACCGGGGTAGACTCCCGACATTGCTGTGAGCATAGCAGACTACACCAATCTCAAGCTGCTGTGGATGGACCAGGGTGGGCTCCTGGTGCTGATCAATCCACTGCAGGGACACGTCATGGTGTACCAGTCCAGTCCACCACCTGCTCATCATCAGATGTCATGTCTCCTGTGCCCAGCCACAAAGGACAACACGCAGAGGCTAGTGAGGGTATGCACGCTTCTTTATTCTCTCAGTCACCACTCCCAGATCGGAAGTGGTATCCGGTGTCGAGTCCCCTCCCCATCTATTCTGTGTAGGGTCCTAGTGCCCGCCTGCACATGTCATTCCGACAGTACTGATGATGGAAGCTTGAGTTCTGATTAATTATTGTCTGCACTAAAAAGTGCTCTTTCAAGGCCTGCCTACCCTTTATTATTCTAAAGCCTGAGCTATGAGAGAAGTTTGACTGATGGCCCTATATTGTTTGATCCAGATCAAGTTGCAGTGCCTGAACGTTTTCCCTCCCTATCCTGAATACTTGGGCTTTAAAGGCAATTGCTATTGCCTCTGATTTATGCCCCGCATGCCTCCCAAACTGAGAATGTAGAAGCTGATCCTTTATTCCAAACTAAAAAATCCTCGATGTTGGAAATGCATCACAGCGACCTAGCCTTCATTTGTTAGTAGTGACTTGTCAGGTAACCTCCATGGTCTTTCTAGCTGATCCATGCCAACATTTACCTCTATGGAGAGGACTGAATGATCTGAAAATGGATTTGACAGAATATCAGAGTTTCTACAGACCCACTGATATGAGATTAAGAAATAGTCTATCCTCTAGGCTGAGTTGAACCTTTTTGAAAGTGAATTTCTATGCTTGCGGAAACTCTAACCGCCATGGGTCAACTAACGCTAGGTCCTTCATTACTTCAATCATAAAGCTCAGAGCCCTAGGTTTAGTCTGATATTTATTCTTACGCAAAGAGTCAAATTTTACGTCCTGCAAAATGCTAAAATCACGCAGTGTCACTACATAACCCAGGGAAAAAAAGAAGGGCCTCATTAAGATCTTTAAGATCTTCAAGAGCGGCCATATCTTTCTGAACTGGCTCAAACTGACTAAGTTGAGCAGCTGATTCTCGAGTCTTATTCTGACTATTATCCACCTCCCAATCAGATCCCTAAAGACTTGTGTGTCTTCCACCCTAAAATTTAGGGTAAGCAATATCCCCACCCCTCTTACTGCAACTACAACTGAAGCAAAGAACAAATGATCGATAAAATTGGGCATTTTTGGCATCTTAACTTCCCATTTGAGATGAGTTTCCTAGAGCATAATAACTTGAACTTGGGCTGAGACGAGCCATTTAAGTGCAGATCTAAACTTGACCTGATTATTGGCCCCATTAATATTGCATGAGGCAACTTTTACTAACCTCCTAATCATCGGAATGCAGTCAATATGCTCTGACCCCTTTTGCCTGCCGTATTGCTGCTAGCTTCTCTACTTTTACTACTATTATTCCATGTTGGTTCCAGTAACCTTGAGCCTCACCATTGTGAAGATTCCAGAGACCCCCTTGATTAAACCAACAGCCTTGTCCTGAACTGGCTACCAGTTTTTCTTGTTTGCCACCCACCTCACCTCCCCATCCTGGAACCTTAACTGCCCTGGGCTCCGTCCCTAATGCCCCCTGCGTCCTCCCCTGACCCCTCTACCCCTTGAGTGAGTGCTTTGGAATGGCACTCTGGGAACCCACCATAGTGGGATGTAGCAAAGACATGCCCCATTGCCTCACCAACCCCTCCCAACACAACCAAAAGTGAAAAAAGAGAGCCCAAAAAACATATTTTCCTCTTTTTTTTTCCTTACCCAGAATCGTAATGTGTGCAAGACAAATTTACTAAGGAGAGAGCCACCCAATCCCTAGCTCAACCATTGTTTCTGCTCAAACAAGGAATCTCTTGAAGGACACTCTTTTGTGAAAGACTGTACTAAGTTCTCCACCTTGGGCCTCCTTCTTTATTGCGTAGAGCAGATTTCTAGTCCTCTCAATTGATTATAAATTACTCACTCGACCCTTGGCAAGACCATAAGTTTAGATTGCTGCATGATACCAGCTGGGGAATCATGGAGCTTAAAATCATTAAGAAGTCCCCCAAACTCTTTACGCCGTTATGTGGCTAGAATTGACATGTCTGAAAAAATGTGAAATGAGAAGTTATCAGAGGTGGAGAAGGATTTGCTCTTGATTGCTCTGGACAAAATTAGTTCTTTTATTCTGAAGTCACCAAAATTGTCCTGAATAGTTTGAGGGTACGTGGCATTAGCAGGTTGAACAGCTGGAACCCTATGAGCATGAGTAGTGGTTAAATCAAGTCCAAGATTTACTTTATCCGGGAGTAGATTCTTGAAGAGAAAATTGGAATATTATCCTGTGACATGCTGTCTGGTCTCATGATCCTCTGGGATTCCACCAAATCCTAGATTTGAACGTGAGCTTCAACTGAAGTTCTTCAAGTTCCATTTGAATTTTAAAGTTAACCCCTTCCTGGTTGCTGCTTGATTCTTGTAGGCTGGAAACCCTTTGTTTCACATGGGTCATGCAAGAGGAGAGTTGTTGAAGATTAGTGCTGATTTGTTCCAACTGTTCGTTAATTTTCCTATTAGCTTCTTCCTGGGAGATTTTCATCTCTCGCAATTCCATCAGAATTTGATTCAAAGTTCTCTCGGGGCGTGGCCAAGATGGCGGGGTGAGCGGACGCTTCCTCCCGTGGCTCCTCCGGCCCGGCCAAGCTTGAGCCCTTTTCTTACGCTTTTCTCCCCCTGCTGAGGCTCAGCGCGGGAGAGGAGAGTGGCGGAGCATCAGGGGAGCATATTGGTGCTGTTTTGGTTCGGATCGCCTCGGGGGAACCCCCCCAAAAGTTCGATCGAGTTCAAGGGACGACGGAGAGCCCGAGGGGCGGAGCGCATTGGAGTGCTGTCCGGGCACCTCGGCTGGGCCTGGTGCTGAAAGTTGCGATTTGGAGGGGATCTGGCCCGCCGCTCGACGGAGATTGAAGGAGCCTTGCGGGAGAGGACCCGACGGTGCGGAAGGCTTGGGACGGGCGCCCCGGCACTTAGACTTGTGACGGCGACACCTCGCACTGCGGGAGCCCCTAACCCCTAGCCGAGGTACAGCGGACTCCCTGACGGGGTTGCACCATCTGGGCCCCTGTGCGTGCCGGACTGGGGCCGGTGGAGGAACTTATTTGACTGTGGGGTGCTTCAGGGGCCCCGGCGGTGTCGTCGGGCCTGGTCATTTTGGCCTGCTCCGCCCTGCCGCCATTTTGTCCCCGAAGGAGCAGTGGTGGCAGCCTTCGCCGGAGTCCTGGCTGCTGGATGCAAGTGACCCCCGCTGCTGCTGGGCTGACTCTCGGAGGGATGTGCTGATGAGACCCCCCCACTGCGGCCCCCTTGGTTGTCTTGCACGGGCTCCCGCGGCTGACGGTGACCGGACTGGGCCGCCATTTTGTCACCTGTGACGCAGCGACTTCGCTCGTGGGGGATACCCACGTCGAGTGCTTGCCGGCGGCTGAGCACCCCTGGGGCGCCTGGATCTGTGCTCGGCTGCGGAGCTAGCGATGTCTGGAAGAGGCGGCCCGAAGAAAGGGGACCGTACCCTGCCGGACATGCTTGGCAGGGCCCAGCAATTGCGGGACAGGGCGCAGCCCTCGCCGGGGTCCTCCCGGGCTCCGGCGGATGTGACTGGAGGGGAGCCACCCGTCACAAGGGCCTTTATGGAGGAACTGTTTAGCTCCCTCAGGGAGGACTTCCAGACACTGAAGCGGGAGGTGGCCAGCGAGGTCCGAGAAGTGCGCAGGGAGGTGGAGGGCCTTGGCGAACGTGTTGAAGCGGTGGAGATGGAGGGCCAACATCGAGCGGAGGAGATAGTCCACCTACAGCAGGACGTTCTCCGCCTCCGGGAGCAGTGTGTGGAGCTCCAGGCCCACTCTGAGGACCTTGAGAACAGATCTCGGAGGAACAACATCCGAGTGCGTGGTGTGCCGACTGCGGATGAGGGGTCCGATCTGAGGGGCTACCTGCAGGCCCTGTTCCGAGAGATCCTGGGGGAAGCTGCGGACTTTCCCATCAGCATTGATAGGGCGCATAGGGTCGGCCGGCAGCGCCAGTCATTGGCACCTCCACCGGACATTCTGGCCTTCCTGCCTGACTTTCCACTGAAGGAACGCATCATGGCTGAGGCCCGCAGGAAACAGCCCCTGACTTTCCGGGATCGGCCGGTGGCGCTTTACCAGGACCTCTCCTCCATCACGCTGCAGAAACGCAGGTCCTTTAGGATTGCCACTGACTTTTTGCGCGAACACGAGACGCCGTACTCTTGGGGTCACCCCTTCCGCCTGATTTTTCGGTGGAATGGGGTGTTACACCAGCTACGCTCCTTGCAAGACATTTGTGGTGTCCTGGGGCTCACGGCGGCGGAGGAAGAAGGAGCTACGCCGTCGTGGAGGTCCTCGGAGAGACGGAACCGGCGGAGGTCAACGAGGCGGCGCTCAGCGGCCAGCGTGGGGCGTCCGGACTCCCCTACCATCAGGGCGGACATGGCCGACGCTCTGAGGGCGGCGGCCGGGGACTCGACCGGCTCCTCTGGCGTGGCCTTGACGGCCTAACACACACTCCGGGGGGAGATGTCTTTAGCTTCTTGACATGCTTGGTACGGGGCGGGGGGGTTGGGGGGGGGTGGATGGAGGTGAGTGGCTGGACGTCCACTTCGTTCCTTTCTACGGACTTGCCCGTCTTGGGGCTTGACTGAGACAATGGGGTGTTTGAGTTTGTGGGTGGCTAGTTGCCAGGGTTGTGTTTGGGGTGGGGGAGGGGGTTGTTTTGGGGTTGGGAAGGTCCCGTCCGATGTTGTCTATGCCCGCTTTGTTTTGGCTTGTCCTGCGCGGCGGCCCCGCGCGCCCCACCCGCTGATTCCCTGCCCATTGCATGGCGCTCCAGATCCCCGCGAGGAATGCCGGGCCTAAAGGTAGTGACCCTTAATGTTCAGGGTCTGAATAACCCGGTGAAGCGCAGAGCGATCCTATCGTTGCTGGAGGGGACGCAGGCGGACATTTGCCTTTTGCAGGAGACACACTTATTGCCCCGAGATTGCCATAGGATGCGTTCTGCTAAGTTCCCTACCCAGTTCTTTTCCTCGGCAGCGAACAAGACGGCGGGGGTAGCCATTCTCCTAGCGAGCTCCTTTCGGGGGGAGGTTTTGCATAAGTGTGCTGAACAGAAGGGGAGGCTCCTTGCGTATCGCATGCGCCTAGGAGGCATAGCATTTACGGTCGGCTCCATTTATAGCCCAAACGATCACCAAGAGCGCTTCCTAGACTCCGCGCTGGTGGATGTCACTGCTTCCCCCGACCGTCACATTATCTTGGGGGGGGACCTTAACATTGTCTTCGATTCTGTGATGGACAGATCGGCGCAGCGCTTCCCGCAGACGGGGGAACTGTCCCAGGCTGGGAGGGCCCGGATTGCGGAAATGGACTTGCACGACCTCTGGCGCTCCATGCACCCCACGGATAGGGACTACTCTTATTTCTCGCACGCACACCGAACCTACTCACGGCTGGACTACCTCCTGGTGAGTGGACCGATGCGTGCCGCTGCCACGGCGGCGGACATCGGGGTCCTGACCCTGTCTGACCACTCCCCAGTTACCGGCGTTTTCCAGTGGCCGGCGGCCTCCCCCTCTCGGGGGGTGTGGCGCCTCCGGGATGCCCTTCTACACAAGAAGTCGGTGGTGCAACGCATCAGGAAGGTCATACAGGACTATCTCACCCACAATAGCAACACTGACACCTCGCAGGCGACACAGTGGGCGGCATTGAAGGCAGTCCTCCGGGGGGAATTTATCTCTATCTCTGCAGCCGAAAATAAGGAGCGGCAACTGAAGAGGGATGAGCTGACAGCTCAGGTCCGGGAGCTTGAGCAGGTCCACCGCCGCACGGGGGCGCCGAGGGTGTGGAGGCAGTTGAAGGCAGCGAGGAAGCTCCTGTCGGCTCTGGATCTTGACAGGGCGGAGTATGCCGCCCTACGCTTGAAACATGCCTACTACACTGGGGGGGACAGATGTGGCAAGCTCCTAGCACACCGGCTCCGGGTCGCGCAACAGCGTAGCGTTGTGAAAGAATTGGTGGGCACGGACGGGGGGGTTGTCTCCGGGGACGCGGAGGTAGCGGAATCTTTCCGCGGCTTCTACGAGGCGCTGTATGCTGAGGAGCCCTCCTCGCCACGGGATGCCGACGGCTATTTGGAGTCGGTGACCCTCCCGGTACTGGATCCGGCTCAGGCGGACCACCTGGAGCGGGACATCCATGTTGAGGAAGTGATTTCAGCTATCGCGCGGCTGAAACATGGCAAGGCCCCGGGCCCGGACGGGTACACGTCGCTATTCTACAAGACTTTTTGCATGGTCGTGGCCCCTGTCCTTACTCGGCTATTTAACTCTTTCTCCGAACCGGGAGCCATCCCCCCGGATCTCCTGAGGGCGACGGTCGCGGTAATCCCGAAACCTGGGAAGGACCGGGCCCTCTGCGGCTCGTACCGACCCATCTCGCTCTTAAATGTCGACCTCAAGTTGTACACGGGGATTCTCGCGTCCAGGCTGAGTCCACACCTCCCCGGTCTGGTGGAGGCGGACCAGGCTGGTTTTGTGCCCGGCAGACAGACGGTTGACAACACCAAGCGGGTGACGCATGTTCTGGAGAAGGCCTCAAGGATCTCGGGGGAGCGGATGTTGCTGTCCGTAGATGCGGAGAAGGCCTTCGACAGAGTCCACTGGCCGTATCTTGAGCTGGTCCTCAAGAAATTGGGAATCGGCGATAAGTTCCGCACCATGGTATTTAACTGCTATAAGCATCCCTCAGCGTCGGTGCGGGTCAACGGGTGTAGCTCCGGTGGCTTTGCCATCGAGCGCGGCACGCGGCAGGGCTGCCCTCTTTCGCCGCTCTTGTTTGCCCTCTACATGGAGCCGTTTGCTCAGAGGATTCGTAATAATCCGGATGCTGTCGGGGTCCGGATGGGCCAGTACGTCCACACCGTCAGTCTCTACGCGGATGATGTCCTGTTGACCTTGGACGACCCCAGGAGGTCGCTGCCTGCTTGCCTCCGGGAGCTGGACGCCTTTGCGGGGGTGGCCGGCTTCAAAATGAATATGAGCAAGTCGATGGCGTTAGACGTGTCCCTGGCTGCGGATACCAGGAGGGATCTTCAGCGGCTCTTCCCCATGCAGTGGTCCTCGTCCACGGTGCCGTACCTGGGGATCTTACTGGCGCCTACATTGCCGGAGATGGTTACGGCCAATTATGCCTCCCTCAGCAGGAAGATTAAGGATGAGCTTGGCCGCTGGAACAAAGGCCTGCTGTCCTGGCTGGGGCGAATCGCGGCGGTCAAGATGACGGTGTTGCCCCAGATACTATATCTTTTCCGGGCCCTCCCGCTCCAACCCCCGGTGGGCTGGATACGACAAATGCAGGCTGACATCTCCCGCTTTGTCTGGCAGGGCCGCAGGCCACGCATGAAGAGGGTCCTCTCCACGCTTGCTCCGGAGGCGGGGGGTCTTGGCGTTCCAGATCTCCGTAAGTACTTTCAGGCGGCACAACTACGCTATCTGGTGGAGTGGAGCAGGTGGGAGTCCGACAAACATTGGCTCTTCCAAGACCAGGCAGTGGCGGGCCGCACCTTACAAGAGGTTCCATTCCTGCGCCGCTCGCATCGCCCCCCTAATCTTTACGCTTTCTTTGTTACGCGGGTCCCCCTGCGTGTGTGGGACGCGGTCTGTGAGGCCCGGGGCCTTACCACCTTCCCTTCGCCGCTCACGCCCATTGTGGGCAACCCGGACTTCTCCCCAGGGATGGAGCCGGGGGTTTTCTCCCACTGGGTGCAGGCGGGCTGCAGGGCACTCTTCCAGATCTATGGCCCGGAAGGCGTGGTTCCTTTTCAGCAACTCCGCCAGGAGTTCGGCCTGACGGAGCTGGACAGATTGCGCTACATGCAGGTTCGGCATTGGGCCCTCCAGCCCCAGGTGCGTGCCACCGCCGCCCGCCCAATTACACCGTATGAGAGGTGGTTGGCTACTCGGACCTCCGACGCTAAGCTAATTACCGATCTGTACAAATACCTACAACCCCCGCCGTTTCACTATTACAACCCGGGGAGGGAGCGCTGGCACAGGGAATTGGGTAGGACACTCAGCCACAAGGAATGGGACAAAATTGCGTATCGGGCGCGGCACTCTGCATATCACACGGGCCTTACGGAGACCTTTACTAAGGTGTCCACATACTGGTACTACACCCCGGAGAGACTGTATGAAATGCATAAACACACTGACAGGGGGTGCTGGCGGGGCTGCGGGCAGGAAGGTACCCTTTCACACATTCTTTGGGATTGCCCAGTGCTGACCGCCTACTGGAAGGAAGTTTTGGACGAGGTGGATAAGCACTTTGGGATAGAGCTGCCGCGACTCCCGGCGTATGTCCTGTTGGGCCTCCCCAATGACCTAATGTACCCACTGAAGTCCCGTAGGGGTCGGCAGATCGCAATTGCGCTGGGGTCTGCGGTTCAGAACATTCGAATCCACTGGCGCACAGCCACCGTCCCCTCCATCACCGGTTGGTTGCATAGGCTTTGGCATGTGCTGGGGATGGAGAAGCTGTCGCTTACGGTTGCGGGGGAGATAGACCAATTTGAAGAGCTGTGGCAACCCTTTCTAGCGCTGCTGTCCACTGAATTCCGGGAGCTCACCTGCCCGAGGTATCTTAGGCTTCTCAGGCTGACGCCGCCGGTGACCCCGGCGGACTAGTTTACATGTGAGACGGGGACCTCCCGGGGAGGGGGGGGGGGGGTGCGGGGCTTCCTGGTGAGGATTACTCTGGTGCGGGACCAGAGGACGGGGGGGGGGTGGTTTTTTCGTTAACTGGGAGGATGGGGGATGAGGGGGGGGGATTGTGTTCTGTTGAGTTGCTGATGGCTTTCATTGCTGAGATTTGGGGTGTCGGATACGCGGGCGGGGATTCCATAGCTTGCATTTCTAGCCTTCATTTACTGTGTTTTTCCCCCTGACTCACTGCGCTACCTATTGCCAACCCTCTGGAGTTGCACTCTTTTTCTTTGACTGTATTCCATGTATCCTGACCTCCTATCCCCCTCCCCCATGGTTTGTTTTTGTCTCAATAAAAACGTTTTAAACACAAAGTTCTCTCGGCCGAGGGTGTCTCCAAGGAAAACACCTCTGTTGGAGAGATTAAAACTTGATTTGTACTGCTGCCCAGATGAGGAGAATATTGGATTGCACTTGCACCTCATTCTGAAGAAATGTGACATGTTCCATTTGGCACTTTGGCCAGAGGATTCAGCTTGGTCGCCTTTAACACCTTTGGAGACCCTATAGAGAACAGAAGATAGGTCAATTTCTCCTGAATCTTAGTGGACATGTCAGTTTTGGATGCCGACTGGTCCGGCGTCTGGATTGCTGCTCTCAGCGAGTGGAATCCATAAGGTAAAGACTTGAGCTTGCGTCGGCCGGAGAGTTCGTTTGTGGTATTGTTAGCCTTGTATGGGGTAGGTTGTGATTTCCCCAAATGTAGCCAATCCCTGTCCTCTACGTTGGTGACAGCCTGACCATGTCCCTTGCCGCCTTTTATATTCTTAAGAGTGCAAGTGCACTTTGAAGAGTCTCTTGAGATTTATTTCATGAAGTCTCCACATCATTCTTTCCTCTGGTTTGCCAGGCTTGCTGAGGACTTTTTAGCTTGGGAGGGCAAAAAAGCAAAGGGAAGCACTGGAGTTTTCAGCAGAGAAAAACAAGACGCATCTGAGCTACCTAGAGTGCTTCCGTCATCCTCTGGCTAGTACTTCCCCTGACAATGGAACCTAGAGTGTCTTGCAGGGTGCTGCTACTACTCTACAGTTCTGATTAACATCAAGAGCAGCAGTTCATCCCCTTCCCAGTTCCTAGAAGCATGAGAGCTTTTCTTCTTATCCACCTCCTTCCCCTCTCTCCTCTTCCTATTGCTTCTGCTTATTCCTCCTCTAGCGTGTGAAGGTTCCTGTAGAGAGACTTGGCCTGCTCCCACCCACTGAAGCAACTAACAAAATTGTAGCCAATATCACTAGGGCTGAGTCTGAGACTTCATGTCCTCATGCAGTCTGGAAGGATGGGGGATAATTACTGACCATTTTCTTGCTGCCTCGCAGTCTCTGGCTGTATTTGAAGGTCCTGCTTCATGCTTCAGTGCCCCCCACATCGATGGGGCTGGGTACTCAGAGCTCAGGCATGCTTTATTGGCTCGTAATTTTTGGGAGCAGTGCCGTCCTACACGGCTACCATCATGGTGCGCCTCTCACTGCTCCTCCCTGAAGTGGATGCAGCCGCAGAGCATGACGGAAGCTCACACAACCATCAAGCATTTCATCCTTACTGTATTCCTATATGAAAGGCAGCAGAAAACACCAACCCATAGCAAGAATAGCAACAATGGTGGTTGCAATATGCACCTCGTGACTGCACCTAATGCATTTGGCCACCAATGTCCCCTAAGAAGGCAACCCAGGGAGAACAATCTACAAAATGAGGGTGACAATAACTGGAAACCCTGAGGAAGTCATTAACAAGAGTATAGGCTATGCAGTGCCATACGCCTTGTTAAACAAATGTCACACTCCCTTGAAGCTGCCATTCATAGATGGCATGCAATACCAGCTACTTTTTTGTTTAGTGATGTAGCCAGTAGCGGCTGGTGTGGGGGGCAGAGTGGTGTGTCGGGGGGGAATGACAGGGAGGTGAGAGGAGGGAGGGAAAACAAATAAACATTAACAAAAACAAATGTAAACAACTTACCTTCCACCTGCCGCTCTTTTCCGTGTCCTCGCTGCTGCGCAGGCTCTGGATGCGGTCTCCTTCTTCCTCTCGGTGCTGACTCGGGTGGAAATGGATGGACTTCCGCCTTAGCACAATGCAAAACCAACCAGTGGTTGGAGCAGGCTAACCCAGCGCTCATTTTGAGGATGGGGGCATATGGGTGCAATCCCTTGCCTGTTTCTCAGCCTTGGGATCGCAGGCTCTGCAGTGTGCAGGTCAGATTGGTCGGCTGTAGGCACCCGGCCAATCTGACCTGCGCACTGGCAGTGGGCTGCATTAATAGTGCAAATGCACTAATCAGCCTGCCTCCTGCTATCACACTGTAACAGTGCGAGCCTGGGACACATAAATAAAATGCACTTGCAGCAGGCGGAGGAGCCGCAGCTGGATGCAGCTATTGGCATCAGGTTCACTTCAGAGCAGTGTAACAAAGCTTCTAGGGTGTCACCAAGCACACTATCCGTGTTACCACTACAAGTTTAGGAGGCAATCATAACAAACACAACCACCCAGCACCTTATTTTCCCTGAGCAAGGCCCGATCAGCAAGAGGTCAAGGCACACTTCTAACAAATTGCCAACTTTCCACACATCCTAGTTGCCACTGACTGCACACATATCACATTGCTGTCACCTGCTTCTGGCTTGGCACATATGTGCAGGGTTTAAAAACGAAATTCAATAAATGTATGCACAATGTTTAATTCCAAACATTAATTCACAAATTTTGTTGCAAAGTGAGAAGACAAAACATACAGGGCCTCATGTAGGTAGCAGACAATTTACCACTTCATAAATACCGAACGTTACCGATTCGGTATTTAAGAAGTGGTAAATTGTATGTAGGTAATGATTCGGAAAATATTACCGAATCGGTAAAATTCGGTAATTACCGATTCGGTATTTACCGATTCGGTAATGGGGCATACCTCCCATTGATTCCTATGGGCTTGAAGGCCCATAGGATTCAATGGGAAGCCAGTCACCATTACCGATTCGGTAAATACCGATTCGGTAATGGGGGGTGAAAATACAAGGGTGGCAGGGTGTCACATTGACACCCTGTTGCACCCCTGATTCTTGCATGTGTGCACATGTGGCGCACATACATGCCCTAAGGGCATGTATGTCTGCCACATTGCACACTATTGTCAGCAAAATATTGCTTTTTGCAATGTATTCGGTATTTAACACCAACCTATGATTGGTGGTAAATACCGAATTTGAAATTGTTATTTTCACTCTCTAGAGTGCTCCCTACATTCAGGATTCGGTAATTTTACCGAATCGGTAATGTTACCATTCGGTATTTTTACCGAATCGGTAATTTTACCGATTCGGTAAATACCGAATCCTGACATATGCCACCTACATCTCAACTATCCAAATACCGGTCGGTAACGGTATATTTACCGAAAATCGGCCGTTACCGACCGGTATTTTGCTTCCTACATGAGGCCCACAATATCTATTTACTGTAAGATCAATAAAGTCCTTAAATGTTGTCTGAAAGGATAAGGAGTAGCTATAGATATGTATGACAGATATTTTCATTAAAGTACATGAGACTATAGGTCAAATGCAACATGCGTAATCTGTTCCTATTTCCCTACCATAGGCTACCAAGCCACCAGTGCAGGATTCGGCACTGAAATAGACACATAGAAACCCTGAGAGTTTGAGGCTGAACCACAAATCTTGCGAAAACAGGTTTTCTCAAAGTGTCGCCCCACTGTTCATTGAGCAGTGGAAAATAAAAATAAATTGAAAATAACAAAAGTTATTATCATTTTATTTTTCTTTGCAACAATAGCCAGGTGGGGGGTGGACTGGGCTTCCTGCCATCAGAGGGAGCAGGAGTCGTTTGCACTCCCTCCCTAAGTGCGCATGACGGCTTGGTCAGCCCTTTGTGGCCGGCCAAACCGTCATGCACACTTGGCATGTTCTCCACTTGGCTGTGTTGCATAGCCCAGTGGAGTACATGCCCAGCCTCTCGGGTACTGCCTGAGTGGCCAAACAGGGCACTCAGAGAAATCACAACACTGCATGAGCAGCAAGAAGTTCGGGAGCCTGGGTGATTCCAGTGCAGCAAAGAAGACTAAGGAGAGATGTGCGGCGGCAAAGAATAAGGTAAGTTTCATTTTTATTTTTTCCATACCTTTTCCCCCTGCCCCACCACCCCTATTCCAAGGCAGCCGTCACTGGTTAGAGGAGCTCACAAGCTCCATCTTACTGTTGTGACTTCTGTGTATGTCTTTATTGACTGGTGGCTTCTGTTTGCAAAGGATCTTCACAGTTGTTGCTTCCACTGCTTGTTATTTTGTCCTGAAATAGAGAGAGAGAGCAGAACTTTACAAAACAGCCAGCTACTGTGCTTGCACACTGCTCTGCCTATTTAAATGCCAACATCAGCTATTTATCCTCACCCCGTTCCACTGCGTATCCTCAGATGAAAGAAAAAAGGAATAAGAGAACTTTGTTGAATAACAAGATAATATAGAAAACAAAACTTCACATTGAATAGCACATACAAATATTTTTTACTGGATTTCTGTGATCATGAGCATAATGGACACTCCTAATCCTCACCGCTGGAAACCTCAGCAAGTAGACATAATAGGCATGTAGATCTAGGCACTGGTATGTTATAGAAGGGAGGGACTGAGGTCCTAGATCACTGCCTCTTACATCCTGCTTCTTGCTCTAGCATTCATTCATAGGGATATAGTTATGCTCCATCTCTAGGCAACCATAAGCAATTCCTCATAGTATGGACAGTTGTTCATAGATAATTTGTTGGTGAGGATAGTGCTAGTATCATTGTTTGATGTAGCATATAATATCTCCAATGCATGAGATTGTTAACATAAGTATCACCCTCTGCGTTCTTCCATACAAAAGGCTCACATCCATATTCCTGAGGATGAGGACAGCAGGGTGCCTGTGGGTGATCCTGTGCAATGAACAAGACTGTAGATCTCAGCTCCCAACTTTGAAATCTCTCTCATCCAATTCCCCTTTCCTCTGCCTGTGTGTTCCCACCACTACATTATCAGTGCAGAGTTGGCTCACACCATTCATGCAGGGACAGCCTGCTAAAATTAGTGATCCTTTCTGATCGGATGTCTGGGGGAATTGCTCTGGTGGGATTTATTCATCCTCTTTCTCTCCTTCACTCCTGAGTCTCTTAAGAGTTACTGTCTACTACAAAACTGCCGAGGAGACCAGTAGCCACTGGCCAGTAAGCCACTAGTCTTGAATGTAAGGACTACATGGAAATATAAAAGCTGGAGACTGGCTGGCTCCCTGTAAGTCCTTTATCAGAATAAACATGTTATATCTTGAAATGGTAGCATTCAAATTAGAAATAAACAAAAGTCATGCCAGTATCAGGCATCCACAGTGTGCTCAACCCGGATCTTCCTGGCTCTGCCCACTGTCAATGGCGAACCACCTCTAGCGACAGAATGCTCCTATTCTAATCATGATGACACAGTATAGACACAAAGGTCTTATCATAGAATCCACACTTTTATATGAAACTCATTAAAGACTCTTTTAAATACTACTGCAGTAGAATGTAAACCAGTATATGCATAACACAGTGTAAATGTTGTCAGCCCAAATGCTTCAGCCAACCTGAACCTCGCTAAAATGAATTTGGCAGTATTCACTCCATCCTTTTAAGCTTCTATGGACCATTACAAACTAGTGCCAGCTATGTGTAGACCAGTCATTGACCCTCCCCCAAAAAGGACATTCCAGTGCTAAAACACAAGCAATCCCTACCACATTTCAGCCATATGGTGCTCCACTGGTAAGGTGGAATGGAAGACTCAGAGAGCAAATAAAAGGGTTCAGATTGATTGAAGCACGCTGAACTCTCACGTTTGTGCCGTCATCAATTGTACCTTGATTCCCTCAGGTATGGATCTTAGGTAGCTCTCATATTTACCTTGTGTGTACCAAACTCTGCCACTCTTATGCTTCATTAAACATACTTAAAGTAAATATCTTTAAGGTTTCTTATGTTTTAAATTGAAGTATGCCTTCTTCTTCACATGGTATGATATTTTTCCGTGTGCCGACTTTTCACCTTAAATTTGCCTTCATCTCATTCTGTTGAAAATATCGAATGGGTCTTCTAGTTAAATCAGATAGTGTGCCTCTGATTTTTAATGTTTGAGATGCACTCTCAGTCGCCAATGAAATACCATTGTTCCCAACTTACTACTACAGTTAACGTTGACTTATTTTCCTTTGTAATCAACACATTTTCTTCATCCTACTTTATTTATACTGCCCGAGGTCACCAGTGTACATGCAGCAGTTTGACGATTTTTCTTTTATCTTTGCCCTGTGTGCACATGATGGCTCTCACAAATAAATAATGCATGACTAGGCCGCACCTTTCATCTTGCTTAAAAATAATAATAAATAATGCTGCCTTTGCTTAAAGGAAAAAGTATTAACGTGGGGTACTGCAAAGGTGGGTGGTGATCAGTGAAAAGTGCATTTCATGTAATTAACAAATGTTTGTGTTTTATTTACCATAGTGAAACAAACAGGCCTATTGCTTCTTAAATTGACACAATAGATGGGGCCTAAAGGGAAGCATGAAATAATAAAGAAAATAGATGGAAGAGCTGAGTGCTGCAAAACATGTGAAAAGGCCAAGGTTAATCGGCTGAGACAGATATTGTCTGCTTGCCAAAAGACGAGACTGGCCACGAGACCCAAAGACAGCGAGTACACTTCTTCCGTGAATACAGAGGGAAGGGAATGTGTGAGAACGACGAAATCGATACATATAAAATAAATTAATGTATTTGCATTCACTAGTCGTGAATTACGCAATGGGAAACAACGAATGAATAAAGAACCATAGATGCATAGATGATGAACCGTCCCGAATTGACCAATGAAAATTTGAGTTCTTGCAAATGTTTCAATCATTGTGGGTCGGACATGTAGGTTTTAAAGTATGACTTGGGTGCCTCTAGAGTTGTGGTTTAGTCGTCATTCGGGGAGAGCAGAGCGAGAAAGGAGAGAAAAGTGATTCATCGCTGTCCATCGGTTTCCAGAGAGGCCTAGCTGTTCCTGTCCCGTTCCTGGGTTCTGAAATCTTTGTTCCCTGACTCTATTTCAGGGGACCCCCACTACCCCCATGGCCAGGGGGGTGGTATTTCACTGATCTTTGGGTTAGTATTATCCTTCTGACTTGTACTTTACATAATCATTTGCAAATATATTTTTGTCTCTGAAACTTATGTCTCGTCATCTATCCCCTCCATCATATGTATATTGTTTCACATTATTTTGCTGAAACTTATGTCTCTCCATCTATCCACTCCTTCATATGAATATCATTAAATTGATGATGAGTGTGACACTGTTTGTATTTGCTGATGTTTTTCTCTCCCTTTTGTGAGATTCTTTGTTTGCATTTGTAACCTGTATGCGATGAGCACTAATGATTCACATTATTTTGAGATAAACTTTATTAATCTTATCGAGAGTCTGTGATTATTTAGCTAACTGGATAGATAGCTAGATAGTTCTATTATCACCATCAACTACTCAACCAATTGGTCCATCGACAAGAGAAAAGAGAGTTGATATGCAGGTTCAAGTTATGTATTTAGAAGTGTCAGCTATGAGCCTGTGTAAAGGAAACAACTGAACATCGTCATTAAAACTTGACCCCCAGCGCATCAGGGATTTGCGTGAATGTGTATGGGCCAATGGTATGTGATGTTATTGAGTATTGATCCCTGATTAGCTGGTAGCGCTGGATCAGTTTTCTGGTAGCAGAGGATGGTTTAATTATTGATCAGTTTGGTAATAAGTATTGATTGTATGTTCTTAACACAAGAGTAAGTGTCCTGTTCTACGTTGTCTAGAAGTACAGGTACGGAGTTACCTGAGGAATCCCGGTGATGGAATTTAGCCTGAAGTTGGCAAAGGAAGAGTGTGGATAAAGAAATCAACACTGCAGAAGTATCTTGTTTGTTGTTATAGTACTGTATGGCAGAAGGCTGTAGGTGTTATATTTAGGGACTATTTCGTATGTGAGTAGAATATTTAAAATAGAGAAAGGTCCCCTTCCGAAACTCTGGCCCTATCCCCAGAGGAGTACCAAGACCTCTTTTACACCAAAAAGTCCTCTTGCAAAACTTTGATCGTATCCCTAGAGGAGTATTTAGTCCACCTGTAGCTTGTTTGAAAGGTAAAATAGCACTGGTCGTTATTCTTACTTGCAGTGAATTAATTTTTTTTGAAAAGGTGAAGACTATCTCTTTCTTTAGTGGAATAGGCAAGGTAGCATTGTTTTATGCTGTTTCTAACAAGACTTTTTATTAAAAGAACCTAGAAATACATTGTTGTATTATTTTGTAAAGGGAGGGTCAGTAGCAGAAGTAATACTGACGTCACAAAAAGGCCGCGCTGGCATTGGTCAGGCAGCGGGCGTGTAGTGAGCTCTAATTAGCTGGTTGGTGTGAGCCGCGCTAGTATTGGTCGAAATAGCAGATACGTAGAGAACTGTGATTGGACGGTTGGTGTGAACTGCGCTGGTATAGGACGAACATTGACAAATAGAATAAGCAGAATTACAGAAGGGTTTCCTTGTTTGTTTTGCTGAGAAACCTTAGTGTAAAGGAGTCAGAGAAAAGAAGTTGCTTAAGAAAATAAAAAAATTCTTTAAAAAAGACAAACCAATAGTGACTAGAGAGGGAATTCCTACTCCACCTCCAAGAATGCCTGCTTCCTATATGATGTTGGAGCAAGGATACCATTTGTGTACTTGGTTAGAGAATTGGGTGGAATATACAAAGGATGATGGTGTAATAGCTTTCCCACAGTATGGTTGGTTTAATGTAAGGATTTTACAGAATTTGAGAATCGAATGAATTTACTAAAGCCAAACCCAGACCTACATAGTATGAAGCGTTAGAGGGATGGGAAGTAGAAGCATTCAAAAGAGAAAAATATCAAGGCAGTAGGAGATGCAGAAATATGATGTTTGGATATCCTTTTGAGAAGAGGGAAGATAAATTAAAAAGATGGAGAAGAGCTGTGATAACTGAAGGTTTGTACCCTGTTCTAGTTGCTGAAGAACAGACAGGAGGCAAATGTAAAGAGAAAAAGAAAATATAGAGACTTCGAGTTTTAAGATATGATCAGAACGATTCTGATGATGAGTTGTTAGAGGACATTATGACCAAAAAACCTCCACCATATGAAGAAAATTCAGAGGAGGTAACTCCAATTGCACCACAAATGGGAACCCCATTAACTCCACAAGTCACTGAAATAGCAAGAGTAGTACGATAAAATGAAATGAATTTGTTAAATAAGGCAAGAGTAGAGCAGGTCCAGAAAATAAATCAGTTAAGCTTCAATGCGGAAGCATTGACGGTACCGGTAACAATTGGTCCCGTAGTTCCATTGTATGGAGAAAAACAGAATCTAAAAGTACATACATTGGCAGTTCCGAGAAGTAGTGTCGGCAGTGGAATGGTGACGGTAGCGAATGAGGATGGACAGGCAGACAAGAATAATACATTGTTAGAACTTCCGTTTTGTGAAATGATAACAGAATCCCCTAAAAGAAGTATACATATAGACCCAAGGAGAATAGGGCCGAACGTTACTCCAATGACAGGGAGTTCAGCAGGTCCTTCACCAGAAGAATTGAATGATTGGATAAAGGAAATGATAAAGCAAAAACCTCAACCACAGAGTATAAATGTGAGCCAATTGAAAGTAGATTTGGAAGAGGTGATTATTGGTAAAATAAATCCAGACAGATTAGGGACTTACCAAGATGAAGAGCTGTTGTTTTTGTGTAAAAGTATTACTTGGAGAAAAATCTTCATGAGAAAATAGCAGAGGCTCCAAGTGAGTATGGAATAGACATAGAGAATCCAAAGGTGTTACAGAAATCATACAGATTGGCTTTTACTGAAAAGGATTTAGAGAGTTTGAATGTGCCTGGAAAAAGGTTGCAGATAAAGGAGTTGAGGAATATTTTAAAGAAATGGGGAGGTGTAGAACGATGGAAAGGTAGATGGGCGAGAAAGAAAGAAGAGGCAGCTGTTAAAGGAGCGTCTATGTTTCCGTGGAGACAGACAGAACAAGCTGAAAGGGTGTGTCCGATGAGAGAAGTTCCAGGTGGTGGACATGTTCATGTTCCCTGGACACAACAGGTTATATTATCCTTTACAAATGATTTCCCCAGATTAAGGGAGAAACCTGTTGAGTGGTACAAACAGGTAGAGAGGTTTGTGAAAGTCTCAAAGGTTTTGCTGATTGATTTAGATGGGTTGCCAAAAGAAGAACATCCTAGAGATCCAAAAACAGGTGCACCATCAGATGAGATAATGAAAAAGTATAATCAGGTAATCACTTTTTCGAAGGGGAAAATTTCCCCTAAGGAAACTCTTTGGGTTAAGATTGACAGAACAGGTAGACGGCCTGATTCTTTATGTATACATAGCTGCAATCAGATGGGTACTTTCTTCCATATCCTATGGGAATGCCCACTGGTGGGGCAATATTGGCATGGGGTTACAAAACAGTTGGAGAGGGCGTGCGGCACGACCCTGCAGGCCTCCCCGTCTGTGTCTCCTCAACGTGTGGGATGCCACGGACTTCACACAGATCGAGCAGACCTGGGCCTCTTTGGGTTGGGCCATTATCAAACACAACATTGCGCAGAGGTGGGGGGTGGGCATGGCCATGCACTTGCGAGATTGGGCAATGGACATGGACAGGGCAATGGTTGCCGAAAAGGATGTGTTCAAGCACAGGAGGTACCCCAAGAAATGGGACCATAAGTGGGGGCAGTCGAACAAATACAGGGGCAATATATGTTTGTCTCCTTCAGTTGAACTACGATGTGAAATGCATCTACTGTTGGATGAACCTTGAAATGACGAGGCGATATAGCCCACAGCCATGTAACTACCTCTCTGGCAGTGTGTTCCCACATGCTATGTACGTTGTGTTGTGCGTCGATTTAGATACCGTATATAGGTTTCCTGATTTTTGTCCTTATATAGGCACAATTCGCATTGCCCATATTTCGGCATAGAAATACTATCCTTATTTAGGCATTATCCATGCTAAGCAAATACAGGCATGGCCACCTACATCCGTTCATCTACCTCACAACGAGTTCTTGGAAAACCAGACTCATAAGCCTTTAGGACTTCCCCTTGCTTGGATATTGATTTCTCCAAGAGCTCATTTATTATGCATGAACATCTATTCCTTAGGGGTTCATTCATGATGTTCTTCTGCCAGACTTTTACGTCAACACTGGCATTCCTAAACACCTTCAAGGTATAAATATACCTTCACCTACCATGGCAAATCACAGTTCGGCTGCCTACTTGCACGACGCGGCTCGCCACGTCAAGTTCGGAAGGAAGTCAAGTCTCAGCCTGACGCACTGACCAGACTCTGTCATCCTCCTCGCAGAGAATCCAGCTCCAGTGTTTCTGACTGCCCTCACGGGGTGTTAGAGATCGAGACTCGGAAAGAGAGTCCAACCTCACTCATTCTAAGGTATGGAGCGGACTAGAACCTAGAGGGACTTTTGGCAAATCTTGGCAACTATAGCTAAACTAAACTAGACTATAGACAAACAGCACCTACTTCTTACCTCGTACTACACTTAGGTTAGGTAGACTGGGGTAGAACTAGCTAGAAGCATCAGATGAGTATTAACATTTTAGCCTGTGTTATTTATGTATGTATTTTTATGAATATCTTTCATAGCTATAAACCATGCTATTGCAGTATTATTTTATCTTAATGCTAACGCTGTACGCATTATACTTCGCATTCAGTCTTACGATTGTAGCAGTTCATATCTCTTGCATGAGAAATAAGACTATTCAATAAACCCTTTTTATTGAAACGCCTTTCTATCTATTTCTATGTAACTCTGTAGAAACGAAGCATGCACAATTGACTGAGTGAAACTATTATCTATTTTTTCCACGATTCTGAGATTGTTCCGATTCTAAGGGAAACAAAGTTGTCATGTTTATGCGGTTGTCAGAAACGTATTCCTTCTTGTTTATTCGAGAAGTTTCTAGTGACCTCTATAGTGTATATTATTCCAATGTGCAGAGCCTATCAGGAATATAGGAACTACACTACAGTTGGATATTCTCCCCTGTCCCTCCTTGCCGAACGTTCACTGCTCAGAATAGAAACTGTCATTCTGGCTTATCTTTGAGATGTGTATGGTGCCTAAATATTGATTCATGTATTGCAACATGTGACGTATTATTGCGGATCCGATTATTGTCTTATGGTTGCCCTGTACCTTATTTTTCTTTATCTAATAAAATTGTTCACCAAAAAAAAAAAAGATTGATAGAACAACTCAAGAACCAAAGGAGTGAGTGCATGCCTACTATGAAAGGTTATTGCAGTTATTCAAACAGTACAGTAGGTTTGAGAATATTGGAGACAAAGATATGGGACATTTTGTGTATTGTTTTGTGTTTGGATTGAAACCAGAGATTAGTAACATTCAGCAGCATTTGATCTGCTGGCAGAGCAAAACAATTGATGACATTTTAAGGTATGCGAAGTATTGTAGTGACGATATTGAATCAAGACATAAAAAGTTAAAAGAGAAAATGATGTGGGTGTAAATGAAGGTAGGAGAGCAGCAAGAAGAGAACAGTGGTTCTAAAACAACTTGTAAGATGAATGGTCAGAATAAAAATGGTCAAGTACCCAGTGGAGGTAGAAACAGAGGTAGAAGTAAAAATGAGTAGCGAGGAGGCTAAGAAGAAATGTCCTTGTCATGTGTGCGGAAAGTATGGACATTAGAAGAACGAGTGTAGAACTGCTCAAAAGAATAATGAGGTAAATCAAAATTTAATTCCACAGATGCAGAATGAGGTGGGTGTAAATCAACAGCTGCAGCAGGTAGTTACTCCACAGTTACAGGTGCCACAAGCTCCCATGCCAAATAATGTGAATGCTCAAGTGCAGAGGTACAGTGCGAATACTGGATTTCACGGAGGTGACCAAGTTGGTAAGAATCAAAATGTGTAAATGGTTCAGCAATACTGGTTGCAGTGCAATGAGAGGGATTCAGACTCATCTCAATGGCGGTGCCTGAGGGAGGAGGAAAAGTGTGTGCTTGACGCAACTTTAGCAGTAGATCAGTCAGGTCCATTTGTTGATGGAAAGGTAGAAGGTAATGATATTACATTCCTAGTGGATACTGGTGCTACCCCTTCTACTGTGAGAGCAGCAGAAATTCCAGACCTATCCCTCTCGGGAGAAACTATCCAAGTTGTAGGAGTCTTGAATAGGCATATTAAAACGCCAGTTACAAATCCAATAGAAGTTCATATTGGAAGTTTCACAGACATGCATTGTTTTGTGGTATGTGACTTGAGTCCAGTGAATCTCTTGGGAAGAGATGTATTATGCAAAATCAACTATACCATCTATTGTATGCCAGATGGTATTGCATTTCAGACACCTGATGAGGATGTCTCATTTAAAATGATGTTAACGAAGCAACGACAGAAGTGGATGAGTTGTTTTTACTTCTCACTGAAGAAAACTTGCCTGAAGAGTTAAAAAGTGCAGTAAGATCAGATGCATGGGATTTTACAGGAAAGGTGATTGGTCTAGTGACAAACGTAGATCCTATCCAGATTACCGTGAAAGAAGGTGCCATATATCCAAATACCCCTCAGTACAAAATGAGTCCAGAAGTAATTGCAGGAGTCACTCCTGTGATTGACCAAATGATTAATAAGGGAATTCTGAAAGAAATACTGAGCAGTCCTTGCAAAATGCCTATCATGGGAATTAAAAAGCCCAGTGGAATATATAGGATAGTTCAGGATTTGAGAAAGATAAATAAGATTGTAGTACCCTGTTGTCCGTTAGTGCCAAATCCAGCAGTGATCCTTTACCAAATTCCTAGTAATGCTGAATGGTACACAGTGATTGATTTGTGCCAAGCATTTTTCTCGATTCCTTTACACCTGGAAAGCCAGTATTTGTTTGCATTCTCCTTTGGAGACCGTGTTTTGGCATGGTGCCGAGTTCCTCAAGGGTACACAGAGAGTCCTTCAATGTTTAATCAGATCCTGAAAAGGTGTTTGGAGACTCTGATTATGCCAGGGATTCAGTTTTGGTTCAATATATTGATGACCTATTAGTTGCATCAAAGACAGGAGAGGCATGTGTGACAGATACCATTGCCTTACTGAACCATTTGGCAGAAGGTGGACACAAAGTGTCCCCAAGCAAAATTTATATTTTGTAAACAAGAAGCCCAGTACCTAGGGCACAAGATAGAAAAAGGAGTCAGGAAGGTGACACCAGAACGAATTAGTGTGATTAAGCAAATGAGCCCACCCAAAACTCAGAAAGCAGTATGAATGTTTTTGGGAATGGTTGGATACTGTAGACAGTGGATCAGTGGCTTTTCACTGATTGCAAAACCTCTACATAGGTTAATACGAAAGGATGTTAAAGATCCGATTGTTTTGGATGATGAAAGTATGGAAGCTTTTACTAAATTGAGAAACAGTCTTTGTCGAGCACCTGCATTAGGAATGCCAGCTTATGCAAAGGATTTTGCATTGTACTGTTGTGAATGAGATGGATGTGCACTTTCAGTCTTAACTCAGAAACATGGAATTGCATGATGTCCAGTGGCATATTTTTCTGCTACATTGGATTCAGTGGCTGCAGCGTTGGCCAGGCTGTTTGAAAGCAGTAGCTGCTACTTGTGTGAGTCTGGAACAGAGTGAAGCGATTGTATTGGGACATCCAGTCAAAGTATATGTGCAACATTCAGTTGAGATCCTTTTAACACGAACGAGGGGGTGCAATACATGACCTATAGATGGCTGACTAGGTATGAAAGAGTGATTTTGGGTGCTGAAAATGTGACTGTGTTGAGATGCACAACTGTAAATCCTGCAACCCTATGGCCAAATTCATATTGTGGGGAAGTTAGGGACAAAGCAGATCACGATTGCGTGGATGTGACAAAACTGTGCACACAACCCAGGCTTGACATTGAGGACACCCCATTGGAAGAATCAGACTGTGAGATGTTTGTTGATGGATCATGTTTGAGGAATGAGAAAGGAGAATTGTGTTCTGCCTATGCTGTTTGCACCATAGCAGGAGTTCTAGAAGCACCCTGTCTAAAAGGGGTAAACTCTGCCCAAATTGCTGAGTTGATCACTCTGATTAGAGCATGCAAAATTTCCAAAAGCCTGAGGGTAACCATATTTACCTACAGCCAATATGGATTCGGGGTTGTCCAAAATTTTGGTCAGGTATGGATGCAAAGGGGATTTCTGACTTCTTCTGGTTCCCCAATAAGAAACAGCAAAACTGTAAAAGATGTATTGGATGTTTACAATTGCCCAAAAAGATTGCAGTTGTCAAATTTTCCGCACATAAGGCTGGAGATGATTATGTGACGAAGGGCAACAGATACGCCGATCAGGTAGCGCGTATATGTGCATGACATTTAATAGCCCTAAACAGAGGGATGGAAAAAGAAAATACCATTTGCCATCTTATGTTCTCTTCTTCTTTTGAAACTTGGGACGAGATTGGATGTATGATGTAACAACGCGTACCATTACAACGCGGTATGTTACATCGCGGTTTTAACAACGCAAGTCGTTACATCGACTTGCGTTGGAGGGCGCTGGACATAGGAATAGTGTGAATTACTATTCCAACACCAGTCTACGTACAGTAGGGAAAGTGTTGGAAAGTAATTCACACTATTCCTTATCCTACAGCGCCCTCCAGTGCAAGTCGGTGTAACGACTTGCGTTGTTAAAACCACGATGTAACCATACCGCGTTGTAATGGTTGCGTGGTAAAGGATGTTTCCCACGAGATTAGACAGTTGCAGGAAGAGGGAAGTGACGAGGAAAAGGATATTTGAAGAAATTCAGGATGTAGAAAGAGAGCAGAGGACGAAGTTCGGGTTTATCTAGATGAAAGGGCAGTCATGCCAGATTCTTTACTTTCCCAGATGGCCAGGGCATACCATGGAATTGCACATGTTGGAAGAGATGCAATGATTAGACTCTTCAAGCAGTCATGGTATAACCCAAAGTTCAGGGTCATTGCAGAGAGTCTATGCCAGAGGTGCTTCACCTGTCAGCAGCAAAATCCAGGCAGAAAAACAGTTGTTAGTTGGGGATGAATTGAAAAGGCAACAGAGCCATTCACCCGACTCCAGTTGGATTTTATCGAGCTTCCCCGTGCAATGGATTAAAATATGTGTTGGTTGTTGTTTGCTTGTTCTCTCGCCTGATGGAAGCCTACCCCACGAGAAGGAATGACAGTATCATCAAAGCCAAACTACTTTTAAGAGAGCTGATGCCTAGATTTGGATTTCCAGTCACTTTAGAGACAGATAGAGGTACCCATTTTAATAATGAGATATATTCGGATGATTTGTGCAGCAGTAAAAATTGAACAGAAGCTGCATTTTGCCTATCAACTCGAAGCATCTGGAGGGGTTGAGCATATCAATGGCACAATAAAATCTAGGTTAGGGAAGGTGTGTGCATCCACAACACTGAAATGGCCTGATGCTTTACCCCTTGTATTGAAGAGTCTTAGAAGCCTTCCTGATAAAAGTCCTAATGGGAAGAGCAATGAGACAAGCGATTGTACCAGGGAACAAACTGATGAATATATCTGATGATCTGGTGCTTGATTATTGCAGAGGACTGGCTGATCGGGTACGTTCTGTGTCTCACTAGGTTGGAGAGAATGCAACTACAACACAGCCGAATCAAGCTCATGATCTGAGTCCTAGAGAGTGGGTTCTCGTGAAGAAACATGTGAGGAAGTCGTGTTTAGAACCCAGGTGAAATGGACCTTATCAGATTATTCTGGTGACGACGACAGCAGTGAAGTGTGGTGGCTTGCCAAATTAGATTTATGTGAGTCATACCAGACGAGTCCCAAGTCCACTTGAAAAACAAGAAAAGCAGCAGCTGGTAAACCAAAGACAAACACCAGAAGTTGAAGTGTGTGAAGTTGAAGAATCTAAAGTAACAGATTCAGAAGAACAACCAGATGATGAGCAACCAAGCACAAGTCAAGTATAGTGGGCACCAGCTACTGGGTCTCGTGAGATTGCTGTTGAAACAGAAGAATGGGAAGTTACTGAAAGCCAAGAAGAAGAACAAATAAGAGAAGGGCCAAGTAAAAGGACCCATGAGCCAGAAAAAGAAGGCAAAGAAGTAGTTCAAGCTACGAAAGCGAGAAAGGGTGACAATTGGCCAAGTGGAGTGAAAAGTCTGAAATACACTCTTGTAAAGAGAAGGTCAAAGAGAAGACCAGAGCAAATTAATGAGGTCAAGTCAAACAGAACAGGAAGAATCAGAAGAAGATACAGTACGAAAAACAAAAAGAGTAAGAATTCCAAGTAAGAAACACACTGCACCACAGTGGACCCAAGTGATTTTGGAAGAAATGTAAAGCTCTGATCCAAGTGAAGAAAATTACAGTACTGAAACTGAGGAAGTTTATGAAAGCAAATTGAAACCACCTCAAAGAAATGTGAAAAACTGAGGTGCAACGTTGTCAGACAAAAGAATTGAAAGACTCCGAAAAATTAAAGAAAGAAAAAAAGAAAAGAAAGGGGTGAAGAAGAAAGCCTTAAAGTGTAAGATTACACTATTTTCTGAAATGTTTGAGCAGAACTAGATTTTTATAGATTTAGATTTTTCCATATTTTTGATGGAATACAAAATGGCTAAAGCAAAAGTGACTGAACATCCAAAATCTAGCTCAAAACGTAGATGTATTAAAGCTTGCATATGTAGTGTCTTTTTACTAACATTAATGCAGATGTTATTAACTGTCATGGTACCTATTTTTATGGTAACTAATAATGGAAACAACACTAATGATGTAACAAGTGAAAGAGTGAGTGATGTTACTAAAGGAACCCCTAATACTAATATAGAACAAATAGATGGAAGTATTTATCACCAGGGTAAATCAATTAGTAACTTCTCGTTAAATGTGTTTACTAAATTGTTGTACAAATGTATTGATACAATGAATGTGAGTGATTGCTATGTGTGCATGCAATTACCTTCGTCTGTCTCAGAGGAGGTGACCTATCATCACCTACCTTTAACATATGGTGTGTCGTGTAGTGCCTTAACAAGTTTGTTTTATGTGACGGGGAAGCTGGAGTATCATTATTCAAATATAGATCTAGTATCTTCAGAAATACCTGTTATAAACGAGTTGAACAAAGTTTTAAGTAGTAAAAATGCTTGTTATATGGCCGAATTCTTCCATATTACCAAGACTCTGGATATAGAATATGCTTACAAAAATAATCTAGCGTGTCGTTTGCGGGTTGAAGAAAAGGTGTTTATATATATGGTAGAAAATAGAAGGGAAAGTTTCCAAAGAAAAGCTGCTGAACAGAAGTCATAGGTACCACCGTGGGCTTTTAAAGAGGGAAATTATGAGAAAGGCGAGACATACGCTGCAATGTCCCTGGACTTGCATAAAAAAGGGAAAATCTGCTTGCTTAGACTAAAAACTAACTATAATATTTACTTCATTGGTGCTAGTGAGTGTGAGCATACTTTCCAAATTACTGGTGGATGGGGATTAAAGGGTGGAACTGATACTGTTTTCCCAGGAGTCTATTATGTGTGTGGTAAGAAAGCCTATTACAGGTTGCCTGCACATTGGTATGGTAGTTGTTATTTTGGAATTGTTTTTCCTAAAATGTATCATGTAGATAGGGATAGTAACAGACTAAATGAATTAAAACAAGGACTAACACGTAAGAAAAGAGCAAGTTTCTCAGAGATAATAGGTGATATATTTGGTGCACTGATACCTGCAGTTGGAGTCGTACTGAATTCACATAAAATTCGGAAACTGTCCACAGTGGTTGATCGTTTATCAACAGACACTGCTGGTGGGTTCTTGATGATTGACACCGAAATGGTTGTGATCAGATCAATGGTGTTACAAAATTGACTTGCCCTTGATATCTTATTGGCAAACGAGGGCGGAGTCTGTGTCATGTTGAAAATTCAACACTGCTGTACCTATATCCCAGACAAAAGTAAAGGAATTGAGGGATATATTAAGAATATTATGAAATTACATGAAGATTTGACCCAACTGGAGGTTGATGGTGTTTGGGAGAGACTTAGTAAGAGTTTCTCTTCTGTAGGTAAATGGTTTTCTACCTTTGGAAGTAGCTTCTTAGGAAAAATAATAATGCCAATAATTTCAGTAGCTGTGGTAGTCTTAGTCATAATAACAATATATAAATGTCGTAAGTGTAGATATGGAAGAAAAGAGTCAACAGAATCAAAGAACAAATGAAGAGCAAGAAAGAGAAAAAGAGATGAGATAGAATTAGAAGATATGAAAAGAGGCTACTATGATATGATGAAATATTTAGACGAAAAGATGATGAAAGGAGAAGAGAATACTGAACTTTAACCAAACAAAGATGGGACATGGTATGATGGGTATTTTGTGTTGGCTCAAAAATGCCCTCAAAGGGGGGATTGATGGAGCAGGGTTTGGAAAGATAAAAACCTGCTCGAATGAATAACCCCATAATATTTACTAACAGTGTGTAGTGAAACTAATATGCACCCACACGAACACATAGGCAAGCCTGCTTTGTGTATGCATGCATTAATATGGACTAATACATGACATGACCAGACTGCATTTACTGAGAGAAACACTTATAAATAATGCATGACTAGACCGCACCTTGCATCTTGCTTAAAAATAATAATAAATAATGCTGCCTTTGCTTAAAGCTTTACTAGGGAAAAGTATTAACGTGGGATAGTGCAAAGGAGGGTGGTGAACAGTGAAAAGTGCATTTCATGTAATTAATAAGTGTTTGTGTTTTATTTACCATAGTGAAACGAACAGGCCTATTGCTTGTTAAATTGACACGATAGATGGGGCCTAAAGGGAAGCATGAAATAATAAAGAGAATAGACGGAAGAGCTGAGTGCTGCAAAACACGTGAAAAGGCCAAGGTTAATCGGCTGAGAGAGATGTTGTCTGCCTGCCAAAAGACGAGACTGGCCGTGGGACCCAAAGTCAGTGTGTATACTTCTTCCACGAACACAGCGGAAAGGGAACGCGTGAGAACGACGAAATTGATACATATGGAATGAACTAATGTATTTGCATTCACTAGTCATGAATTACTCAATGGGAAACAACAAATGAATAAAGAACCATAGGTGCGTGAATGTGATGAACCACCTCCCGAATTGACCAATGAAAATTTGAGTTCTTGCAAATGTTTCAATCATTGTGGGTTAGACATGTAGGTTTTAGGGTATAACTTGGGTGCCTTTAGGGGTGTGGTTTAGTCATCATTTGGGGAGAGAAGAGCGAGGGCGAGAAAGGAGAGAAAGGTGATTTGTCGCTGTCCATCGGTTTGCAGAGAGGCCTAGCTGGTCCTGCCCCTGTCCCGTTCCTGGGTTCTGAAATCTTTGTTCCCTGACTCTATTTCAGGGGACCCCCACTACCCCCATGGCCAGGGGGATGGTATTTCACTGATCTTTGGGTTAGTATTATCCTTCTGACTTGTACTTTACATAATCATTTGCAAATATATTTTTGTCTCTGAAACTTATGTCTCGTCATCTATCCCCTCCATCATATGTATATTGTTTCACATTATTTTGCTGAAACTTATGTCTCTCCATCTATCCACTCCTTCATATGCATATTGTTAAATTGATGAGTGTGACACTGTTTGCATTTGCTGATGCTTTTCTCTCCTTTTTGTGAGATTGTTTGTTTCCATTTGTAACCTGTATTCAATGAGCACTAATGATTCACATTATTTTGAGATAAACTTTATTAATCTTATCGAGAGTCTGTGATTATTTAGCTAACTGGATAGATAGCTAGATAGTTCTATTATTACCATCAACTACTCAACCAATTGGTCCCTCGACCAGAGGAAAGACAATTGATATGCAGGTTCAAGTTATGTATTTAGAAGTGTCAGCTATGAGCCTGTGTAAATAAAACAACTGAGCATCGTCATTAAAACTTGACCCCCAGCGCATCAGGGATTTGGGTGAATGTGTACTGGCCAATGGTATGTTATGTTATTGAGTATTGATCCCTGATTAGCTGGTAGCGCTTGAGCATTACTTTAACCATATACCCAAATATATGTATAAAAAATGATACAAACTGAGAACAGTAATTAACTGTACCTCTGCCTCTGTCCCTTCCAGTATCATTAATGGTTGAACTCCTCAGAATCACCTTTAGTATCTTGCGTTGTCACCCTCTCACTACATTTATCTTACATCATATAATTTAAATTAAGCTTTTAAGTCATGCAAGCCAGACCTCCTACTAGTTGCTACGAAAATACCTGATGGGCCTCGGGATTTCATGTAAATGTGACCGCATTTATGAACTAGTGAAGAAACAATTTTCTGTGGAGAAAATCTTCGAAGTTCCTGATGGGGCTGCTAGGATACTGACCTTATTTATGGAGAGATCACTAAATATTCCTGTGGGCCCTGGGCTCTGACTAAAATATTCTGACATGGACAAGCAACCCCTTATACCCTGCAAACAAAGATTGATACACTAATTGTAGTCCAACACACTTGCCCACCAAGTACATTTTTTTCTTCCCTAGCACTGACCAGTAAACCAAGGGTTTCTTCTTATAGCCTATGAGCACCACTTGGTGGCCCTGCAGACTGAGATTTCAGATAGAATGAGGGTGTGATTCCTTCTGTATCATGACTGATGAAAACATGAATTGGCTGTATCCCTGACAGTGTGGGACCTCTGAGAGTGCCTGATATGAAGCAGTGTGTGATTGGACAGAGCAAATGTCAATCACCGGTTTATTTGTTTTGTATCTTTCTTGGCAAAATGTGAATGAGTGCTTATGAGTTTATCCATCAGCAAACAAAGAGCTCCGGAAGATTGTCTTGTTCTCTGCATGAGAGGAGATGCTCCTGAATTTGACTAAGAGTTATTTTGCTGTGAATGCTTTATCCTCCCTGGCTTAGGTAAGCCTTTTTTCTAGTTCAGGTCAGTTTCAGATTCAGGTGATAACCTTGTTTTATTATCATATATCCCATTCTCCCAAACCCAAACGCAGTTCTCATTTCCCTAAGGAGAGAAATCTTCCTTTTTGTCATTGCTGAGAATTGCTGAATACTGAACCAAGTTTAAGCAGTAGCCCACTCATGATCAATTCTAGCTGAGATGATCTTATCCACGTTTAAGGAGGCACTAGGGACAAAGCGTCTGCAATGCAAAGCAGCACTAACTGTGTTCACAAGTAGTGCAAGTCTGGGTAATTTATTTATCAACAAACAAGGCCGGTTAATAGGATCTCCTTACCATCAGCTGAGTAGGCTTGTTGGATCGCCCAAATTAATCCAGCAAGATGAAGCAACTATATTACTTTCTGAATGGTTAGAGCAGGCATTCGCTGGCACAAAATTAGACTCCTGTTGTAGGAATACATCCTTCTTTCTGGGAGCTCATCCTCAAGGAGGATACGGCCATTCCCTCTCCTATCATTTAGGTATAATTACAGAGTGTGCCCCTCGCCACACACCCTCTTCCGGCTCCCCACCACGCTAGCAGATGAGGCAAAAAACAGTGTAGAATTCACCAGGGATATGGACCTTAGGTTGGATAAATGTAATAAATACCTTAAATTGTGTGTGTTACATTTGCTGTGTTTATTATTTTAAAGATGAAAAATAGTAAGTGTTCCTCATTCTTTTGATGATGGAACTCTCCCATAGCTCTCTTTCGTGTAACTCTGTTTCACTTCCTCTTTGCATGGATTCCCCTTTTTTACTTTTTATACATTTATTTATTTATTTAGTTGACTTTCACAAAGGTTAATAATAGCCACCTGCACATCTTTCTTCTGCACCTCTTTGCAATTTGCTTCCAATGTTTGCCTTATTTCAGTTATTTTTTATATAATAAGGTTTCTCTCCATGACCTGGCTGACTAGACAACTCTCTTCTGCTACTGTTTATGCACTGATTATTTTTGTGGCATGTCTGAACCGCGCCACTTCCATTCTCACAAGCAAGCATATATCCCATTTGAATTGTGAAATAATAAGTCTGCTACTCTATTATTTCATTATCATTGCAACATTTCAAAACTATTGTAGTTTTGCTAAACTCACTTTTATACTGTTAGATTTGGGGGTCTCTAGTGGCAGAGGTAGGTACCTTTGACCTATTAGGGACCCTTGCGTCTAGTCAGGGTAAGGGGCTACACTCCTAAAATAATCCCTGATCACCCCCTTGGTAGCTTGGCACGAGCAGGCAGGCTTATCTCAGAGGCAGTGTGTAAAGCATTTGTGAACATATACAGTAATACAGTGACAACACTACAGATGGACACCACCCAGGTTGTATTATAAAAATAAGTATTTTTATATAGACTTAACACAAGACCAACGTCAAAAATCCACAATACTGTACTCAAAAATAGACTTTAAAATGGTAGGAAATAGCTCAGTTCTCTTAAGATTGTAAATGCGACACTTTACTCTCAAAGTACCTTGGATGCGTAACGGAAAGCAAACAAAAGGGTAGCAGAGAAGGTGATGCGTCGGTTCCTTACACTCAGGGGAGTGGATGCGTTGATTCCTTACTGATGCGCAGGGGAGTTGATGCTCACTTCCTTACTGTGTGGGGAGGTGATGCGTTGTTTTTTTACTGCTCTCCGGTACGATGCGACACAAAGGCGCCTTGATGCGATACTTCTCGCCGGTGCGATGCGACAAAACGGCATCTTGCTCACGATGCGACAATGTTGAGGCGATGCGTGCACGCCGATGGCCGTGCGGTGACTCGATGATCTTTGGAGCCGTGACAGGCCCTTCGACGCGTTTCTCCGGTGATGTGCGGCGACCGCTGAGGAGGTGGCTGCTTCTCCGGGGATGCGCCGCGCTTCGGCAATGCGATGGTGACAGCGGCGGCAGGCTTCCTTGGCGATGCGACGGCAACTGCTGTTCCGGCGACACGCTTCTCATAGCTGAGTTGCACTTCCAGCTCCCAGTGACAGGCAGTCTCTCAGAAGGCCCAGCACAACAGCAGGCACTTCAATTCCCAGCAAGGGAATTCACGGTGGAGCTGGTTGGTGAAGTCTTGTATCCCTGAGACTTCAGGCAGGAGGCAAGCTCAAGTTCAAGCCCTTGGAGATATTCTGCATGATGAAAAGCACACTCAGTCCTCTTCTCCTTTCTTTGTCAATGAAGCAACCACTGCAGGCCAACGCCCAAACACACAGCACAGGGGTAGTCTCCTCCTTCAGCTTCCTGGTTCTTCTCCTCAGTAAAGGATTGTTCTGGGCAGTTCAGGAGTACCTTTTTTACAGACTTCTTCTTTCCTTTGACAGTGTGGGCCAGGGTCATCAGACGCACCACAGGAGGTGGAGCAAGCATTGTGGAAGACAGTCACAGACCTAGTCAGGCCCAGGTGCTACTCCTCCCACCACTCCTCATGCAGATAGGTCTATTCAGCCTTGTGCTGACTCACCCTGTCTCCTGGAGCCCGCCAGCCCCTGTCACTCAGAAACCAGACATGGAATATACAACCTAGCAGAGGCAGGCTTGGATAGTTAGGCAAGAAAATACCCACTTTCAACAGAGAATATTAAAACCAACTTAACTAAAAGATGTATTTAATCATTCTGAGTTCAGGCATATTAAACTCTAATTTCTACCATGTTCCTTGGGTCAGTTAGGTTTATAAGGTGTTATAATCAAACTGCCCATTCTGGCCTATGGGGACAGGTAGCCTTGCAATAGTGAAAAACGAAAATGGCTGTAATTCACTATCAGAACATGCCACACACATTATTATTATTATTATTATTATTATTATAACATTTATTAAGCGCTACTGTTACTCGTAGGTGTCCTGGCGCAGTGTGAGATCTTGCCCAAGGCTCAAAGCAGAGGTCAGATTATCCTGTGAACAGCCAAGTTTTTAAGGCTTTTCGAAAAGGCAGTAAGCTGATCATACCTCTGAGGTACTTACTTGCACCCACTGGGGTGAACCACTCAAGAACTTCATGTACCAGCTTCCCATGGGGCAACCCGGAGGAGGAGCTAGCGGTGTGCGCTCCATTGCGGATGTTTATACCTCTGAGGTATAGTGGGAGATTTTTCCAAGCCTTGGCTGCATTCACTACAAAACTTCTTCCACCCCAGGTGGCCTTTTTCACAAATGGCATATAAACCAGCTTAGCATCAGATGAGCGCAGTGATCTGATTGGTATATACCAATGCAGCCACTCTTTTAAATAAGCTGGTCCCGTCCCATGAAGCGATTTGTGGATCAAGCACAACGCTTTAAACTGGGTATGCTTCCTAACTGGCAACCAATGAAGCTTCCGTATCTCATTCGAGATTGGTGCGTATTTTGGAATGCCCGACACCAGTTTAGCAGCAGCATTCTGCAAGAGTTGCAACTTCTGCATTATTCCTTCCTGGATATTAAAACATCAGGGCATGTCCTACCTTTTACATACAATGCACCCTGCCCTTGGGCCTACCTTAGGGGTGGCAAACATATAGAAAAGGGAAGGTTTAGGGACTGGCAAGTGGGTGCACTTGCCAAGTCAACATGGCAGTACCAGACTGCACACAGGCTCTGCAATGGCAGGCATAAGACACACTTTACAAGCTGCTCCGGTGGGTGGCACAATCAGTGCTGCAAGCCCACCAGCAGCATTTGATTTACAAGCCCTGGGCACACATGGTGCACTGCACTAGGGTCTGACCAGTAAACCAAATAAGCCAATCATGGAGTCACTAATCCATACATCAATTTACAATAGGGAGAGCATATACACTTTAGCACTGATCAGCAGTGGTAAAGTGCCCAGAGTCAAAAAACCACCAACAACAGGTCAGAAAAAATACAGGAGGAAGTCAAAAAGTTCAGGGATGACCCTGCAAAAAGGGCCAAGTCCAACATATACCCTTTATGCTATCTATTTCTTTAGCACAGAATGTTTATTTATTGACATTTCTAGCCTCTCTTTTTACTATCAGCCTTTAGTGTATGCTCACAATCGACAACTTGGCGAGGCAGTGCTGGTTTAAGCGACACTAACTTCAAAGGTTGCTTCCATATCTCCTTCAAAAATACAAAAGATTGTGGAAACTATATTAAACATCTATTTGGGGTCTGATAATGCACCACGTGAAGTTCTTCCAAGGTCTCAGCTGTGGCATTTACAGCTGGCCAAATGTGACCATATAGAGATTTTAGGTTAAAAAATGGGACTCACCAAGGTAATCTGGTCTGGTCCTCTTGAGGGAGAGTCCATAGTGGACCAACCACACACAGGATCTTGAACAGAAAGAAAACTAGTTATGACTAATGAGCGTATTTGATGCTACTGTTCATTAGGACTACAAAAATTTCTAGCTACTGGACCAGCAGTTGAAGCCACCATGGTTGGCTAGATTTGAGGCAAGATGCATGGGGGCAGATTTACAAGCCCCTTGCGACACTTTTATGCCACCGTTGCGTCACTTTTGTGACGCAGCGGCGGCGTAAACCATGCACCACGTTGCAACTTATTTACAACGTGACGCATCTAGGCAGATGCGTCACGTTGTAACGCCCTGTGCCACATGAAACCTGCGTCAGGTTTCATGTGGGCGTTCTGTCGCAGGGTGGGCGTTCTCTCGCAGGAAAGCCCCGTAAAACTGACGCAGTGAAATCTACAAGATTTCACTGAGTCAGTTTTACGAGGCTGCTGCGTCAAATCCTTCCGCCTGTTTGAAGCAGGCGTAAGGAGTGACGCACCACATTAAGTATGGGTGGCCCCTGCGCATTGCAGGAGTTGCATCGTGCTTGCGACGCGACATCAGCAATGCGACGCCCGTACGCCACAAGATGCGTCACATATCTGCCTATCCTTGCACCATGGTGTGCCGCATTGTAAATGCAACGCATCCGTGGTGGCGCAAAGGGGGATTGCGTGCCGCATCTGTTCTGGCGCATCCCTGCCGATTTGCAGAGATGCTCCAGAAGTTGTAAATCTGCCCCATGGTGCATTGCCAATCCATCCTGGAAGTGTGATGTCCACGTGCGGTCCGTGCAGGTAAGAGTTGTGGGGCTGGGTTGGGGGGTTCGACAGATGACCACATGGGAAAATTAGATAAATAATCAATTTTCTCTTGTCGTCATAGGTCGAAATCCTCCCCCTCACCCACCCAGCCCCACCGCCCCATCGCTCTTACCTGCATGGGCCGCTGCTGGTGATGTCAGCAAAAGCTGTGAGAGTTGAATTCATTGTCCGTCACCCAAATTGTCAGATCCATCTCTGTTCGACCAAAACGTCTATCTTTGATAATCTTCCCACCTCATATACCTCAGAGGTAACCATTAGCTCCCAAACCTGCAACAGGAAGTAACTTCCCCAGGCAGATAAGCCATGAATTCCAGCAAGGCACAAGAAACATGAAGGATGATACTGCACTGCACTTCATACCTCTTCGCCATGTCCTGGTAGCTGGCGAATGGCTCTTTGCCCCTAATAATACCTGTGTGTTGAGACTATTCTGCACATGCAAACATGTGCCTTCCACTACACCTCGTCTACATTTTAAACATGAGATTCCCCTTTCAGGCAATGATGTGAGATGTTTGTGTTTTCTGCCAGTGAAGAATAAAGTATGAACAACTGTGTCAATTTAAAAGTATATTCACATTTGTGATCATTTATTTATGTGCCATGCATGGAACTGTTACTCATAAAGCCATAACACTTAAATACACTTATTCCATAGTTGCAGTCTTTCAAATACTTCAAATTACAGGTGAACATTATTTTCTGATGGGCTTATCTGTGAGTTACTATGCCGCACTGTTTTTTCACTAATATCACGTAGAGACACTGACAAATATTCGGAAAAAATATTACACGTTTCACAAGCCTTAAATTAACTGCACATAACACCAGAGAAGGCAGAGCGGGTTAGGTGGACACTTATTTTTCTTCATAACTAATCAATGCAGTTCTCCTGCACGTGTAGGCAAGCTGAACTCACCAAATATGTGTTCAACATGAACGGTTTAAATCTGTTGGCAAGAATCTGGCGTATTTCTCTTCAACAGGCACTTTCCTCAGTTGTGCCGTTCACGGATGTCACGCCTCTCGGGTTAGCGCGATATTCACTCGCTCTCACTGTCTGCCAGCTCTCGTGTCTTCCTTCTTTTATCTGCCTGACGGCAAGGAGAGAGATGGCCTTGATATCAGAAAAGATGTGCGAGATGACCGACACGTATCTGCTGCTCCCAAAAACCCTTTGCCACATCTGGGAAGGACGAGCAAAGAGAAAGGCATGCAGAATTGTAGCCCAGTCACGATGAATGGGGGAGAGCCTGCGTCTGGGCTCTGGCAGTAACAAAACGTCTTAGCGAACGCAGTAATATCTAGCCGTGATGTCCTTTGACATCATAGCAGTGCTTTTCTCCAAATATGGGTCATATTTACAAGGAGGCGATAATAAATTATGGCTGCTTTTGCGGCCGCTTTCAGCCGAAAAGTGGCGATAATTTTATTGCCTAATAAGCAAGGTCACGCTAACGTGTGAAACCTTGCATTAGCGTCGGGATTCCTAACGCCCAGTTTGCATCTCTAATGAGATGCAAAGTGGGCTTTACTGACCTGACATGATAGGAGAAATGTCGCTAAGCGACATTTCTCCTATCATCAAGCCCCACGCTATGAAGCATAGCGGCAGGAAAAGTAGCGATAACCCCTGTTATCGCTACTTTCCTTACGCCTGCTTCAGGACTGACTTAGCCATGATATCCTATGGAGGGTGGATATCATGGCTAAGTTTGTGAGTCCTTATCAACAAGCTAACGTGAGATTATCGCTGGGTTTCCAGCGATAATCTCACGTTAGGCAGTTAGCGTGAGGATTTTTATCGCTTTTGAGATAAGCGTTGCTAATAGCAAATCCACGCTAGCCGGTGATAATTATCCTAGCGCTAAGTGCGCTTAGCGATAATTATCGCCGGTTGTTGCTGATATGCCCCTATGTTTTTAAAAGAATTGCTTTTCTCTAAAATACGCTCTGGGTAAAATGTTGTGCGGGAGCAACAGATCTGGGTGTGTCAGTTAATAGAGCAAGTAGCCTCTGGCATGGACATGCTACTAGGGACCTTGGGATGGTTGAACTTAGCATGTGTCTGCAAAAAGGACGGGGGAGGTGGGGCTGTGCGGGACGTGGGGGTCTAATTTCTCAATAGGCAAGGACTCTAGGCCATATCAGCAACGGCCAGCGATAATTATCGCTGGCCATGCCTAGCGATAATTTTCTTATCGCTGGCTATCTCTGCTTTTTATCGCCCCGGTAGCGCGTTATCATCAACGCGCTGCTCCAGGGCGATTAAAATTCCAGAGATAGCGATGTTATCGCCGTTTTGCAGGGAACATCGCTGGTTTCCCAGCAATGTTCCCTGCAAAAGGACGACAACCTTGCTCATAAGACCCTGACCCTGTCGTATCAGCATAATCCACCCCCAGTGTTAGGGGTGGCTTAGTCAGGATTTTAGCAGATGTTAGTTTTTGGAGAAAACAGCAGTTTTCTCCAAAAACTAACGTCTGCTAAAATGCAAGGGCATCCTTGCTGATAGCGCAAAGATGCGTTATTGCTCTCCTGACAGGTAGTGTATGTCAGGAACGCCCACTTAGCATCTCATTAGAGATACAAAGGTAGGCGTAGTGTAAAAGGGTGCTAACATACGAATACGCATGTTAGCACCCTCTTGCTGATAGGGCGTTGGTTTTATCTCCGGAGATAAAGCCCTTGATGATATGCCCCTCTGTGCCTCCATAGATCTCATTCTAAACTGCAGGGAGCGACATATGCGGATATAATCAACACCCCCTGTGGAGGACTCTTTGTAATACATCTTTCCTGCTCAGTGAGGGGAAATCACCTGACAACATTTTTTAAATGTAATTTCTCTGCAGTGAAAAGGTTTTCAGGCTATGGCAAAGACTTCCTATGGAAATTTTGGGAGTGGATCAGGTGCATGATTTATAAGCTCTTGAATACGTGATACATTGGAAAATAATGTATGATCACCCCTCTCTGTGGGCCTCATTGTGGCCAGAGCGAGTCTCTGGAGGCGCCGCAGAAGCATGCTCAGAAGCAACTCAGACACACAATCACACAGCTTTTGAAGACGCGCTGCGCACACCGAGCAGCCCCCAGAGATCTCATTTGTAGCTGAGTCTGCCTCACCCAGACCGACCTTTAGGAGGCGCTGGCATTTTAGAAAAGATCCCAATTTACCTGCAAGCCTGCCTAATTCTGACAAGCACTGTAACCGTAATCAATATTGCGTGCTTGTGCCTGTAACTCCTTAAGTGAATCATCTGGCATCATAACTCTGACCTTTGAACTGGGAAGCAGTCTAGTATCAACGGAACTGTTAGGATCCCCTGGGCATTAATGCAGTCTTGCTCATATCACACGTGGACATGCGTCAGAGAGCAAAATGTTAAGTACTATTTGTACTTTTCTGCTGCAGCTAATGAGGATATCTCATGAGATGATTCTCGGGGCCTAATGTAGTCATTTTGGGGTTGGGGGGGAGGGGGGGTTGCCGGTGGAGCAGACATATCCCCACCATCATTTCCACCGAAGTAGAAAAAAGGCTGAAAATAGTATTACATTGTGAGAAATCAGGACCTGTTTGCAGTGTCTCTCCACTTTTTGCCCTCAATTTGATTATTAAGTGCTGGCTTTCTGACTCTGTGCCCTTGGCTCTGCTAACCAGACCCAGGGCCTGTGCTCTGTTTAAAAGTACATGGCTACGTATAATTATAATTGGCGATGACAGAACCTTGAAAGTTCCTAGTGTTGGGTGCTGGCTTTCTATATACTGTTCTTAAATGAAGTACATTGTGCAAAGGGTCCAGCGTAATCCCAATAGGTGTGCAGAGGTAAAAGCAGATAATTCTAATGCTCTTTTTATGGTAGTGTGGGTGAGCAATTAGGCTTATCAGAGGGTAGTGCTAAGCACTTATTATCTCACATAGAGGCAATAAATGAGACACACACACAAGAACAAATCTGCAACCAACTAGGAAAAATAAACTCGTATCTTTATATTTATTTTTTAAAAACCAAGAACTTTGTTTAACAGATATTAAATGCTTTGTATGTCGAATTTTAACCAAATGCAGTTTAAGAAACAGATGCTTACCGTGTTTTTAAGCAACAGCAGTCAACACTGTCTGGCAGAGACGGTCATGGTCAAAGGGAAGAAATGCATAGGTCTAGATAGCAGAGTACCGCCAAAACATTTACCGTCGCAGTCGTTGGAAGCAACTCTCTGCCACAGAGTTTTGGTGGGACAGTAGTCGCCCAGACTTCAGGGGAAGTTCTACTCAGGGGAGTCAACATTTTGGAAGTCCCAGGGCTCAAACACCGCAGACAGTTCTGGGTTACCTGGATCTGAGGTGCCGGAGGTCTTTGTATGCAGAATTGGTTCTTCACCGGAGGCATTCAGCTACAGGTGCAGTAAGGGCATTCTGTCTCTGTTGAGGTAGTCCTGGCCAAGTTGCTGCTTTCACTCAATCATAGCCACCAGAAAGTGGGTAGAGGCTCACTGGAGCGGGGCTGTTTCCAGCATTACTCACAGGTACTGTGAGGATCCCTCAGGATGGTGGACGATTTAAAAGGGTCTGTTACCGGAATGGTGACCAACAGGCCTTGGCTGCTGCAACTTTTGGGTGACAAGGTGAATCGCTTCGACACAGTCTGTGCCGGTTTTCACCTTGTGGTGGTCTTTTACTGGTGGTGTGCTGGGGACTAGTACCACTAGTATAAAGGGAGGTCCACAGCTGGCAGGGCTCCAGGGTTCTTGGAGGCAGCACAGGTCTCAGGTAAGGACATCAGACTACTGTTGTTGAGTCCTTTTGCAGTTGGCTGGGCTTTGCACCGGTTTCTTTTGCAGCAGGGCTCAGCTCCTGGATCAGCAGCATGTCTTCTCCCTTTATCTTCTTTATGTCCATGAAATCTGAAGTTCCGTTTAGAGGATACCACCTAAATACTGAATTTAGGGGTGTTACAAGGGGAGAGAGGGAATGGTGTATGGGCTATCTACCTTAAGGGTGTCTATACCCTATAGTGACCACTTCCTGTGGAAAGGGGCACTAATATAGCCCTGATTTGTTTAGCAAGGGGTGCCATGTGCCCCCCGGACCATTTTTGGCCCTGGGGGCCCCATACCCCAAGGCCTGTCCCTTAAAAAAATATATATATGTTAAAAAAGGGAGTGAACTCTGTGGCCCCCCTCCCTTGCCAAATTCGGCCCGGGACCCCATCCTCCAGGGTCTAGCCTTTCGTTAAAACAAAAAAAAGGAATGGGGGCCACGTGGCCCCCCATCCCTAGGCCAATTTTGGCCCTGGCAACCCATTCCCCAGTACCTATCCCTTATTTAATTTTCTTTTTTTTTTTTACATAGGAGGGGGACCCCATCCCTAGGGCCAAGCCTTATTATATTTTTTTCAAAAGGGGAGGGGGCACACATGGCCCCCCCTTCCTGGGCCAATATCAGCCCTGGTGATCTCCATCCCATGAGGCCGGGCCACTTCGTTTGGGGACTGTGGTCCCTGCCATGGTCTTTGACTCCTCCATTACTTTTAGACCCAGGGAGCTGCTAACATGAAGCTTCCTGGATCTCAAAGCAATGTGTCTATCCCTGCTCGCTAGACAGCAGGCAGGAAAACAGACACATGCTCTGCTTTCAGCAAGCAAGAGCAGTTTCTACTCAGGGCTTGCTGAAAGCATAGTGTTAGCTATGGCTTGGCGGGAGCAGTGCTCATATATATATGTATATGTATGTATATATGAATTAATTTTTTTATTTCATGCCGCCAAAGTGGGTATCTGTGAAATGAATTTGGAATTTATTAATCATACAACAGATCTGGCGATTACAATGACAAAGCTCCGTTTTCAATGTAGTATGTTTTCTATGTTTTTCATGTCTTGCAAACACTGGTATGTATTTCTAAGGGAATTTTCCCATTAACCCCTTCAGTGCCACGCCCTTTCCCCGCCCTGTGCCGGCCGTTGCATTAGCGGGCGGGGTTCATGACGAGATAGTCTCGTCATGGGCACAGCGCAACCGCGGCCCATGACGAGACCATCTCGTCATGGGCACTGAAGAGGTTAACACTTACTCGAAAAAGGCTTAACGCCAAAACGCGTCGTCTTGCTTTTTGTGTACAATAAATTATTGTACATTCTCCTGGTGTGCCGTTCTCTTGCTTTACTACCTTCGGAGGAAGGATGCTTGAAGCTGTTGTGGAAGTGTTGCGGTTGCTGTAGCCGCAGAACCGGCACCGACATCGTGGGATTGGTGAACCGCTAAATACAGCAGCTTGGGATATATATATATATGAGACAGGAGATAGTCAAAAACGCACCAAGTGTGAGTAAGGGTGGCACATGGCTGAAAACCCCTAAGGGATTTTTTAAATGCAAGGCGTGCAAGCGCGGCATGAACACCAGAGAAGTCCTAAGGCCCTTCAGGCAGTCCCCTTATGTGATCAGAGGCAGCTACAGCTGCAAGTCCGATTTTGCGGTTTATGTCCTGAACTGCACATGTGGCAAAGTGTACGTGGGTAGTACCATCCAACCTGTGCACGTTCGTATCTTGCAACATCTGAGGGCCATTACAAACAATGACCCTACCTATCCCATTGCTAGACACATTAATACATCCCATAGTGGTAAGGCGCAAGACCTATCCTTCTATGTGGTGGATACCGTCCCCAAAAACCCATGGGGAGGAAACAGACAACTCGCCCTTACAAGGCTAGAATCTCGTTACATTTTCCTCTATAATTCCAAGATCCCTTATGGAATGAATGCGGATGAAGCTTTAACTGTACACTTATAACTTGTCCCTAGCTGCCTGTCCCGCCCCAAACCCAGTCTCTGTAACGTTAGGTTACAATCACTTTTTTAATTTACTTTTACTAACTTTTTCACACGTTTCCACTCTCATCTTAGTTCCTTTTTTAATGACATCAGACTGTATGCATTGTATTCAGTGTCCGTGTTGTCAAGTAGATAGGATCAGACAGTATTTTTCTTATACAGAGGAGAGGGATAGCGCTTCACTTAATTGACCCACTTGGGCTTCACAGTAGGGGTCCATCACGACTGTGAACTTTTACAGTTGCCGCATTCCCCCGCTTGATTTCGTTCATGCCTAGCTTAGACAGGCGCTTACATATACATATGCGCGACCAGGAAGCAGCATGACATTAGCGATCGCAGTTCTCCAGAGCTTCACCATCAGCTTATGAGGCCGTTGCTCCCAACCTAGTCCCCCAATTAGCGCACTTGCAGGGATAATTAGGAATAGCGTTATTGTGATTATTAGCGACAAACGCACTTGTACGTACACTCCCATAGTCTACTTGGTAATGACACCCCATTTGATGTGCTGTACTCAGCACTCGCCTGATTGCTGCTTCTTCTATACACTCAGCCCACAGGGGCATCATAGTTGTCCTAACAGGTTACCGTGCATAATCCAATGCTGCCACATATATCCTACGTCTTCAAAGATGCCCGCCTTACACGAGCGCATTGATCCTCACTGAGAAGATGGCAGCACTACGTGTCTATTTACAATACACGTACCTGTTAGCACATTCTCGCAGACACTCTCCGTTTACATTAGCACTCAACACAAAACGTTCTGACCTAGCCAACTTTTCTCTGTCCACACATAGGGGAGATATGATGTCATGTGTGAGTTTTTTAACTTTTGAACTTCATTTATCACCATTATATCACCTTTTAATCGTGCATTGTTGTGCTACTAATATATGTACACATTAACAACAATTGTATTTGTTTACTTTGACCCTTTTTGCACCATAAACAAATAATATGCACTGTCATGATTGAATGGACATAGGAACCCTCTATGTCTATCGTCAGGTTGGTGGTTGCTGTGACAACCGTGTGGAAACTAGGTGCTTATAACCTTGTACTGTTGATTGAACCTACAATCTGAAAAAACCATAGGTTTTACAGACGTTATAGTTAGGAATTATCATTAAAAACCTTAGAAATTCACAGAAAAAACATATAAAACCAGAGAAATTCGCCTGTTATAGTTAGTTGAGCTAACTATAACTCGTGCGCCTGCAATGCACTGCTGATGACGTCACATATTACATCACTCATGACATGGTCAGTGACATTACTCATGAAATCACTGACCCGCATGACAACATGTACATATGAGGTCGCGCCAGCGGATACTTTGGTATGCGATGGGTACGCACTACCAAGCCACGCGTTACATCATGTACGTATCGGGTCGTGCCCGCTGCGTGTTGCATATGCGACGAGTGGACGCTGCCAAGCCCTGTGTTACATCATAGACGTACGATGTTGCACCGTATACTAAAGGTGGGATTCGTGCTCCGCTTCGCCCACGGAGTGCACGTAGCGCTGCCTGCTTCGCTGTTTACGAAGTAGGTGTAGCAGGCAGCGCTACGCCCACGCCGCTGCGAAGCAGAGCTGCCCACCACCCGCCGCCTGCCCGCCCTCATTTTAAACTACTTGAAAGAATATAAAAAGTAAATAAAATGTCCTTACCTGTAGTGCGGCGTCCCAGGGCTCCCTCTTCCTGCTTGCCGGTAACTTCTTACACAAATGTGCAAATCTTGCAAGAAATGCGCATGTGCGGGCATCTGCGCATGCGCATTTGTGTAAGAAGTTACCGGCAAGCAGGAAGAGGGAGCCCCGGGACGCCGCACTACAGGTAAGGGCATTTTATTTACTTGTTACATTCTTTCAAGTAGTTTAAAATGAGGGCGGGCGGGAGGTGGGCGGCGCGTAGTGGGGCTACGCAGAGCGCGCGAATGTGCGTAGATTTTGCCACACTACGCGTTGCTCCACGTAGCCCCACTACGCCCAGGGTTACCATATACGCCATTCCCTCATTTTTTTGGGCCTCAAACCTATATCCAAAAAACCTAAAAGTGTATATGAGAGCAAGCGATAATAAAAATTATTTTAAACAGTTAATATTTCTAACTCCAGTAAACTTATATTATAATAAATATATTTTCTCAAAATCACATCTGGTGCGGTCTGATTGCGCACTGGCTGCACGATTGCCATGTAACCATAAAAAAAAGTATTTAATTAGTTCATAACATTTCCCATTGTAACAATTCGAAAACGCCAGCCATTTTAGTCAATATCTGTACTGCATTTCATGAGACACACCTCTTCGGCTTAGAGAGCTTTGTTCAAAACACTTTGCAATATACAGATATCTTACACTACACAAAACATGCAACCATCATTTTCGTCAATATTCATGCTCTGTAAAGTAGCGTTCCACCTATGATACCCATACACCTAAAAGTTACATTACTGAAATTTTCTCCAATACCACAAGTAACATGGTTGCCTACGCTGTCCACAACACAACGTAATATAGTACGGCCCAGAGACAATATCATGCACAGATAATGAACACAGGAACACAGATAAATATTGGAAGTGGATACGAGCAAGTACACCTGACTCCTTTTTATTACCATGGTGACATATCCAGTGAAGTCTGTGCTAGATGTGTGTGCAGTAAGTCTAAACCAGCCTTCAGACAATGGATGCTGCTAGCATCAACTACAACAGTAATCATTGGATCACATACAGAGATTCAGTATTAATAGAATCAATAACTTATGCTGCAGTAAAGTAGGGACAGTAGATGTGAAATAATACAGAAATAATTCCATCGTAAAAGAACAACAATTCTATCAGTTCTAGTGCACTCACATAACCACATCAAAGCATTCAGCATGTGCACAGCCACCGATAATGCGTGATGTAGACAGGCCGTACTAGGAGCAATATCTGTTGCCATCAACACTGCATCATCTGCAATACTGACTCAATCTGAATTATGAACACTGCTGTCTGCAGTGTAGGTCATAGAGAGTGGTCACAAAGGACCCACAGATACGTAAAGTGACTTCACCTACCCAGTTTGTCATCAGCGAAGCAACAAAAAAGCCTGCAATGATACATATGCATGGTGCAGACAGTACACACTGGAGCAATGTCTTTTCCTACAGGACTACCTCATCTACAATAGCGACTCAATCTCAATTGTGAACACTGCTGTCTGCAGTGTACGCCAGAGTGAGCGGTCACAAGGGAACACAGCCACATGGCATTCACTTGAGCTCTACAGTTTGCAATACACAAACTAAAAAAAACGTGTGCAGAGCCTGCAATGATGCATATGAGTGGTGCAGACAGAGCGCACTGGAGCAATATCTTTTCCTACAGGACTACATCATCTACAATACCAACTCAATGTCAAATGTGGACACTGAAGTCTGCAGTCTAGGCAAGAGGGAGCATTCAGCAAGGGCCCACAGCCACGTGGCATTGACTTGACATCTACAGTTTGCAATACACGAAGCAAAATAAACGTGTACAGAGCCTACAATGATGCGTATGAGTGCTGCAGACAGAGCACACTGGAGCAATGTCTTTTTCTACAGAACTACCTAATCTACAGTAGCGACTCCATCTGAATTGTGAACACTGCTGTCTGCAGTGTAGGCCAGAGAGAGCAGTCATCAAGAGCCCACAGCCACCTGGCATTCACTTGAGCTCTACAGTTTGCAATATACGAAAAAAACAAACGTGTGCAGATCTTTCAATGATGCATATCAGTGGTGCAGACAAAGCGCACTGGAGCAATATCTTTTCCTACAGGACTGCATCATCTACAATACCAACTCAATGTCAAATGTGGACACAGAAGTCTGCAGTATAGGCCAGTGAGAGCATTCAGCAAGGGCCCACAGCCACGTGGCATTGACTTGACCTCTACAGTTTGCAATACACAAAGCAAAAAAAATGTGTACAGAGCCTACAATGATGCGTATGAGTGCTGCAGACAGAGCACACTGGAGCAATGTCTTTTCCTACAGGACTGCATCATCTATAATACCGACTCAATGTCAAATGTGAACACTGAAGTCTGCAGTATAGGCCAGAGAGAGAGTTCAGCAAGGGCCCACAGTCACGTAGCATTGACTTGAGCTCTACAGCTTGCAATACACGAAGCAAAGAAAATGTGTACAGAGCCTGCAATGATGAGTATGAGTGGTGCAGACAGAGCACACTACAGCAATCTCTTCTCCTACAGGACTGCATCATCTACAATAGCAACTCGATCTGAATTGTGAACACTACTGTCTGCATTGTTAATTAAAAGCAGTACTCACACACACAACCATCAATACTTTTTCTCACTCCCTCTTTACAAAATAAAACAACATAAATTATAGCGAACTCTACAATGAATAAATCAAAACAATTCGAATTGGGATTTCATCTCTCCACAGTCTACACTATTCACTGTTCCTTTGGACTTCCAAGATGAATTTGGTCATTTCACTAAACCTATAACTGATATAAAAAAACTTCTTGAAGCAAGTATACTAAAACAATATTGTGTATGTTTCAATAGACGTTCTAATTACTTAACTACTGGATTCTGTAATTAAACAATCACCACGCAATCTAAATTGTGAATCCTGCGAACTGCAGTCTACACCAAATCCAGTGGTCACTCACAACTCACAGCCACATACCGTTAGATTCAGAAGCACAAAGTTGGTTGCACCTGATCAGAGGGGGTACACAAAAATCATCACAGACTTTAACTTATGACATCCTCAATCATATAAACAAGACCCCATTTCACTGTTTGCACCTGCTGTACAACAGTATACTCCACCGACTACTGTCAACCAAGCCCAATAATCATGTGCAGCAGTTAGCTATGGAATCACAGACTGTGATGCACCTCAACACACAAACTTCTGAAAAAAGCAAGCAGCAGGTAATATCGGACATCATCCATTGTGGGATCAAGACACCGTTCCACAGTTGGGACCTAAAGTTGGATGAACCTGATCGAAGAGAGTACCTTCATCTCCACTCTCAAATGCAGTTCTAATATCGTCCATTGTGGAGTCAACACTCTGTTCTACTTTTGGAACCTAGAGTTGATTGCAGCTGGTAGAAGGGAATACCTCCATCTCCCCTCTCAGAAACAGTTCTAACATCATCCATTGTAGGATCAACACACCATTCCACTGTTGGGACCTAGAGTTGCTTGCACCTCATCGGAGGGGGTACACAGAAATCATCACAAACTGTAACTTCTAACATCCTCAATCATATAATTAACACCCCATTTCACTGTTTGGACCTGCTCTACCGCGGTGTATTCCAGCAATTGCAGTCAACTAAGCCCAATAACCATGTGCAGCACTTAACTACAGAAGCACAGAATCTGATGCATCTCAACAGACGGAGTTCTGTGAAAAACCAGCAACAGGTAATATCGGACATCGTCCATTGTGTGATCAAGACATCATTCCACTGTTGGTACCTAGAGTTGGTTCCGCCTCATCAGAAGCTATACACAAAAATCATCACAAACTTTAACTTGTGACATCCTCAATCATAGATTTAAGACCTCGTTTCACTGTTCGAACATGCTGTACCGCTGTGTACTCCAGCAACTGCAATAAACCATGCCTAATAATCACGTGCAGCAGTTAACTACAGAAGCACAGAGTCTAATTCACCTCAATGGAAGGAGTTCTGTAAAAATTAAGCAGAATGTAATATTGGACATCCCCCATTGTGGAATCAAGACAACGTTCCACTGTTGCAACCTAGAGTTGGTTCCACCTGGTCAAAGGGAGTACCTTCATCTCCACTCTCAGATGCAGTTCTAACATCATCCATTATGGCATCAAGACACCGATCCACTGTTGGGACCCACAGTTGGTTGCAGCTGGTCAAAGGGAGTACCTCCATCTCCTCTCGCAGATGCAGTTGCAATATCGTCCATTGTGGGATCAAGACACCGTTCCACTGTTCGGACATAGAGTTGGTTGCACCTGATCGGAGGCGGTACCTTCATCTCCACTCTCAGATGCAGTTCTAACATCGTCCATTGTGATATCAAGACACCGTTCCACTGTTCGGATCTGCTGTACGGCGGTGCACTATACCGACTGCAGTCAGCCAACCCCAATAATCATGTGCAGCAGTTAGCTACGGAAGCACAGAGTCTGATGCACCTCAACTGAGGGCATGCCCTTAAAACTTAGTAGCAGGTAATATCGGACATCATCCATTCTGGAATTAAGACACCGTTCCACTGTTGGGACCCAGAGTTGATTGCACTTGGTCGGAGGGGGTACACAGAATTCATCACAGACTTTAACTTCTGACATCCTCAATCATAGAATCAAGACCCCGTTTGATTGTTCAGACCTGCTGTACCACGCTATAGTCCAACAACTACAGTCAACAAACCCAATAATCCTGTACAGTAGTTAGCTACGGAAGCACTGAGTGTGATGCACCTCAACGGAGGGAGTTCTCTGAAAACTCAGCAGCAGGTAATATCGGACATTGTCCATTATGGGATCAAGACACCGTTCCACTGTTGGGACCCAGAGTTGATTGCACTTGGTCGGAGGGGGTACACAGAATTCATCACAGACTTTAACTTCTGACATCCTCAATCATAGAATCAAGACCCCGTTTGATTGTTCAGACCTGCTGTACCACGCTATAGTCCAACAACTGCAGTCAACAAACCCAATAATCCTGTACAGTAGTTAGCTACGGAAGCACTGAGTGTGATGCACCTCAACGGAGGGAGTTCTCTGAAAACTCAGCAGCAGGTAATATCGGACATTGTCCATTATGGGATCAAGACACCGTTCCACTGTTGAGACCCAGAGTTGATTGCAGCTGGTCGAAGGGACTACCTTCATCTCCACTCTCAGATACAGTTCTAACATCGTCCACTATGGTATCAAAACACTGTTCCACTGTCGGTACCTGTAGGACTACTGTGTTACTATTATACAGAGCACTACACGCTCCTGTGCCTCAGGCTGGGCTCTGTGTGCCTGTGTTGCGGTAGCCAGCATTAATCTCAGGAGCCTTCTGAGCTCGCAGATCTCGGCCCAGGACCTTACGCCGGCACGTGGTTGGCCCTCTTTCATATACAGTGGTGTCAAAAGGTGAACTGTGGAGCGTATATGAGTAACAGCGGCCATGACGGTTTCTGAGTACCAGCAGGCTGAGAGCATCAGTCACGCACCCACCTTCACTCACAGCATCAGCCTCGTGGCTGTGTAAGCTGCGCAGACCTGGCAGACACGTTCGCCAATCCGTAAGAGAACAACACCCAAAGAAACGTGCCTTTTATTCATACCCCTACGCTAGCCTTGCGTACGGCGAGCCATCCCACTTCCCTAAACATTTGGGGGGGGGGGGGAGGCACGTACGTGCTACCATTCCGTAATCTTCCCTACTGCCCTACTGACTGTACTATCATGGTTGCGTCCACTGTCCACTTCACTCAATAGACCATCAGTGTATGTTGACATGTACATGTCTGTGCTCTGCATACTCAAGTCTGTCCGGCACATCCCCTCAAGACTTTGCATTGTATACTTTTATAATCGAGAATTACTTGCCAACTTCGCACATACTTTGCTCTCATCTCTCCCCGCATTCTGCATAGTGAGGCAGAGGTGCCATGCCATGTTTGGTTTGTATACATGGCTAGCCACGGTTCCCACAGTATGTAGTGTAATTGAGTCTGCTACATGCACATGTTGTTTGTCATGTTGAATGTCATTATATAAGGTAGCACGTTTATTCACGAGCAGTGGCTTATTCCTTTTACATATCGCTGTCTTAAAGAGCATACAAAAGTTTTTCTCACAGGTGAATAGTGCGACCACAATGGTAGTCATTCATTACTATCAAAGAATGTCCAACTGCATGTCGCTTCTAAGCTTACACCACCAATTTCACGTCCTTTCTTAAAAGGACGCCAACTCCCACAATCACACCAACATTCACACAGCTTTCTAATGACAGTTATCTGCTTCTCAATAACATACACTCCTACGGAATATGAGCTGGCATACCGCATGTCCTTACTGTTTCAAACACAGTAACTTCCTGTGGCAATATCTATTCCATCCCACACAAACTAACTCCCAAACTTTAAGTCCTAGTTTGAAAACACATTTCAAGAAACAAACCAAACTAAAAGCATCTTTGTTCAGGACAGAAGTCTCCCTCACTTCTGCAAAAGAAATTTATCGAATGCAGATACCACAAACTTCAAATAAAATACACTCCCTTTTAAATACGAACCGCCAATTACACTTTTTGAATTGTTACACAATTTTCAACACATGTCACACTCAAGGTCTGGCACTCTTTTTTAACACGGTCTCCCACAGCCTTCTAACAAGCTTTCAAACTGTTCTTCATTTATTACCAGACTACATTCAGACATTCTTTTGATCATCTCTGGAATAACAGGAACAGTGCCCATAATTCTCACCCTCTTTGCGGCCATCCTACTACTAATTCTACTTCTAGAAATGGCTACGCTCTCTATGGTAACAACTATGTCTAACAGAATACGCCTCCACGCCAAGCTACATCAATACTGTAAAAATACGGAAAAACTTTTCTGCTGCCTGCCTCTAACTATTATCGGAGCTAGCTACAACATAACATTTATCTACACTTATGCAATATGCGTACAACCATTGTTTGATTGCAAAACATGCCCATTAGACTGGCGAATGGATGTATCCCTTGCCAACATCTCAACAATCACTCCCGATATCCAGCAGGTAATGGAGTATCTTGAAAACCATGAACGTGATTGTTCTGGCAGCGGAGCAATGACGAATGCAATGCAAAACGGAATCGCAGCGCAATGGGATTTCTGCGCAGCCACGATAGATCTCCTGCAAGTGCGACCTTTCACAACATCGCAGATTGCCTGCCCATTCAAATTGCCGCTCCAACATTCAAGGAACATTACTGTCCCTTCGAGGATATGAATTGGATCGCTTCACTTTTCTCACACGATGGCAACAATAGCCACTTGGAACATTATGCATCTCAAGCAGCTGAAGAACTTCTGGACTGGAATCTCCAAGACTTGTAAGAAACTCACATTATTCTTGAATGGATTTTTTTCCATCTTATTTTACTTTTTCCTTTACATTTTTTATAATACACTTCAATCCTATTACTTTGATATAATAACTTTCTAAGTATACTCAGACATTTGAACTCTATCCTCATTAGTCCCCCTTACGTTTCCAGTCTAACCAGGAATCGGCGATGTATGGCCTATGAAAATACGCTGTTTACTTCCAAAATTAACCTAAACCCGACACCCATTTAGAAACCACGTCTATTCTTTGTGCACACACCTCTCTGCCTGCCTGTTATTCACAAAGCCCTTTCACACAATTTTATTCAAAGTCAGCATCTGTTCCGAACCTCACGATAAAAATGTAAAAAGACGACTTTGTTTAGGAACTGGTTAGCACAGTGTGTTAATCGTAAACTACCTTTATTTTCATTATAACATTTATTTATTCATGTCTAATAGCTATTCTGTAGGCCACATAGAACTGTAACACATAGGTGCCGATTCGGATCCTGTAAAACCCGGGTACGAACTGTCGGACGGAGCGTTTTCTCCATCTGACTCGTACCCGGGAAAAACACTTTACAAACCCGCAAGTACGATTCGTACAGAAACACCATTTCCGTACGAATCGTACAAAACACCGACCGGCTAAAATATACCCACAATTCGGATCCGGGACTCCGCGTACGCCACATTCGCACGGAGTCAGGCAGCGTTTTACGGATCAGCAAGTACAATTTGTACCCACAGCACTTCGCACGGCAATATTTTTAAGGGACCCAAAAAGTGCCAGAAAAGCGAAGTACGCCGCGATGCATGACGAAAAGGGGGCCCGGTACGCACCGTACCCCCACCCCCGCATGTACGGTGCATACCCCCACCCCCGCATGTACGGTGCGTACCCCCACCCCCGCATGTACGGTGCGTACCCCCACCCCCGCATGTACGGTGCGTACCCCCCACATGTACAGTGCGTACCCCCACCCCCGTAATTACAGTGCGTACCCCCAGCGCTACACGCTGGGGGGATGCACCGTATATGCGGGGGTACGCACCGTACATGCGGGGGTGTGGGTATGCACCGTACATGCAGGGGGTATGCACTGTACATGCAGGGGTGGGGGTACGCACCGTACATGCAGGGGGTACGCACCGTACATGCAGGGGTGGGGGTATGCACCGTACATGCGGGGGTGGGGTACGCACCGTACATGCGGGGGGTACGCACCGTACATGCGGGGATGGGGGTACGCACCGTACATCCGGGGGTGGGGGTACACACCATACATGCGGGGGGTACGCACCATACATGCGGGTGTGGGGGTATGCACTGTACATGCGGGGGTGGGGGTACGCATCGTACATGCGGGGGTGGGGGTACGCACCATACATGTGGGGGTGGGGGTACACACCGTGCATGCGGGGGTGGGGGTACGGTGCGTACAGGTACGGGGCTGTGGTACAGAGGTGGGGTACAGCGCGTACACGTATGGGTGCTGGGGTACGGTGCGTACATGGGGGGCTGGGGGTACGGTGCGGATGTACGCGGGATGGGTGGGGAGCTGGGGGGGAGCCGTGCAACTCATACCCCTCGCCCAGGTGTGCCCGGGGTAGGGGTGGTACACAGTTCGCTCCGTACGGGACATTTTACATGCGGTTGTATATTCGGACGGACGGTACGGATCGTACTTGTGCGCTCGGACTTCAGTTTTACGAATCATACGTAAAACTGTCTGGGGACGTGTCGTACACTTTTCCCGATGATATTCGGACGTAATAACTTTCCGACGCACTATCGTAGACTTTTCCCGATGCTATTCGTAGATATTTTTCACGTACGAATCGTACTTGCCAGTTTGTACGGTACCTGTACGACTCGTACGTAAAAAAATATGGATACGAGTCGTACGGTAATTTTTTGAACGGATCGGAATCGGCACCATAATGTGCAATTCACTGATGCAGGAGCTTTGATTTGACTACAGAAGAAGCAATTGGAGTTTGTCTATGCTCGATGCCTTAGAGCTCTCTACACAAGAATGTTTTTTTGAAACAGCTGAAGACAATAATGTACGGTTCTCAGAAGATTAATGTTTGTATTCATCCTCAAAGTTCCAATGTGGGTAGAACTAGTACCAATTCTGACACGCACCACATTGAATCTACTGTACAACAGATTCCTAACTATTCTACTGTTGTTAATTTTCTGTTACAAAAAAGCACTGCCAAGGTACATAAAAAGTTTGATGACTACATTTTGCAATTTCTTTTTATTTCTTTCTTTTCTAAAACGATACATGTGGTAATCGTATCCTACCTTTATTTTCTTTATAGAATGTAGAGTCATTCAAGGGTAATAGCTATTGTTTATTTCACATGCAACTGTAACATGTAATATACAATTCACCGATGCCGGAGCTTACGTTTGAATACAGAAGAAGTGGTTCAACTTTGCATCAGCTGGATACCCTAGCTCTTGCACCAGTGGGTCCAATTATGGCACTGAAATAAAGACACTTTCTATATAATTTTCAAACTCCATCCCTCTATTACACACAACCACTTTCTGAGACACAACTCATTTTACCATTTTCCTTCTCTGGCATTGCAACATTCTGCATTATATTCTTCATGAATATTCCTTTATTCCTGCTTCCTAAAACACTACATTTGACTCTTCAGACCAATAGGGATGAGTAGCTCGTTTCACACTCCCTGTATAGAATAAATGCACACTAACACTACTTACACAGGCATGCTACAGTGGCCAGTATCCTACAGCGCCCACAGCACATCACTTCACAGCAATAAACTCACGACTTACACTCACAGTTTTATCCCCGAGGCTTCATACCGATACCACTAAGTACTTTGCTTCCCACTCCCGCTATACTCTAAACGCATACTAACACCACCTGCACAGATATGCTACAGCGCCCACTATGCTACAGCGCCCAGAGCACATCACTTTACAGCACTCAGCTCACAGTTTAGATGAACGGTTTCATCCCAGAGTGTACCGGCACCTCACCTCAGCACCTTCTCACAGTGGGCAAAACAGCACTTTCACACCAGTAGGGATAAATAATTTACTTCACACTCCCTCTATAGCACACCCTACCCACCCTACAAACCTCACAGCGCTCCTACCCTCCTCTTTCCCACTTTTTTCTCCCTTTTTTCCCCTTACTCGCTTCAACGGAATCACAAAATGGCAGCCAACACTTCCTAGTTGCAACCACTCACACTGCTCATAGCCAATCACCAGCAAGCTCATGCTCGTAACACCTCAGCCAATCAGATGGCAGAATTACCAAATATTGATATCTGTAAATTTCGATATTTCTCAAAAACTACTGAACGGATTTACACCAAATAAACAAAAGAGTGCTTTCTAGATCAAGACCCTTCTCCCTGCCAACTTTGGGGTAATTCCGTTCACCTGTTCGACCTGTAGCCTTGTCTAACGTTTCCTATGGAAATTAAAATTGAAAAAACACGTTTTGGGACCCCCCTTTTTTCTTGGCCCCCCTTCACGAATCACCCCCAAACTTTCAACATAGGAGCTGATCTCAACAAAGAATTAGTTTTGAAAATTTCGCGAAGATTCGTCAATCGGCGCCAAAGTTATTGGGAATAGAATGTTGCCATTTTTCTATAGTAACTAGGTCCTAACTATAACTACCTACTGGCGACCGCCAGTAGGTCATATATATATACATATATATATATATATATATTCCCTAAAAAACCATAGGTTTCAGGGACGTTATAGTTAGTTGGACATTTCACTCATATAAAACCAGAGAAATTTGCCTGTTATAGTTAGTTGAGCTAACTATAACTTGCGCGCCCGCAATGCAATGCTGATGATGTCACATATTACATCACTCATGACATGGTCAGTGACATCACTGATGACATCACTGATGACATCTCAAATTACATCACTGATGACATCACTCATGACATCAGCCAGTGAATGTGTGTTTCGAAAACAATTTAAATATGTTTTATATATATATGCCAAGGTGTATTGAAGAATGAATGCATTTACAAGTGCCTAAAGGAATCATTTCGTATGTGTGTGACTGACTGTATAAGTGAGTGATTGAACATGTCTGCATGGGTTAGTGACTAAACTGTGTAAAAGTCTGTATTAGTCTCTCCATTGGTGTGTAAGCAACTGCATGGGTTGCTGAATACCTACATGAGTGTCTATATAGGGTATTGATTTGTTGTCTGAGTATCTGTATGGGTCCCTGAGTGTCTGTGTGGGTGGGTGGGTATATGAGTCTGTGCATAGATGTCTGAGTGGGTGATTCAGTGGTTGTATGGATTAAAAAGTGCATCTGGAAAGGGCTGTATGGGTGAGTTAGTGTGTATATGGGTGTGTTGGTGAGTGAATAAATGTCTCAGTGGTATATCTGTGACTAACTACATATGTTTAAAGCCACTATATGTGAGTGTTGGAGTATATAAATGAGTATACGTGAGACTAAGTTATTTCAAGAGTGGGTGTATAAATATGTGTCTGCTTCTATCACTGATTGTATAAGACAGTAAATATGTGTTAGTATCTGTATAAATAAGTGATGTGGTATGTCTAAAAATAACGAAGTTGGTGTGTATAACTGTATACAAGATTAAATGGGTATATGATTCATTCTTTGCATTACTGACTAGGTGTGTGAGTAACTCTATGGATGAATGGCAGCGTGTATGCATGTATAGATGTATGAGCGCATATTATAGTCCTCTATTGATGAGTAACTACATGTATAAGTGACTGGATGTGTGTGTAGACGTAGGAAATAGTGAGTGCTATATTGTATATGGCATTCTTCTATGTATGGTTTCCAAAATAGTAGTCGGCATTTTAGAATGGGTGTATCAAAGTTTATATTAGAGCATCAGTATGTGCATCAGATTGTCACGTGGATGATGTCATGAGTGATGTCATGGGTGATGTCATTTGAGATGTCATCAGTGATGTCACTGACCATGTCATGAGTGACGTAATATGTGACATCATCAGCAGTGTATAGCAGGCGCGCGAATTTCTCTGGTTTTATATGAGTCAAATGTTCAACTAACTATAACGTCCCTGAAACCAATGTTTTTTTAGTGCATTTCTAAGGTTTTTTAAATGCTAATTCCTAACTATAACGTCTTGAAAACCTATGGTTTTTTCAGTGAATTTCAAAGGTTTTTTAAATGTTAATTTCATATTTTAATGCTTATAAAACTTATATTTTTTCTATTATATTTTTAAATATTTTGGAACTCTGTTATACTTCTTGTTTTTAACTTTAAAAATCATATATGTTTTATATCTTCCCAAAAAAAGTATATCTTTTTTTTGGGGGGGGGGGGAAACTGCACTCCCATACCGGTAGCGTACCAATCTCCATCACCACACGAATCCTATCCGCCATATTGCTAAACTCGTAAATGATGCGCATTTCGTATCTGACGAGTTTGTGGTACCGCGTCCCGCGTAACATCATATACGCATGAAGTCACCCCAGTTACTACTTTGGTATCCGACGGGTACGCAGTACCAAGCCACGCATCACGTCATGTACGTATAGGGTCGCGCCTGCTGCGCGTTGCGTATTCGACGAGTACATGCTACCAGGCCCCGTGTTATATCACAGAGGTATAGTATCACGCCGGGTATGCCATTCCCTTTTTTTTGTCTCAAAAGTATATCTAAATAACTTTAAACAGTATATGAGAGCACACGAAAATCTAAATTATTTTAAACATTTAAATATTTCTAACTGTAATAAACTTATATTATGATAAATATATTTTGTCAAAATTGTGTCTGGTGCGGCCTCCTTGCGCGCTCGGTTGGTTCATAATATTTCCCATTGTAACAGTTGTATGACCCCACCCATTTTACTCATTCTCTCTACAGCGTTTGATGAGAGACACCTCTTCTGCTTAGAAAGCTTTTTTGAAAAGTGTTTTCCTGCATACACATATCTTATACTACATACAACATGCAACGATCATCTTGATCAATATTCATGCTCTGTACATCAGCCTTCCACGTGTGATTGCCATGCATCTCAAACGTTACATCAGAAAAAAAAATATGTGTTACACGATGCCCCTGGTGTGTGTGTCTGCACATTATTGTGCTGCCTTTCGGCCTGGGTACTGCTGGCTCTAATGAGCATCATCAGCCATGGGCAGACTGCACATCCTAGATCACATGCCATCTCATTAATGATAGTTTCCGCCCACCCGACACATGCTACACTAATCTAAATTGCACACTCTGCGAGGTCAAAAATACAAAAGAAACACACATAAGTACACTTCTTGGCCAGGCAGGAACTGAACAATGCCCAAGTCCCCGGGATAATTATTCACAGCCCTAAGCTGGGCTGGCGTACACAGCCCAGCCCACTTTGCGTACGTATAAATAGGATAACCACGACGCCACACATCCCTCTTCTTCCACACTACCTCAAATGATTTGCCGCATCTACCTCGTAGATCACTATGCGCAATAAAAAAAAGAAATGGATCCATGAGGTGTACTCCATCCTGGCAATCAACACGGGCTCTAAATTGTGAGCCCTACTGCCTGCCGTCTACGAAAGGGATCCATGAGGTGTACACTCTCCTGCAATCAACACTCCAACTGAATTGTGAGCACTGCTGCCCGTAGTGTTTGCTCACACAACAATGACAGCAGGTAAGCAGAGCGGCCTGGGTGCACAGGGCCTCCAATTCAGCGCGCTGCGGCGAAAGGGGTGGGGTGCTTCAGCCTAGCTGCGCAGGTCCGAACAAACGATATTGCCATGTGTTATGATGTGATCTTTGACCTCATTCAGTCACATCTCTGTCTCATTTTAAAGACCTGCTGGACTGTACTGTAGGCCTGAACCAGCGGGCAGCGCTGCCCTACAGACACCTCTTCAGCGCGGTGCTTTGGGAGGGATGGGATGCATCAGCCAGACTGCGCATGTGCGAATAAGCGATATTGCCATGTGTTATGCTGTGATCTTTGACCTCATTCACTCACATCACCATCTCATTTTAAAGACCTGCTATACCATAAGGTAGGCCTGAACCTATGGGCAGCGCTGCCCTACAGACACCTGTTGAGGGCGGTTCTGAGGGAGGGGTGGGGTGCATCACCCTGAGTGCGCACATGCGAAAAAGAGATGTTGCTGTGCGTAATGATGTGATCTCTGACCTCATTCAGTCACATCGGTCTAATTTTAAGGACCTGCTGGACCGTACTGTAGGCCTGAGCCAGCGGGCAGCGCTGCCCTACAGACACGTGGTGTTGGCTTTTAGGACACTGTAATGAGCTCCTTACTAAGTGTACATGCAGACAGGCTCCCGCCACTGCATTACACACGCACATTATGCTTCTAGCATGTGCTCTGTTCCTTTGTATGTGAACGTTGGCATAACATATTATTATTTAACCTTGTGTATTCTCGTGCACTCCAACTCCTCTTTGAACCACGATTACCACTAACAGTTGATAGATCGTACTTCAAAAACGAACGATTCACTTAACTCCTATTTTCTATCAAGCTTGAAATAAACCTTCATTTACCTCCAGACGTTTGCACAATTACATTATTTCTCCCTTTTCAGACATTCCATTGATTGCCACAAGAAGGGCGGAGTGGGAGCTGACCCCACAATGATTCCCTGACATTCTGACACCTTCCATCGTGGTATCAAGACACTGTCCCTGACCGGAGACCTGGTCTATCGTACAAACATACCCCGGACTAGGAGCTTGCACCAACACGTCGTGGGACACACAAGTGGTGGCAGGTGAGCAGTGAAGCCTCGGTGTGCAAGACCTACAATTGAGTACAGTGCAGGGGAAGGGGTTGGGGTGCAGCACCCTGGGTGCACAGGTGCATGCAAGCGATTTTCCTGTAGCTAATAATGTAGGACTATATTATCAAACAACGGCGATAACATTATCATCACTTTAGCGACAGGAAACTGCCGCTAAAGCAACGATAATGGGTTGATAATATGCCCTTGTAAATTCCCATAGAAGCCCATGTTCACACCAGAACCTGTGCTTCTAAGGGAATTCACAAGGGCATATTATCAACCCCTTATCGCCGCTTTAGCAGCAGTTTCCTGTCGCTAAAGCGGCGATAATGTTATCGCCCTTCCTTCATAATATGGCCCATAATCTCTGGCCTCATGTATTTCATTTTAAGGACTTGCTGAACCACACTCTTTCTCGCAGACCCCAGCGTCCTAGACAAACGGGTGATGGAGGGTAAACACTAAGGGTTGGCAGCAATAGGCCGACGTGCTGTCTCCTCCTCCCTCTGTTCTTTTGACTCTCCCTCCCTTTCTCCCTTCCACCCACTCCCCCTCCCTTCCATTCTCACTATGGTCCTTTCATTCGGACTGCCTTTCTTTACCTCTTCCACATAGCACACATACTTATGTTTCATTTTTGTCTTGCAGGTTTCCTACGCTGCTTCCACTGGAGTCCAACCCACATTTTTTTTATTATATATATAATATATATATTATACTGGTCTATTAAAGTTACATTTCTATTTATTTCTGTTTTAAGGTTACTTATTTTTTCAAATAATTAACTGAGTTTATAGGTCTTGTTTTTCTGACGACACTTGTCTATTGTTTATTGTGAAAATCATCTGTTTATATGAGATTTTAAGGACAACATTATTTAATATTATAGTGCACCTACCAAACATAATCTAACTGACTATTAAACAAATTAAACCTGGGTAATTGTACAACTGCAAGTGTTCTATGAGTGTATCACTTTATAACATCATAAGTACTGTCCGTGTGATTACAGAACAAATAAGGCACTGCCTAGGACCACCGAGGCTTCAGGGACTGCCGAGGCATATTTAAATAAAGACCCGGAGTGTGGTGATCCCCGGACTTCAGTTGGCCTTGAACCCCCCGAACAATTAGTAAACAATACCCGGGAAGGTGGCCCTCCCCTAGGCTGCAAAACGTCTCTGTGCCCTTCTGCACCTAATTTACATGTGACATTAAGATCCCCGGTCCTACAGAGACCCGCAATATAATAATTGGATTGGCCACAGAACATTACACACCCACCAGGGGCCTCATTTAAAAGAACGGGTGAGACCCCGCTTTTATTTATTATTTTTTTTCTCTCCATTTTTACCATCCGCAGCTCCTGTAGTACAGCAATACAAGGTTTTCCTCCTCTCGCTTCAAGTAGTCGAACATGTATTTGCTATTACAGGATGGAAGCAATGCACCACCCTCTAATAGCAAACACAAATGTCCAGCGAATGCACACCCCGGGACATGGTATGAGCTGCGCCTGAGAGGTCGCCCTCCCTACTACCATTATGCATTTGTTAGTATAAACGCATACTAACACTACTTACACACGTGTAGTAAAGTGACCAGACTGTAGTGAAGAAGCAGAGGAAGTGCAAAATATAAAAATATAAATCCTACCTGAAGTCGGATGACAGTTCAATGAGCCGACAAACCTGGCATGAGTAGAAATAGCTACACGAACAAAACGGGTCTTCAGCACAACGCAAGCAATTTTGAAATATTGCTGAGTGGTGCCTTCTTTTTGCCTTCTCCCACTCGTCGCCAAATTTATGTAGTGAAGAGGCAGACAGCAGTGAATCTAATAAGTAGATTTATTACAAGAAAACAAGACACTTGAAACAACCACCAACAGGAGCAGACAGCAAAACAACTGTCTAATCCAGCACCGTGTACAAACTCCGCAAGGTTCCCCTCATGACAGACCTATATTCTAACATTACATACTAAGGGCCATATTATCAAGGAACGGCATTCAAATTATCGCTGCTTTAGCGGCAGGTAACTCCTGCTAAAACGACGATAATGGGCTTGGTAATATGCCGTAGAGAATTCCAATAGAAGCCCATGTTTTCGTGTTAACATGGGCTTCTTTTGGAATTCTGTACGGCATATTATCAAGCCCATTGTTGCCGTTTTAGCAGGAGTTTCCTGCCGCTAAAGCGGCGATAATTTTAATGCCGTTCCTTGATAATATGGCCCTTAGATTCTACTAGAATTACATACTGACATTCTACTATGACTTACAATGGAATACTACACAGAGCATGTGACTTTACATTTACAGCAATGAGCTCATAGTTTCATCCACAAGTCTTGATACCGGTAGGGGTAAGACTTTCGCTTCCCACTCCCTATATTGTATAAAAGTAAATAAACACTACTTCCACAAGTATGCTACAGCGCCCAGAGCACATCACTTTACAGCGCCCAGAGCACATCACTTTACAGCAATGAGCTCACAATTTAGACTCACGGTTTATTCCTCGAGTCTTCACACCAGTGGGGATGAGTAGTTTGCTTCCCACTCCCTATACACTATAAACGCATACTAACACTACTTACACACTTAAACTATAGCGGCTAGTATCCTACACCACCCAGAGCCAGTTCACTTTACAGCAATCAGCTCGGTTTCATCCCCAAGCCTTCACACCGGTAGGCGTAACTACTTCACTTCCCGCTTCCGGTATACTATCAACACACAGTAGCGGTCAGTAGTTCGCTTCCCACTGTATGGTATAAACGCCTACTAACACTACTTGCACACGTATGCTACAAACACCAGACCGCATTACTTTACAGCAATCACCTCACAGTTTAGACTCTCGGTTTCATACCAGAGTGTAGCACCATATCATATCACCACCATGCCACACTGAGCAACACCGCACTTTCAGACCGTTAACAATGATAACTACCTACTGGCGACTGCCAGTAGGTAATCAAGAACAAATTACAATAGTTTCTTGATTCTTTTAGCTTTCAAAAATTAATTCTCTCTATTACTCTCTTTCTACTTTTCCATAAAAATAGTTTTTTTAATATTCAAGTACACCTCGAAGTCAGAAATGAAACGTATTCTATCAACAGACTTTCTAGAACATTCTACAACACGAGGAGGTTAAAAAGTTCATCAATTTTTTTAAACCTAACGATATTTTTGTGCAGCATTTTCTCAAACATTGTTTTAAGTTCAAACAGTGCCTTCCAAATGCAAGTAGCAGGTGTGGTTGAGTTGAGCAAATTTTATCCAATAATATGTACTATAATATGTACATGCAAACTTATTTTTCGTAACCAATCCCAAACATACTTTTTCCACAAAACGAATGTGCACCCTACTTTTAAAAAACAATGCTTTTCATCTCCCAATCAGGTACCGTTGTGTATGCGAAAAGAAACTAGTTCCCCATCTTTAAACATATCTCTTATGCTACGAAGGAACTTCATGAGCTACAGACATCTTTCCATACCTTCCAGCCATACCTTCAAAATGCTAGTGTCGATCGTAGGACATAGCTATGTTTTCTGGTGCACGAGGTATGCAGAACAGAGACGTATTGACTTAGACCTAGGTTTACAAAATGTGAACATTAAATGGTTTAGACAGAGAGGATTGAAGTGGCACCAATTGTTGCCTTTGGTTAAAACCTGTTTGCATCTCCAACACCCTGACCTCATGATTGTTCACTGTGATGGAAACGACCTAGGCACATTGGCTTGGGTAGATTTCGAAATGCTTATGAAGGACACCTTTGGACAATTGATGTTACTTTTGCCCCAAACTGTCTTTGTATATTCAAATGTATATGTCAAAGACAGAAGTGGATATGGTCCAAGCAATTTTGTCCTCAGATTGAAAAATGTCGGAAAAAAGTCAACAAAGCTGTCTCTGCATACCTCAGAGACCACAAAATGGGGTCCATATACAACAACAACATACGTTTTGATATGGCGGATATATAGAGAAGTGATGGAGTACACTTCACAGATCAGGGAAACCGAGTTCTCCTGAATAACTGGAAGCTGTGCATCAACACTTATATGTAGCTCCAACTAATCAACACAAGGGCTCGTTTTAGAGCCACCCTATAACTTACAACTTAGGCCCCCTATTTTAGGGCCATATAACGCCAACTCCCGCACCCTCGCAAAAATGTATTCTCTACACAGCTGTGGCACAGTGGCCAGACCATCTCACTTTGCAGCACAGACCTCTCGCTTTGATCCCCAGCTCTACCTACCCATAGGGGTGAGTAGTTTGCGCTCTACAAATACCATATTGATTTACCTTCGCACTCCCCAGCTAAGCACCATACACAAGCTACAATGTTCTAAACAAAAGTTCGTCCAAGTACCTATAACTACATGCTGACACTACTTGCACAGATGTGGCAAAGCGGCCAGAGCACATGACTTCACAGCATATGACACACAGTTTGGGCTCACGCTTTAATCCCCGACTCCGGCAGCAGATCAGCTTAGCAACATGAGAGTCTAGTCAATACCTCACATATATTCCATACCCCGGGACTTTCATACCAGTACGGGTCAGTAGTTCGTCCTAATAGTTATAAACACATCTGGACACTACTTCCACAACTGTAGTGCAGCGGGCACGGCACATGACTTCACAGCATGAGATACACAATTTGGGCTCACGCTTTAATCCCTGAGTCCCGCACCAGCTCACCTTACCCGCATCAGACTCTACCCAATACCTCACTTAAATTCCGTAGCCAACCACTCACACACTGGTAGGGGTAAATACTTCGCTTCACACCCCCTCTATAGCACACCCTAAATACCCCACAGTGCTCCTACCCTCCTATTTCCCACTTTTTTCCCCCTTTTTTCACCTTACTCGATTCAACGGAAACACAAAATGTCGGCCAACACTTCCTAGTTGCAACCGCTCGCACTGCTCGCAGCCAATCAGCAACAAGCTCATGCTCGTAACGCCTCAGCCAATCAGATGGCAGAATTCCCAAATATCGATATCTGTAAATTTCAATATTTCTCAAAAACTCCTGAACGGATTTACACCAAATAAACTAAAGCATGCTTTCTAGACCAAGACCCTTCTCTCTGCCAAATTTGGGGTAATTCCGTTCACCCATTCGACCTGTAACCTTGTCTAAATTTCCAATGGACATTGACATTGAAAAAACACGTTTTGGGACCCCCCTTTTTTCTCGGCCCCCCCTTCACGAATTACCCCCAAACTTTCAACATAGGAGCTGATCTCAACAAAGAATTAGTTTTGAAAATTTCGCGGAGATTCGTCAATCGACACCAAAGTTATTGGGAATAGAATGTCGCCATTTTTCTATGGTAACTAGGTCCTAACTATACCTACTGGCGACTGCCAGTAGGTAACATATATATATATATATATATATATATATATATATATATATATATATATATATATATATATATATATATATATATATATATATTATAATTATTATATATTATCTACTGTTATCTAGATAGTTATAGTTAGGACCAATTTTCCATAGGAAATCCGCAACATTCTATTCTCAATAAGTCTGGCGGCGATTGACGAATCTTCGTGACATTTTCCAAACTTTTGGCCAGCTCCGCTCCTACCCTGAAAGTTTCGTGGTGATTCGTAAAGCGGGGGCCGAGAAAAAAGGGGGGTCCCAAAACGCGTTTTCCCCATGCAATTTCCCATAGGATCTGTAGTCGCAGCTACAGCCCGAACTGCTGAACGGAATTACACCAAATTTGGCAAAGAGGTAGTCCTCAGTTCAGACTCGTGCCTTTTGCTTAAATGGTGTAAATCCGTTCAGTAGTTCCTGAGAAAATTAGGGTAAAAAAGTTAGTGATATCTATGGCCGGGGAGGATCCGCGCACCCTCCCCGCACCCTCCTCAAACCCTCCAGAGCACGAGCTGAATGCTAATTGGCTGCCAACACTCTGAATCAGGAAGTGTTGGTAGCCATCTTGTGCCTCGGTAGAACCGAGGCACAAGAAAACCGAAAAAAGGCGCAAAACGCAACAAGGGGGGATCGTGCATCCCGCTAACGGAAAAAAAAACGAAGCGCGGGCTCCCGCGCTTCGTTTTGATTTAGCCCCCGGGGGGGCCAAGACACGGGAGCAATATGGTGTTATAATGGGGGGCCCAGAGGGACCGCCACCCACCAGGACTTTTGTAAAATACGTGGGGGGCTCTCAGCCCCCCCAACCCCGGGGACCGGCACCCCGGGGCTTAAAAAATGAATGGGGGGGCTCATGGCCCTCCCGCGGAGCAGGGGACCGTGACCCCCCGGGGCTTTAAAAAAAAATATATACCCTGTGTGGGGGGCTCAAGCCCCCCACATGCCCCGGGGACCGCCACCTCCATGGGTCTCTAAATATGTAAAGTGGGGGGTCCGTGAGGGACCCCCCAGCCCCGGGGACCACCACACCCCGGGGCTTTGAAAGAGGTGGGAGGGGGGCCACGCGGCCCCCTTCCTGGAGCCCTGGATGGCCCTGGGGACTGCCGTCCCCCAGGGCCAGCTCCTGCAGAGTCGTGGGGTGCCCACCCCCAGGATACTGCCGTTTACAATGACCGGGCGGGAGCCTCGCGGCTCCCACCCTGTCATTGCAAACTGCTTTTCTATTTGGAAGAGAGAGCATGAAACCTGCTCTCTCTTCCAAATAGCAAAGCTGATTGCTTTTCCACATGGGAAGCAGCATGTTAGCTGCATCCCATGTGGAAAAGCAATGCCGGCTCCCGCAGGAAGCGTGGAGCCGGCTGAGACCGTGGGGGGATTGGGACCACCCCACGGTCCCCAACGAGATGGCCATGCCCCGGGGGATGGGGTCCCGGGGCCATAAGTGGCCCAGGAGGGGGCCCATGTGGCCCCCCTCCTAAAAAAAATAAAAAAAATAAAATAAAAAAATGGCCTCGGGGGATGGGGTCCCCGGGGCCTTAAATGGACACAGGAGGGAGGCTACGCAGCCCCCTCCCTAAAAATAAGTTCCTTTTTTTTTTAAAAAACTAGCCCACCAGGTACCTCCACTAAGCACCACGAAGCTGCGTTGCAGAGTGTTGTAAAAAGGGGTGTGGCCTCTTAACACCTCTCTGCAACGCAGCTCCCTGGTGCATACTGGAGGTACCGGATGGGCTAGTTGGCCGCCAGGGAAGCTCAGGATTCAAGGAGACTTAACCCCCAACTTAAAACACCCCACGGGGCGTGTTTGCACAGTGGTGAAGGTAGGGGGCGGGGCCTGAGGTGATGTGTGTGCAAACACGCCCTGTGGCACATTTTAAGTTGGGGAATTAATTCCTCTTCAATCCTGAGGGCCCCTGGGGACCAACTAGCCCACCAGGTACCTCCAGTAAGTGCCACAGAGCTGCGTTGCAGAGTGTTGTAAAAAGGGGCGTGGCCTCTGAACACCTCTCTGCAATGCAACTCCCTGGCGCATGCTGGAGGTACCTGGTGGGCTAGTTGGCCCCCAGGGGACCTCAGGATTGAAGAGGAGTTAATTCCCCAACTTAAAACGCACCACAGGGCGTGTTTGCACACGTCACCTCAGGCCCCGCCCCCTTCCTTCACCATTGTACAAATATTCCTGTAAAATCAGCCGAACTACGAATTCCGATTTACTCACCTGTTATCAGTAGAGAACCCAGGGCTACATCTTTTAGCCCAGCACTGACCCTGAAAAGTAATTCTAAGCGTACTTACCAGTAACTTGTATATCCTTCCATAGGAATCCATTGTGTTGTTTTCACCAGAAAAGTTTTTAAGAGTCTACTTTCACATCGTCTGTATGACTTAAACACATTCTTTCAAATGTTTACAGGAGGTTGGCCAGTGCTGGATCCAGGATCCACCACTGAGTAAGAAAAAGTAACAATAACACTACTTACCAGCTAAGTGAATTTTCTGCCATAGGATAACATTGGTGAGTCTATGGAAAAAGTTTCTTAGAGTCAACTTTTAAAATACAATAATATTCCTTAAAAATTACTACTGTAACCAAAGCACTTTTACTCAACTGTTTACAGGAGATGTCCAAGGACTGAATCTAGGATCCAGTCCTGTGGTTAGAAAAGTAATCCATAAAGTAACTAATTGCATTTAATTAAAAATTCACATTGAGCTCAATGTTGCTTTGTGTTTGAAATTGTGTTGCCCATTGCAACAACTGTAACTACTGTACTTAAAAGTCTGTTGCCTATTTGCCAAGTATTTAAACTAAAGCAATTCATTATGAGAAAGCATATTTTGTATTGTAATGTATAATGTAATTATAATGCAATTAAAAAAAATATATCTAAAATTAAATAGTTTTAAAAATGTAGTAAATCAGTATCAAAAAAATCAGTATAACAATTAATACATTAAAAATTGTCATTTACAAAACCTTTGAAATTCACTGAAAAAGCCATAGGTTTCAGGCCTGATATAGTTAGGAATTGGCATTTAAAAAACCTTAGAAATTCACTGAAAAAAACATAGGTTTCAGGGGTGTTATAGTTAGCTGGACATTTCCCTCGTACAAAACCCTAGAAATTCCCCCGTTATAGTTAGTTCAGCTAACTATTACTCGCGCCCCCGCAATGCACTGCTGATGATGTCACATATTACATCACTCATGACATGGTCAGTGACACCCCTAAGGACCCCCAGCAGCAAAGGGGACTTAATCTCCCAACCAAGAGCGTCTCAGGAAGAGCATTTGTGAAGCGGTGGACAAAGGGGGCATGGCCAGCAATCAGAAATCAGCAAGCCTGCTGTGTGGGACTTATTGGAGGTAGTAGGGGGGGTAGTTGGCTGGCCCCAACTGACGTCCTTGGGGGGCAACTACCCCTCCTGTTACCTCCAGTAAGTCCCACACTGTGGAATTGCTAATAGGTCTTCAGAGGCCATGCCCCCTTTGTCCACCACTCTGCAAATGCACCTCCTAATGCACCACTGGTTGGGGGATGAAGTTCACTTTACTTCAGAGGGACCTTGGGGACCAAGAAGCATTCCTGGTACTTCCTGTAAGTCCTATGCAAAGGAATTCCTGAGAGCTGGTCGGAGACCCAAACCCCTTTCTCCACCTCTCTGCAAACATGACTGCTAGCTATAAAACCTTAGAAATTCACTGAAAAAACACAGGTTTCAGGGACGTTATAGTTAGAAATTCGCATTTAAAAAAACCTTAGAAATTCACAGAAAAAAACAAAGGTTACAGGGACATTATAGATAGGCTGACATTTCACTCATACAAAACAAGAGAATTTCAGCTGCTATACTGAGCTAACTATAGCTCGTGCCCCACAATACACTGCTTATGACCTCACATGTTACATTACTCATGACATGGTCAGTGACATCACTGATGACATCACTGATGACATCTCAAATTACATCACTGATGTCATCAAAATGCTGAACAGCCCAATGCATTACATCATAGAACACGCCTTGCTCAAGAGGAAACGTGTTGAGTTGTTTGGCATTTTGAATTAAATCCTTTTCATGAGCTAATTGGGATGAAGATCTTTTCTTGTTGTTCGTGCAGCGATTTGAAGTGACTTTGATATACATTCCGTTTTCAATATTCTATTTTCTTCTAACTACTACACTTATGACATTCCGTTTTCAATATTCTATTTTCATCTCACTATTTCGTCCCTTGAACCTTTGATTTTTTCTGTGAATTTCTGTGGTTTGTTCAAGTTGAAGTGATATATTATTTCCATACCTAACTATACCATCAGTTCAACCTTTGTTTTTTTCATTGAAGTGCTATGGTTTTATTTTAACATAAAGTAAGATTTTTATTAATGTATTTTTCTTTGCCTACCCCTGCCAAGCATGGCTTTTAGCCACCACCGCACCTCTTCGGCCAGCCAACCCCTCAGGTCTTTTCCAGTCTGCCATCTTGCTCCCTTCAGAGTGAGATGCTTCTGTGAGTCTGATGGTAACTCACGCTGTGATTGACTGGCCGCAACATAAGGAGAAATGTTGTAGCTGCCATTTCAGGACATGGGAACTTGGTCATAGCTACCTATGGTAATGAAATGTTACTTTACCTAGAAATTCTCTGAACAACTGAGGGTTAAATGGATGTTATAGTTAGGTATGGTAATAATATATTTGCATTAAAAAAACTTCAGATGTTTACTGAAAATAACAAACCAGTATCCATTAGGCCTGCCCCGAACACTGCTCCAATTTAAGAAGGAGTTGAAGGCTCACCTCTCTAAAGAATGCTAGCATTATCCGGCCACAATCATGCTACATCTCCTATTTCATATAATTATAACTGGTGCTCTCACCATGTGCTGCTCATAAGCCCGAACCCACAGAGATCAACTGCGGAGTACTCCAAGGATCATTACTCAGCCCCACGTTCTTCAACATCTACATGGCCCCCCTTGCCGCCATCGTCAGATAGAATGGGCTCAGCATAGTATCCTACGCCAACAACACCCAGCTCATCCTCTCCCTCACGAAGAACCCCAAAGACACCAGACTCAGCTTCCAGGAAGGAATGAAAGATGTTGCAGCCTGGATTAGCAACAGCTGCGTAGATCTAAACTCAGAGAAGACAGAGGTCCTCATCCTTGGACCCTCCCCCACCGCTTGGAACAGTGCCTGATGGCCCTCTGCCCTCAGAAGCCCACCCACACCAAGGACCATGCCCGGAACCTCGGCATCATTCTAGACTCCTCCCTCACCATGACTCGCCAGATCAACACAGTAGCCTCCATCTGTTTCAACTCCCTCACATCCTCCGCAAGACCTTTAACTGGATACCCCTTGAAGCCAGAAAGACCATCACCGACACACTCATTACTAGCAGGCTGGACTAAGGAAACGCCCTCTATGTGGGAATCAACAAATCCCTGCTACACAAACTCCAGACAATCCACATCACTGCAGTCAGACTAGTTCTCGGCCCCCACGACTTGAGCACAAGACCCAACACCTACAAGACCTCCACTGGCTCCCTGTCGAGAAGAGAGTAACTTTCACGCTATTCACCAATGCCTACAAATCCCTCCACATCCGGACACAAATAACTCAACAAAAGAATCTCTTTCTACGCACCCAAAAGAAACCTCCGCTCCGCTGACTTCGCCCTGGCAGCAACCCTGCACATGCGCAGAACCAGAGCTGGATGAAGAGCCTTCTCCTTTATCACATCTAAAGCCTGGAACAAGCTCCCAGTCACAATCAGACGCTCCCCTACCCTGCACACCTTCAGGAAGAGCCTCAAGACCCTGGCTTTTTGGATGACCCGTAGCTGCACCACCCCAACAGCACTTTGAGACACTCACGGGTGAGAAGCATGCTTTAGAAATCCCCTGATTGATTCATGAGCTCATATATTACTTCAGTCATGACATAGATTATGACATTATTGATAATACTATTATATAACATCTATAATGACATCATTTGGTGACAACGCTGGGCATGTCAGAGGAGCGAGTTATAGTTCTTTGAAATAGATGTATATGATGAATTTCAGAGGTCCCCCTCCCAGAGCTTTAAAAAGACCATGGGCACCTTCTCCTCCGAGGCTTTCACTTTATCTAAAAGGGAAGGGACCAAAGCCCCCCTCCTTGAGCCATTACAGGCCTCGAGGACACCATTCCTTGGGGCCAGCTCAGTGACTGTGTCTCAGGGTGCCTATCCCCGGTAAAACAGCAGTTTCCCTGCCTACACTATTTACCGCTGTGAGGCTCTATACTAGGGAGGTAGCGGTAGATTGAATCCCCCTTTTCTTATTATCTATTAGACGTGAGAAACTGGGTGTTTGTTGCAGTAACCCCCACAATTTGTGTCTGGCTTTTGATTCAATTTTGACTGAGGAGGACTGGGACCCTGCTAACCAGTGTTCTTTCCCTAAAACTGTACCACAATTGCACAACTTCAGCCACCCCTATAATTCCCTAGTAATTAATTCCCCTGGTACCTAGGCCATGGGTACTAAAGAGGGTCATCTAGGGCAGCAGCACTGATTGTGCCACCACATGGCCCCCTCACCAAGGCTAAGCACTTTGCCATTGCAGGCTATTTGTCTTGGTGCAGGAAAATAAGAAGAGTCGACGGCACACCACTTTGTGTGTCTTGCCTCCAATGAACTGCATAAGATATAGGTGAGTCACCCCTAATGCGGGCCTTTAGCTCTAAGGAAGGGTGCACTATATCCTATATGTGGGCATATCAGCATGAGCAAATATGCCCTCACAATGTTTTGTCCGTTCTGTGATTGTGTAAGTGAACAGGGAAGACATAATGAGTTCATGGGCTGGATACTTGTCAGCACGAGTTTCCTAGCTCCATGATGGCTTCACTGATTTATAAGATGTTTGGTACCAAGCCCCCTTTCCTGCTCCACTTTTGGTGGGAGGAAAGGCAGGAAAATGAATTAGATGAGGAGGAGGGTCCCCCCTTAGCCTACACCATCCCTAGGGCTGGCCTAGGGCTGGCCAAGTGGGGTGAACCCCTTTCCTTAAATTCCACGTGGCCCCCCTTGATAAAAAAAAAACCTGCTGGTTGGGGGATGAAGTCCCCTTGGCTGCTGAGGGACCTTAAGGGGCAACAAGACCTCCTGTTACCTCTGGTAAGCCCTACACTGCGGGATTGCTGACAAGTGGTCGGAGACCACGCCCCCTTTCTCCACCACTCTGCAAACTCGCCTCTCGGTGCACTGCTGGTGGGGAATGAGGTCCCGTTGCCTCCTGAGGGCTAAAGTGGACTGCATGGAGAAAGGAGGCATGGTCTCTGACCACCTCTCAGCAATCCGGCTCTGTGGGTCTTACTGGAGTTATCAGGAGGGCTAGTTGACCCCCAAGGACCCTCAAGAGCCAAAGGGACTTCATCCCCCAACTAGTAGTGTGCCAGGAGGCACGTTTAAATAGTGGTGGAGAAAGGGGGCGTGGCCACCAAAAACTACTCAGCAAACCCACTGTGTGGGACTTGCTGGAGATAACAATAGGGGTAGTTGGTCCACAAGGACACTTAATAGCCAAGGAGACTTTATTAGTCTAATAGTAGTGTGCCTGGAGGTGCGTTTGCAGAGTGGTGGAGAAAAGGGGCATGAGACCTGGAAGGAGGCCATGCACCTCCTTCCAGGTCTCAGCAATCCTGCTGTGTGGGACTTACTGGAGGTAAGAGGAGAACTAGTTGGCCCCAAACACAGCTTGTGGTGCACTATTGGTTGAGAGATGAAGTCTACCTTACTCCTGAGGGACCTTGGGGGCCAAGAAGCCCTCCTGGTACCTCCTGTAAGTCCTACACAGGGAGATTCCTGAGAGCTCATCGGAGACCAAAGCCCCCTTTCTTCACCACTTTGCAAACAAGACTACTAGTTAAATAACCATAGAAATTCAGAGATGTCATCAGTGATGTCATTTGAGATGTCATCAGTGATATCACTAACATGCCATGAGTGATGTAATATGTGAAGTTATACGAAGTGCATTGCGGGGGCACAAGTTATTGTTTTTTCACTAACGATAATGGCGGAATTTCTCTGGTTTTGTACTAGTGACACCTGAGCCTAAATATAACATCTCTGTAACCTTTGCTTTTTCAGTGAATTTCTCAGTTTTATGAATGCTAAATCCTAACTATAACATCCCTGTACCTTATAGTATGTATATAAAAATGCTTGACCTACTGGCAGTTGCCACTAGGTAGTTATAGTTAGGTCTGCTTTTCCATAGATGGAGCGCTTTTTGGTTTGCTAATAACATTGGCTTAGTTGGACAAATCTTTCCACATATATCATCCACCTCAGCTGCTTCCTGGAAAGTTTCGGGATGATTTGTGAGATGGGGGACAAGAAAAAGGGGAGTCCCAAAGCATAACATCTTCATGCATTTTCCATAAACCACTTTAAGACAGGTTTTAGCAAAAAGTGCTGACGAAAATTGCATCAAATTTAGCAGGTACATAAATATTTGTCCACATATTGTGCTTTTTGTGAACTGATGTAAATCTGTTCAGTAGTTTTGAGATATTAAGGGTCAATTATGATTGTAGCTGGGTTTGCGAGACGCCCACGAGTGCACAAAATTAAAAATAGAGCCCGATGATTGGCAGATATACCAACATTTCCTGTGAGCTTTCATGCCCTCACAGAAGCAAGCACTTTGATTGGCTGGCTTTTGCAATGTTATACATTAAGTGGCTGGTGTTATTGTTTACTGTGAAAAATTGGAGGTGTTGTGGAAATGAAGCAAAAAGCTATACAAGCGGGCAGCAGAAAGTAATGCTGCTACCCCAGAAGTACAGAGGACGTGTCTATGGAGATTGTTTTTAATAATTATTATAATCTTGCGGAACTTTTGAGGAATAGTGAATAGTAAAAAGGGCTCGGAGTAGATTAGTTCTTCATACTTTCAATGAGAGAAGAATACATATTGTGGTCCTTGTTTTCGAGAGGAAGTGTGTAAGAGATAATACTGTGATGAGTAGAAGGTTAAATCATTTAATAAAATGTTTTGTGATCTCTCGAACCTATTGCGGGATCACAACAAGTAGGAAGGTTTAGGTGGCGTTTGAATACACTCTTCTATTCACACTTGCTACTTTATGAAGGAGTCTTACTCGAGATGGTGTTTATCAGACTCTACAATTCATACTCGTTGGTTTGAGTAGAGTTAAGGCTCATCCAAACACCCTATCATGTACACCCAGCATCTTAGATAGAGGTCTGAAAGGAGAGCTCAGTCCCTCTCCACACCTTACTATGCACACCTATCATAACAGAGAGAGTTCTCACCAGAGAAGCTGGCCCCTCCACACACTCTAATATTCACTTCTATCATCGGAGAGACAGGTCTGAGGGACAGGCCAGTCCCTCCCCATGCTCTATTGCACACACCTAATACTACAGAGAGAGGTCTCAGTCCCTCCATACACCCTACTACGCGTATCCTTCATCTGACAGAGAGGTCTAGAAAGAGAGGGCACTCCCTCCACACACCTTTCTATGCACAACCATCATCTGAGAGAGAGGTTTGAAAGGAGAAGCCAGTCCCTCCACATGCACTACTACGCACAGCCATCATCTGAGAGAAAGGTCTAAAAGGAGAGAACAGTCCCTCCCCACACCCTACCATACACAAACATCATCTGAGAGAGCAATCTCAAAGAAGAGACTAGTCACTTCCCATACATCTTACTATGCACACCCGTCATCTGAGGGAGAGGTCTCAAAGGAGAGGCCAGTCCAGCACACACCCTACTATGCACACCTGCCATATGAAAGAGAGGTCTAAAAGGAGAGGACAGTCCAGGCACTCACCTTTTGTGAGCCACTCAACTCCAGGTTGTTCCGATGGGGAAATAATATTCCCCAAATACCTGTGAGAACTAGTCACCTAGCAATGAAGTATAATACTGCCACCCTTGTAGTTCTCAAGGGGAAGGGGGGGTTGGGATAAGGAAGAGAGAGAGAGACATACCAGGTCTTCTGTGAGCTCTGCTCAGCATCACAGGTTTTCAGGGTTCCACAAGGATGATATCTACTAGGTCCAAGACTCAAAGGGTCCAAGTACTAGAGGATCTCAGGAATTCTATTATCTGTGAATTGTAAACACTGATTAAATAATGCTTCACATAAAACTATTCATGATAACACTGCTTACAAAATGTTTCACATAAAGCTATTCATGAATGTACATTTGCACCAGTATGCTACGTAGCATACCAACAAAATGGTGTTCAAGATTCTCTCTCTCATAGTTTTGCAGTTCAAACAAAGCTTCAATAATATGTTTTGAAGGGGCATGGCTTCGGCGCTGAGCACGATAGCCGCAACTCCGTGAGGCTCCATGACTTCCTGGGCTTCTGCCTGTAATGAATCCGCTCATTGATCCGTTCTCTCATGTCGGATTGCGTCAAGCAAGCACCGGAACCCAAGCTGAAGATGAAGCCCGGACCAGAGGAGAGCTATTGAGTGTAGCCTGTCCGTGCCGGGAAGTGCGGCCTAGAGAGAAGTGAGGCCTCGGGCTCGATTAGCTGAGGCGCGCGAAGGTCAGAGGTGCCAGTAAGGATCGCAAGACCAAGGGAAAAAAGTAACGGATTGTTAAAACCAGCAAGGCCGGGCGCGACTCGCTCTACAACGAGAAGTGGCTCCTGCAAATATGGAACTTAAGAGGGGCAAAGAAGGAAAGCGACGGACCCGCGAACAAAGCACCGCCCAGTGCATGCAGCCACCACTATAACCAGGGGGAATTATAAAACCTGAAGCACAACCCCCCGGTGAGTGTGTGCTGGGGTTGCGGAGTCACAAGAAGCTACAGAGGCAAGGGCGCAAGGGGAAAATACTCCAACGATAACAACAAGACGTAAACGAAGTGAAACAAAGGAGGGGAGACCCACAGAAAGCAAGATGGCACTGGCAAGGTGAAACAAAGAGGCAGAGAGAAAATCAGAGGCACGGAACAGCATTGGGATCCTCCTTGTGTGGGGACCAAGAGAACAGGTGCCCCCAGCATCTGAATGATCGCCCTGCTGGTTGGCAGACCCCCAGATGAGACGACACCCAGTTCTTGCAGCCGCCGCTTTAACCAACACCGCAGGAGCTCCTCCCCTTGTGTGGGGACCTAGAGAACAGGTGCCCCCAGCATCTGAATGATCGCCCAGCTGAGCGGCAGAGCCCTGGACAAGACGACACCCAATTCTGGTGGCCACCGCTATAACCAACACCGCGGGAGCGGTAAGACTCGAAGTGCACCCTCAGTGAGTGTGTGGGGGGATTGTGGGCCCACCAATAGCTGTGACGGCATGCAAAACCACAAATCAGTAACAAAGGAGTGATAAGAAGGGCAGGAGGTGCGTAATACACAGGAAGGCACAGGCACTGTGGAGTGCAGGGGGTAACGACTTACTAAAAGCCACCGGAGGCACAGTCGAACCCACCGCTGAGTGGTGAACAGGAGACCCCAGCGTCTGATAGATCACCCTACTGAATTGTGGGGAGACACTGACCCAGCCAACGACCATGCAGAGGCCTGAATTGTGAGGGGTGGGAGAAGAGCCGGGCAGGAGAGCCAGGGCTTGCACCCTGTTCAGAATCCGCGCCACAAGCGTGACGCCATAACGGAACCTGAAACTAGGAAAGTATAACAGCCATCTGGGCCCCAAGAGATCACCAATCAACTGTCCATAATGTCGGGAGGTAAAGGAACTAAGGGCGCCCTCCAGACCAAACTAGACAAGTTCACAATGAAAAAACGGACAGAGCCAGACGCCCTTGGTAAGGGTGGAAAGGAAGAGTCTCAGGGGCCAGACCATGGAGATCTGTCGCTGAAAGATATCATCGAGGCCATATTGAGAATTTGTACATCTCTTGAAATGAGGATGGACACGATAACGGCAGAGGTGACACTGATGAGGGCAGACATGCACAATATTAGTAAAAAAGTCCAAAATATGGAGGTGGTTACAACAGAGTTAAGTGTTGAGGCACCTCAGATGCAATGGGATATCAAGGAACTCCAGGTGGCCAGCGAGAAAATCGAGAGACTATTGGACAAATATGAAGGCCGCTCATGAAGAAATAATATCAGGATACTCGGAGTCGCTGAGAAAGCGGAGGGGCCAGCAGCTGCCCTCTTTGTTCAGACTCTCATCTGTGACTATTTGAAATAGAAATCCTTGTCCACATTCTTCACAGTTGAAAGAGCACACAGGGATCCCGGAGGCAGGCCTAAACCGGGTGCCCCCCCAGGCCCCTACTGGCGAGACTTTTAAATTTCAGGGACCTAGACGTCATTTTACAAACTGCCCGCACGGCCCTGCCAATTAAGTATGAGAACAGTGAGATCACCTTTTACCCTGACTTCATGATCACAGTGCAGAAAAAAGAAGAACTTTTCTGGAGGTCAAGAGGCAACTACGAGAAAAAGGTATCCAATACTCAATGCTGTTCCCGGCGAAGCTCAGAGTTGAAGCAGAGGGACGGTCCTGGTTCTTTGAGACGCCGGAGTCGTAGCTTTGAATTTGATCCAGACAGCACTGATCACAGACACACACAGCAACATAGCATTTTCCCAATTAAGTAAAAAATCAATGTGTCACTATCAGTCAGTCACACTACACTCACCACCACCACTACACAGATATGTGTAGGTCTGGTTTTGTTGTTGCTTACCTTTAGGCCACTTCAAAGTCAGCATCATCCAAATTGGTTGGTTTCAGTGAATTTGAAAACTTCCATCTTCTTTTGGTGGCATTCTAAAAGTAGTCGCGCTCACGCCCACAACCTGAGTCACTCCGAGTATGGCGTCCAACTCCATACCAACAGTGTCCCGACTCAATGCAATGGATCGACCTGTAGTAGTATCATTTTGTTATTGAACAAGAAGGGAACGATTGACTTGACTGAGTCACTTTTTTGTGTGTAGAGTAGACTAGATTGGTGTTTGTAAGCTTTGCATTAACTAAGTGACTGGTCAGGTCTGAGTCTTTGAGGAGTATTAGTGAGTATTAGTGAGAATCAAACAATAAAAAAAGCAGTGTGGACAGTGTGGAGTGGACCCAGTGTAGGAATTTGTTATCTGATCTTTTGAAGGGGAAGGAAAACAAATAACCTTCAGGGGGAAATTTGTGATCAGCCGTCGGTAGGCCACCACAACATTATGAATCTCAATCATCATCACTAACACATTAAGCGTAATAAACAATGACCTAGTCTTACACTGCCTGCTGCCACCACATGAATCATCTCTTCTTCTCAAGTCTGAACTCAAGTGGAGAGACTCATGATAATGGTGATATATCATCATTCACAAGTTGACATCACAACAAACAATAATCACTCAGCATTCAATGCATGCCATCATTTACCTGTGTTCTTCTTGTGTACCCACCGTGATCGATTGGTAGCACATTGTAGAATGCAGATCATCCATTTCTTCGCTGTAAATCAAATTATTAATAATGTCACATGTGGGGCAGTCCTTTTGGGCAAGGAGGAAAGGATATATAGATAATCAGGGCCCAGGGTTGGAGGCAGAGGCAGGAACACATTTGTTTGTATTCTCCATCCAATGTCTGGCTTGAGGGAAATGGCTTTAGGGCAAGTCAGGACTTCTTCACTGCAAACATTTGCAACTCCAATCTGGCAATAAAATTTGTCTAAGAGTAAGACGGTGGGTATTGATTGGTCAACCAGACACACACAAATAATAAAGTAAATAATGTTTCTTAGCTATATCTTTTTTTTGAGCATCAAAGAAAGAAAAAAAGTAACTAGAAAGCCTAGTTGTCAAGGACGTAGAGGTTGTCTTCAAACTCTGGTGGTTTGCTCAGAAATAGGTCATCTAACACACTACGTCCATGACCTGAGTCACCGTCATCATCTTCCCGCTGTGGTACTTCATATATGGTGTAATCCAGTGGTATAAAGTGCTAATTCATTTTGATCATGGTTAACCACTCCAAATTTTGGGGCGAGAGACTGGTCCTTCTCACTGTCAGAATGGCAACAGCAGTACTGAAAACATGCTCAGCCGACTGGCTTGCACAGCTATCCAATTTGTGTAGTTGGCAACATCCCCATCTGAAAAAGAAATAAAAGTGTCCACTAATGGTTTGTACTGTGGATCAAGAATTGTGACACAAATGGAATTGTTGGATGACACAATGTCTCTTTGCACCCTTGTATTTTCAGATAAGCGAATGATTAAGCTCTCCACCAACTTATATGCTTCTTTTTTTCCTCCAGACCTGCATACATTGCAGACACGTCCTTTAGCTGTTCCTGTAGCATGTGCAACAATGGGATAGCTTGGCCCATGGTACAGTCCTCCTTGCTGGCTTCACGTGTGAACACCTCGAAAGAAGCAGCATCTCTGTCAGGCACTTAACTAGGCCCAATTGGTCCATCTCAGTGATCATACCTTTCACAGTTGCATCCCCTCTTTGCATGACATATCTATTGATTGGTCTGTACTGCTCAAACAGGAGTTCAAGCATTTACTAGGTTGATTTCCAATGTGTTGACACCTCCTGAATGAGTGCTTTAACTGGCATTCTATTATCACGTGGAATGATCCTCAGCTGCTTCCGGGCTTTAAAAGAATGGCTGAAATGTGTGCAGATTCTTCTGCAGGTGGTCAATCAGTTGCTTACTCGGTCTTCTTCTTTCAGAGAGTCTTGAACAATGCCCCTCTTGGTCACAGCCGTTCAAAGACCTTAGTGTTAAAGTCTTCAAAAATGTTTGCAGCAGTATGGGATTTCTCCATGGCAAACATGGCTACTATAGCATGCTTCCGAGTGCCATTAAACATATCAGCAGTGTCAACACCTGCAGATATCTTTTCTCTAACCCCCACCAAAGAGATCCAGTGTGCAGTGATGCACATGTAATCAGTGATTTGGCAACTGGTCCACATGTCTGTCGTCAGGTGGATAGTGTGAACAGCACTCTACTGCAAAGCTAGTTCAAGCAATTCCAGCACGTCGTAATGTAGCACTGGAGCAGCAACGCTGGCGAAATAGGACAGGCTGGCAACCTTCCATTTCGGGCAGATGACTGCCACAAATTCAAGAAAACCCACCCCTTCCTCAAAAGAAAAAGGGAAGAGGTCCAGTGCTAACATTTTAGCCAGCTTCTCGTTGTGCAAATGTGCCGTTGGGTGGTTGCGTTCTTACTGACCCTCTGTCCTAAACTTGCCGAGAATGGTAGCCTGGAAATTCTTTCTTTTCTGGTGCCACTAATGCAGGTGACTTCTTGAGACCAGATATTGTTAGGCTCAATATGCACTTTTTTGTTGCGGCAGTCACTGTACTCTCTTACCTTGGACCTCTTGGTGTCTCGACCTGACTCTTGTGCCATTGCGATGTTACTGATGAAGATGTGGGCAATACAACTGCAGTGCTGGGGACAGGGCTGCTTAGTGTACCGGAGAAAATATGTCCCTCTTCTTCACCTTCCACTCTGATAGGATCTGTACCCCTACACCAACAACAGTTGCAGTGTTTTGGCCGCTAAGGTACGCCTCCCACTTGATCAAGTGGTGTTTTCTCAGATGGATTGTTTGGCCTCTGGTACCATAGTTTGTACCAAGCTAATACAGACTAACACTTGCTCCACAAATGGAGCACATAGCAATGTTCACCTCCTTCCTGCTAACCGAAAAGAAGTCCCAAACTGGGGAGGTCCACTTTCTGACGCTGCTGGTGCCACTTCCAATGTTGGATGAACTGGTAGATGGGCGTGAGGTTTGAATCTCTGCAGTACCTACTTCTACTGAGGTGGTTGTGGTGGATGTAGGTCGCTGCGAGGACTTTGTAAATATGGCAGCTGGCGGTGGTGTTGGTGGAATCTGTGTTAGTGGTATTCGTGCCAAATCCCTCACAGCAATTTGTGATGTGGTAATATTGGTCTTTCCTGGGACGGGGCTAACATTCATGATGACTGGCTCATCATCATCCTTCTCTTTTACATCTACCTCCATAACTCTAAAACTTTCCAGAACCTTCCTTTTCCTTAGCCTTGTCTTGTGGGCGTGGAGTGTCTCACTCTCAGACGGGGGCAGGATCCATGTGGTGTCTAGATCATCAAAAGGGAGGTTTGGAGAAGAAGTTGATGGACTAAAACTCTTTTTCTTGCTAGGGATCTGGAATACAATGGATGTTCTGGAAGAGTGGCTTGTTCTTCTTCCTCAACATGAAGCTCGATCTCCTGAACTGCCTCTACTTCAGGAGGAACTACTACTATTGATGGTGGTTGTGGCTGTTGTTACCCACTTTTCTGACTTTCCTGCAATGATTGGGTACTACTATGTGATAACGATAAGTCAATTTCAATGTTACTGCTCGTCATCGTTGCCGTGATTAGACTGGCCGCCGCTGAGACAGACATAGGCTTGGGCCTAACTTGGTGGGGTGGGTCCACTGATGCTGGGGTGCTGCTCCCAGCTTGCTCCCCGGACACCGCTGCTGCAATATTTGGTTTTCCAAAAAAGCTCTTGGGCGACATACCGGTGGTGCCAAGTGGCAGTGCCTTCTTCTTCTCACTGGAAACTTTGACTTTCTTGGTACTGGTATTTTCTGTGGGGCCATCTTGAAGCTGTCCGTTAGCACACAGCAGGCACTTGTCTTAGATCCACAAATTGAAGAGATGCCTTCTGTCTGGCAGTACAATGAAAAATTTTTTAAAAATTGGAAAAATTGAAAATATAAAAAAAGAACCAATTAAACAATTTGGAAAAATTAAAATGAAAAACAAATGAAAATAAACAAAAACAAATAAAAACATTAAAATAACTAAATAATTATAAATAAGTAAAAAATGTAAATTGCTCTCAAGTTTTAAATTATTAATTTATTAAGTTGCTATTATTTCATTGATCAATCATCCATGCAAGCATATGGCAAAAGGGACACACTGTCTTAATGCACAAAATGGCTGCCAGCCTGCGCCACAAGGTCATCATAAACAACAAGAAGAAGCAAGAAGAAGACATTTGAGAACAAAGAGAAGACATTTAGGCCTATGTCAAAAGCACACTGTCTGGCTTCACAAAATGGCCGCCAGCTACATGGTCAGACCACAAAAAGAAGCAATAAGCCAAGGGGAACAAAAGGAAGACATGCCAGCCTATGGCAAAAGCACACTGACTGCTTTCACAAAATGGCCGCTAGCCATATGGTCACAACAACAACAAGCAGGAGGCCTGGAAAACAATGAAATCAAGCAGGCCTAAGGACACTGACTTTATAAAATGGCACCTGCCACATGAGGAACCAAGGCAAATGAACTGCATGCCTACTATTACAATGCAAACACACTCACACACTGGCTAGACAAAGGAGTCATGCTAAACAACACATCTTTAATGCAACAATGTCAAAAACTAAAATCGACAGGGCTAAAAAGGTTTGCAAGTTACAACCCCACACATCTAACAAATGTATTTAATTTAACGCACATGAAATAAAAGTTAAATACCACAAACAAACACATTTTGTATTTTGTTATGTTATGTTATGTTATCATGATTTCTAAAGCGCACTGTTACCCTGGGGTGTCCTGGCGCTATGCGCTACCTATCTAAGAAAGCAGAGGGCCGGGAATTCACGAGAAGAGCCAGGTTTTCAGGCCCTTTCTAAATGGGAGTAATCCAGGGGAGTTCCTGAGATAGGTGGGAAGGCTATTCCAGGCCTTGACGGCACAGTGGCAGAAACTTCTGCCGCCCCATCTAAGTTTGTAATAGCGGGGAAGAATAGCGCGTTTGGATGTCAGAGATCTCAGTGTTCTCCCTGGCACATACCACTGGATGGAATGTTTGAGGAATTCAGGGCCAATGCCATTAAGGGCTTTGAAGACTAAACATAGGGCTTTAAATTGAATTCGAGCTGCAACCGGTAACCAGTGTAGGGATCTAAGCCCTGCCCTTACTGATGTAAACCTGGGTATACCGGTGAGTAATCTGGCTGCGGCGTTTTGCACAGTCTGAAGTCTCGATAACTGCTTTGTTTGGATGTTGATATAGAGACTGTTGCAATAATCCAACCGTGATAGGATTAGTGCCGTTACTGCGATTTTTAGGCAGTCGTCTGGAAGGAGGGAACTGATTTTGCGTAGGAGCTTAAGAGTAAAGGTGCAGGAAGATACAACCCTACTGATCTGATCTTCGTACGAGAGTTTGGCATCAATGAGCACCCCAAGATTTTTTGCCTTTGAAACTGGAATAGGAGGTCTGCCCATAGATGACGGCCACCAGTCTGTCGTCCAAAGGTTGGTAATATTACCAAAAAGAATGACCTCGGTCTTTCCAGCGTTTAACTTAAGGCAGTTAGCTGCCATCCAGGTAGCTATCGCCTTCATGCAGTCGTGACACTTAGAAGCTGTTTCTGCCTCTGCCCCCTTTTTGACCAACAGCACAATTTGAGTGTCGTCGGCGTAAGAAGACAGTTGAAAACCGAAAGATCTGACCAGGGTGGACAGTGGGGTAACATAAACATTAAACAAAGTGGGGCTAAGCGACGACCCCTGTGGAACCCCACATGGCAGAACAAAGGGCTTAGAACTGTTCTTACCTAGATCAACCGTTTGTGATCTATTGCTCAGAAAGGATTTCAGGAGATCCCAGGCCTTATCTCCGACCCCGACCGCTGTGAGACGGTCCATCAAGACGTCATGATGGACCGTATCAAATGCGGCCGAAAGGTCCAAAAGGATAAGGATGGCAGCGCCTCCCTGATCCAAGGCCTCCCTGATCTCTTCAGTGGATTTTAAAAGTGCCAGCTCGGTGCTGTGCTCAGCACGGAACCCGAATTGCGTGGAATCAAGAGAAGCATTCGTTTGCAGGAATTGGCTGAGTTGGGTATTCATAGCTCTCTCAATCATCTTGGCTGGGAGGGGAAGACGCGATATAGGCCTATAGTTGTTCGGGTCGCTGGCATCCAAATTGGGTTTTTTTAGAAGAGGGAGAATTGAGGCGATTTTCCAGAGGACAGGAAAGCAGCCAGCTTCAAAAATGGAGCAAAATAGTGGGGTAAGAGCTTTCCCAATGATTTCTGGGACCATCTTCAAGACAGAAGCTGGGCAGGGGTCCAGTGGGGAGCCGGAGCGAATTTCAGAGAGGAGTTTCATGACTCCTGGCTGTTCCAAAGGAATAAAATGATTGAGAGTTGGGCGGCATCTGTCACGCTCTTTGTTCCCTATAAGCGCCGGTTGTAGGGAGGGTGACGGCGCGAAGGTAAAAGATGAAAAGATAGTATCAACCTTTTGCAGGAAAAAAGCAGCTAGTGATTCACAGAGTTCCGGGGTGCTTACAATTTTTGGACAGGAGGGAGAGGTTAATTGGGAGATAGTTCTGAACAGCTCTTTAGAGGAGGAGCTAGCACCTCTGATCTGTTCTCCGTAATAAAGCTTTTTTGTTTCCTGCACTAATTTTTTCTATTTTGCCAAGGCTAACTTGTACGCTTCCTTGCTGATGTCACAGTACTCTCTTCTCCAAGCTCGTTCAAGTTTTTTACATTCTAATTTTTGGTTCTTTAGATTTTCAGTATACCAGGGGGCGGAAGGATGTACCCGCTTAGTAGTACAGGTTTTAACTGGAACTAGTTGACTGCAGGCCCGATCAACCCAGTCTGAATAGGTGGTAGCTGCCTCATCTATGTCGGTCACTGGAACAGGAAGTGAGTTAAGTAATAGATCATTTAGAGTGTGGCTGCTGATATTTTTCCAACACCTAGATTTTGAGGTGGTTCTGTTCTGAGGTTTAGGGTTTTTGAGTGAAATGCGATTAAGTTCAAATAAAATGGCTGTGTGGTCAGTCCAAATTAGGGGCAGTGATTTTAAGTAAACAAGATTCGGATAGTTGGAGAATATTCCATCCAACGTATGGCCTGCAGAGTGGGTGGGGTCATCTACTAGTTGTTTAAGATCACCTCCATTAAATATTTGATGCAGTTTTTGACTGTCAGGATCGTTCGCATCATCCAAATGAAAGTTGAAATCGCCCAAAATGGTGAAATTGGTATTACTTAGTCCTTCTTCTAGAAAGGAGCCAATGGAATCTAGAAAAGCCCCTCTAGGCCCCGGGGGGCGATACAGGAGAACACAGTTAAAGGTCTCATGGTGTGAGATTTGGATGTTAATTAGTAAGGCTTCACAAGTAGAGTTGGAGGCGTTGGTAAATTTCGGTTTAAAAGAGTCATGGTAAAGGACTGCCAATCCACCACCTCTTCTAGAGGGTCTGTCTTGGGTAAAGCAGTGAAAACCTAAAGGGGTAGCTTTGAGTAAGTCAGGGCCAGAGGATTCATGGGACCAGGATTCAGTTATCAGGGCCAGCCTAATATCGTTTTCCTCCATAAATAAAGCGCATTCCACGCTATGTTTAATAAGAGACCTAGCGTTAAGCAGAAGGCATTTAATGGGTGGCAGAGCTAATGGGGTCAGAAAAGTGTGGGCATAAAGGGGACTACTCTTCGTCGAGATTCTCGACAGGATAAAGGAGCACCCTGGGCAATGTAGCTCCTGTGTCTTCTCCATCAAGTGAAGATCCCATCTGGGGCATCTAATATTTGCGGGAGCATAAGCCATCTCCAGAAGGTGCTCACGAGAATACCTGATCGGATGGGTGGCAAGCGGACCAGGGGGACATGCCCTGAGCCCGGGCCGAGCGCGGACGGGCGCAGACGGGCTTGCCTTTGGCGCGCCGGTGGCGCGCCGGCGGCGCGCCCGCTGCGCGGTCGCGTCAGCGTGTGGCTTTGAAGGGAAGCAAAAAGGAAGACTGAAACGCTAACCGCAAATATGGCGGTGCCCAGGTTCCCAAACCTTTGCCGGGCAAGCGAGGATGGAGGTAAGTGCAAAGTGCCTGTGCTTGTGTGCAGATATAAATTAAAATGAGCAGCCAAATAACAAAGATAAAACAAAACAAGTGTAAACGTTGGTCAGATAAAACGTTATACAGGTAAAGCAGCAATCACGTTTAAAACAATCAGCAGAATTAAAATATAGAGACAAAAGCAGTTTTCGAATCAAGTGCGGGGAATAGCCAACAAGTCACCACCTGGCGAGCGTTGAACGCAGCTTCGCCTAGGAGGTAGCGCTGCGCGGTCGCGTCAGCGTGTGGCTTTGAAGGGAAGCGAAAAGGAAGACTGAAACGCTAACCGCAAATATGGCGGTGCCCAGGTTCCCAAACCTTTGCCGGGCAAGCGAGGATGGAGGTAAGTGCAAAGTGCCTGTGCTTGTGTGCAGATATAAATTAAAATGAGCAGCCAAATAACAAAGTTAAAACAAAACAAGTGTAAACGTTGGTCAGATAAAACGTTATACAGGTAAAGCAGCAATCACGTTTAAAACAATCAGCAGAATTAAAATATAGAGACAAAAGCAGTTTTCGAATCAAGTGCGGGGAATAGCCAACAAGTCACCACCTGGCGAGCGTTGAACGCAGCTTCGCCTAGGAGGTAGCGCTGCGCGGTCGCGTCAGCGTGTGGCTTTGAAGGGAAGCGAAAAGGAAGACTGAAACGCTAACCGCAAATATGGCGGTGCCCAGGTTCCCAAACCTTTGCCGGGCAAGCGAGGATGGAGGTAAGTGCAAAGTGCCTGTGCTTGTATGCAGATATAAATTAAAATGAGCAGCCAAATAACAAAGATAAAACAAAACAAGTGTAAACGTTGGTCAGATAAAACGTTATACAGGTAAAGCAGCAATCACGTTTAAAACAATCAGCAGAATTAAAATATAGAGACAAAAGCAGTTTTCGAATCAAGTGCGGGGAATAGCCAACAAGTCACCACCTGGCGAGCGTTGAACGCAGCTTCGCCTAGGAGGTAGCGCTGCGCGGTCGCGTCAGCGTGTGGCTTTGAAGGGAAGCGAAAAGGAAGACTGAAACGCTAACCGCAAATATGGCGGTGACCAGGTTCCCAAACCTTTGCCGGGCAAGCGAGGATGGAGGTAAGTGCAAAGTGCCTGTGCTTGTGTGCAGATATAAATTAAAATGAGCAGCCAAATAACAAAGTTAAAACAAAACAAGTGTAAACGTTGGTCAGATAAAACGTTATACAGGTAAAGCAGCAATCACGTTTAAAACAATCAGCAGAATTAAAATATAGAGACAAAAGCAGTTTTCGAATCAAGTGCGGGGAATAGCCAACAAGTCACCACCTGGCGAGCGTTGAACGCAGCTTCGCCTAGGAGGTAGCGCCTCCAATGTCATCTATGGCCAAAATTATGTTTAAACTCATCAGACACCACAGAATCAGTTGTAACATGCACCCATGAGTAGCTCTGGTCCTACTGGCTGGAAACCCCATTGGCAGACTAGGCCACATAGTGAATCAATTCAAATCAATATTGCAAATTTATTAAAAACATGGAGACAATTTAGTGAACTGTGCCACATTTTTGCTGAATAAAAGAAGAAAAAAATACATGCAAACAACAACCAGCAAGAAGACATGGCCACAACAAAAAAGGCATGCAGGCCAATAGCAGAAGCACACTGGCTGCCTTCACAAAATGGCCGCCAGCCACATGTAACACACTGGCTGCCTTCACAAAATGGCCGCCAACCACATGGTCAGGCCACAACAAGAAGCAATAAGCCTACAAAGGGAAGACATGCAGGGCTATGCCAAAAGCATACTGACTGCCTCCACAAAATGGCCACCAGCCACATGGCCACAACAACAAGCAGGAGGCATGGAAAACAATGGACACAAGCAGGCCTATGGACACAGACTTTACAAAACGGCCCCTGGCCCCATGAAGAGCCAAGGCAAATGCTGGCCTACTGTTGGATTAGGCCCTTTTTGCAGGGTAATCCCTGAACTTTTTGCCTTCCTCCTAGCCTTTTTTTCTGAAATGGTGTTAGTGGTTTTAGGCCTCTGGGCACTTTAGCACTGATTTCCAGTGTAAAGTGCGTGTGATCTCTGTGGTAAACATGGCAAGATTGGTCTACACCTGTTTGGCATAATTAATTTACCCTTCAGTCCCTTGTAAAGTGGTATCTCAGATACCCAGGGCCAGTAAATTAAATGCTACTGGTGGACTTGCAGTGTTGATTGCGTCACCCACCAAAGTAGCCTTTCAAACCTGTCTCAGGTCTTTGCCAGTGCAGGGCCTGTGCGCACAGGGTTACTGCTGCTGTGACATGGCAACTAAAGTGTGTGCCATGTCTCTCACCCCTAAGGTAGGCCCTAGCTAGCCCTATGGGCAGGGTGCATTGTAGGTAAAAGTTAGAACATGTACCTTATTTTAAGTGTGTGACAAACAGCCATTTTGGTTTCTCACTGCTGTGAGGCTGCCCTCTCATAGGAATGCATTGGGGATTCCCTGATAAGTGTTTCAGTGGTAATTCCTGATATGAGAGAAGCAGCGTGGCCATGTTTCCATGTTTGGTATGTTGGGAATAGTAATAATAAATGCTGTGCAATGGTGTGCGCAGATTTATTATCACTATTTTAGGAATACCACTTTCAGAAGTTTCTCATTTCTGTGTGCTATGTGTCTGCCTGCCTGATGTGTATTGCATGTCTGGCTCTGGAGTGACAGGAGCTGGTGAGGTGTGTGTGGCTCCAGGGAGGGCAGGGTGAGTCAGTGCTAGGCTGAATGGGGGATCTGCATTTGGAATAGTGGGAGGAGTAGTCACCTGAGTCTGAATAGGTCTGTGCCTGCCTGAGTGAATGCTGGCTCTGCCCCCCTGTGGTGGTCTGATGACCGAGCCCCCACCTGACAAAGGGAGAGAGGAGCCCTGTAAACGGAGTGCTCTAATACCCGCCACAACCAGTTGGTACTAGTCCCCCCAGCCCTGTGCCAAGGGCAGAACAAAGAAAGAATGAAGTATAAACATTAGGGCTGTGACCCCATGTAAAGTGAGACTTGGGGGGGACTTGCTGCTGCTGGGCCCCAGGAGGAACCGCCATGAGGGACTGCCTCCCTACTGGAGGGCCCTGGGTGCTGGCCTGCCTGGGCCCAGACTTTGCCCTGGAACTGTTGGGGGCACAGCGCCTCATGAGCGCTGCACCTTTATTGTTGTTGGCTCTAGGACCAGAGGAGTGCTTCTGGCCGTGCAGCACTGTGCTGCGACGAATTTGGAGGGAATCCCGATGTGGGGATTCCCCCACATTGCTGTCTTGGAGGCGAGAGCTCACCCCGCATTGATGCCTTTTTGAGTTGGAGCTCACCCCATTGTTCATGTGCTCCTGATTCGTGGGAGCCCACCCTGCTTTGTGTCACTTGAAGGCAGGAGCCTACCCCGCACTGTGGGCTCGTGTTGAGCCGGAAGTCAGGCAGGTCGCCTGATCGTGGGCGGAGCCTGGCCCAAGGATGGGGGAATAAGCTGGGCGATGGCAGGAAGTCAGGCAGTGGAAGGACTGATGTTGGGTGGGACTCTGCTGAGAAGACAGAGAGCCCCTTGCACTACTGCAAAGAAGAGGAAGGGGGGCAGAGCCAGCATTCACTCAGGCAGGCACAGACCTATTCAGACTCAGGTGACTAATCCTCCCGCTATTCCAAATGCAGATCCCCCATTCAGCCAAGCTACCAAGGGGCTGAGCAGGGGTTAACTTCTGCATGTAACTCCCTTGCCATGACTAGAGTGGTGGTTTCTGCCTGGCTTAAGCGCAAGCCCTAGCCAACCAGAAATCCCATTTCTAACACCTACTATTATAAACACACTCATTCACTGGCCAGACAAAGGAAGCATGCTAAACTACACATATTTAATGCAACAATGCTGAAAACGAAAATCCACAGGGCTAAAAAGGTTTGCAAGTTACAACCACACACATACAACAAAGGCATTAACACATGAATAAAAGTGAAGTACCACAAACAAAACACCTTTTGTATTTTAATCCAATGCCATCCATGCCCTTAATGATGTTTAAATTCAACAAACACCACAGAAACAGTTGTTTCATGCACCCATGAGTAGCTCTGGGCCTACTGGCAGACAAATGAGCTGCATAGTGAATTAATAAATATTGCAAATTTATTTAAAAACATGGAGGACATGTAGTGAACAGTGCAACATGTTTCCTTTATAAAAGAAGACAAATTACTTACAAAGAAACGACTTGGCCCCCACTGAAACTACAGGCCACCCACCACAATAAAGTTTTAAAAAATCGATGAAAAGTACAAACAAATCTAGGTGCATGGCTTCAAAACAAACAACAACAGTTTTCAACTGAAATCTCAAATTCAAAGTCCTAAAATCCAATGATATATTCTGCATCAGACACAAAGAGTGATCCTTCCAGCTCTAAATCCAAATGAAGAGTGACCAGCAGATGGAAAAAGCAGTGGGAGGAGCCTCCTGGACGGGAACAGGAAGTTGGGGACTCTGGGGCACTTCCTTCCTCTTGAAAAAAAAAGTAAAGAAAAGAAAAAAGACTCCTTGCACAAAAACTGATAGCCAAATGTCAATTTGAGGAGTTTATTCACTCCAAATCATCATTTTGAGAAGGTTTTAATGCTGCTCGGGGAGAGAACCTTCTCCAAATTGCAATTGAGGTAGATCCTGCATGTTTGGGATCACGTTTTTCACAAAACCCCACTGGCGCGCTTGAATGACATGTTGGTGACCGCAAACTCTCGCTGGACCATGCGGTCGCCTTGAAAATCTTGAGGCACTCACGAACAGCTCGGAAATTGCATCGGCGATTGCGAGCACCCGGTAAGTCACTTCAGCACATACGAAAATACATTTTGGGTGCACCAACACAAAAAAACTCTGCTCCATTGCGGGATGCGGAGTATATCGGCAACTCCGCATTCTATTGGGAGTTGCCAAAACTCAGCAAACTCCGCAAGCGGAGTGGAGTTTTACACGCAGGCTTATTTTGAACATTACAAACTTATGAAATGATGCCACAGGAAATTTGATAAACACTGGGCAGTTAAAATGCAGGAGTGGCTTTAGAGAGTGGCAGGGACAGGTGCATGCCTTTGATAAAGGCATAGAGGGTAGAGGCCTGCAGGTCAAGAAGTTTTTACATACAAGGGATATATTGTGGTTAATTCTAAAATTAATTTTAAATTTGTGTGGTATTATACTAAACATTTTGGTTGTATATATTTTCAAACTTTCTAGATTTTTGCATGTCTATATTTTTGCATTGGGTATTTTGGTCATTAATTTTATTTTGCTCACCAGGAATATATTTATCTAGTTCCATCCTCTGATAATCTTATCTCAAGCTTTTCCTTTAAATCCTGTCAGGGCTGATAATAAATTGGCCATCTTCAAGATCAAGTGCTTACCCTATTCTTGATCTGATTCAGAATCTGGCTTTTTTATCATGTGCTGCAGGGCATCAGGACAAATAAAAACAAATGTTTAACTTTACTGCCATTACCTCCAAAGAGCCATTTGACTGATTTCACTTGATTAATCTAGTTATGCGCATTGACATTTATCATGCTCTATCTTGTGCCGAGAGCAGCGCATAGGCATTCACTTGGTTCAAGAGAACTGCCAATGCAAGGTTATGAATAGTGGGCACCAAAGTATCGGAGTGGATGTTCCATACTAGGACAAGAAGATCTTTGCTCTTACTGGAGGCCTATTAATGCTTCAAATCAATTCAACATCACTCTTTAAGTACCATGGTCTTGTTTTACATCAGTATATTCTCACATTTATTTTTGATAATCTACTCCCATGGTTTTGCCCGATTATTTCTGCATTATGTGATAAAGAGGGACTCAGATGCTAAGTGTTACATGCAGCTATAAAAAACACTACTCTTTACAAAATTGAAAGAGGCTATACTAATCTCATGCCAACTTCTGGATGGCCATCTGCTCTGTCAGAAGTTGTTTCATTTGTCTGTGTTCTTGAACTAATCCTTGTGACATAAATATTCCAGTAATGTTCTCAGCCTGGCTTGAAAATGAATGCGAAAAACATAATCCACAAATTATCCATTAGTTTTAATAGAAGCTTTGATATCCTTTAAATATATGCCCATGTCATGAAGCTATTTCTTGGCCAATGATTTGGGCTCAATGAACCAATCAAACATTTATAAATAATTGTGGGCCTGATGTACGTACAGGCAAGTTACAAATGGGGCAAACTGCACAACAACTTTTTGCGACTTGCCTGTTATTTTTGAGAGACTACTTATATACTAATAGGCCACAACTCAAAATCTCGCATCTAACATGGTGGACATTCAATAGAGCGAAATTAAACAATAAGCATTAACCTTTCCAATGAAGGGACACGCTCGAGAATCTATCAATAATGTAAAGGTGAGAGCGGAAAGTACTCTCTTAATTGCCAAAAATGTATTGCTGTGAAGGTAGTTTTTCGAGAAATGGTTATAAACAATCTGCACGAAGACTGCTAGCTCCTCTTCTTGACTCCTCCCCTTTGGGTAAATGTTCCTGTCATTTCAAGCAGGGGGGCCAACCCTAAGCATCAATATAGTATAAAGCAAAGGGGTTCTACAGCCAAAATAACAGAAGAAACATATTGGGCAGGAATATGTGGCAGCAGGAATAAGCATAGATCAAGATTAGACTAAAGAATTTAATGCTGATATCGATTGCACCTGTGCATTAATAGCCATCGATGCTAATGTAAACTTGCTTTGTTGAAATGTGATATTTCTGCATTTACTGCTATGTTTGCCGCATCACTTCCATCTCTTAATGTCTTATTTTTTAATTGCCTTATGTTAGATTTATTTGATCATTTACACTTTTGAATTTTGTATTGGGATTTTTTTTTCTACTGTTGATAAATTACCACATTACAAAGTTAATGCACGACTTCTTTTTTACGTGCGTGAGAAATGTGAAGTTTTGTCAAAATTATTATGAAATTTGAGTTTTTAATAATGTTCTTTTTTTGCAAGGTCCTTTATGATTTAGTAATGTGTTTGTCTGATTAATATTCAGTTCCTGGTGGAGCAGGTGATACAGGTGACGTCATGGGTGTCCCTGACAGCATGAATATTTAAGCACACCAGTTGTACAAACATTGGGGCACATAATCAAGGACATGCGATGATTATAGCAAACCGCGCTTAGCGCGATTCACATTATCGCTGTATTACATCGCTGTGTTAGCTACGTATTATCAACGTGTAGCTAACAGGCGATGTAATTCCAGCGAATAACAGGAATAGCGCGTGAAATCCAGCAAAGATTTCACAGCGCTAATGCGAGGCTTGCTGATAGGGGAGTGTGGACCTAACATGGCAATCCACCTCCCATTATCAGTATGCCTAAGTCATTTCAAAAGCAGGAGTTACATACCTGCGATAACCCCGGTTAGCGCGGTTATTTCTATCGCTTCGCAGGTCTCCTGCACGGCTTGCTAATCTCGTGAAGCCGTGTTAGTGAGGATTTTAATGTTGTTTAGCTAGGCAACGCCTACTTTGCATGTCATTAGAGATATTGATCGCTGACATGCAAAGTAGTAAGGAAACACGCGCTAACGCTTGTTAGCATATCCTTGCAAATAGGGTGTTAAAAAGATTGACGGTTTTTCAGCGCCATTTGCCGAAAAAGCGGCGATGTTTCCCTTAACTATATGCCCCATTGACTTTAACCTTAACCTTCTGATGACCGGATGAATTGCCAGTTCTAAATCCGGATTCCATCCACTAAGGCAAGATATGCTGTCGCTTTTGAGCTGCTATGAGGTGCACACAACACTTTCTAAAAATAGTTATCCTAAGGTTTTGCCTTTTCATCTCTCCTTCAAGTAATCTCAGACTGTTTGAGAATAATTTGTGTTAGACAAATAGTTCTGTGAAGACAAACATGAGAACATTCCAACTGGAAGTTGTTAGGTTACACTATACTATGTGGAGTCTTTTTTTAATTATTATTTTTTATTTTTATATTTAAAATAAATTTAAAAAACACGTGGTGTAATCTCCTGCGGACACACCCTCTGCCATTTCACCTCTACTTTTATGGGTCCACATTTTTTATCATCCCGTAACACCCTATATAGGTGGGTGACAAATTTCCCCCCTCCAGCCATGGCAATTATAGTGACCAAGGTATGAGTGTGCCCCGGGGCCTCTGGGAACATAGGCCATAATTGCTGTGCCGTTGCTGCTATTTTGGCATATTGCAAAAATTGCCCCGATCCCAACTCAAAGATATCTACCTCCTCCTGATATGTAATGAATCTGTTTGCCGGGTAGAGGTCAGACAACATTAGGCAGCCCCCTTCCTTCCACATGTCTGTCAACATAACCTGCTCAATTTGAGCGAAGGGTGGCATTAGCCAGAAATCTGCATCTGGGGCATATGGCCATTCCCGAATAAGCCTCCTGACCACTCGGTTCCATATTGCAGCTAGAAATCAAACCAATAGAGGACATTGTTCCCGTTGCCCCCCCCCCCCGCCAAAGGAGTGCTTCTAACTGTCATTCCCCATATGTGTCTGCTAGTAGTGACCTTTCCCAGGAAGGGTCTGTGTCCAACCAGGCTATGGCATGCTGTAATTGTGATGCAAAGTAATAGAGCTCTAAATCTGGAATTTCTAAATCTCCCTTGCCCCACTTGCGTTTCATGACCTCTAGCCTGACCCGACAATGTTTCCCACTCCATAACAATTGTATGAGCAGAGCATCTATTTCTTTAAATACCTGATGCGGGAGTTCAAAGAAGGAACCCTACAATGTGAAGAAACATCTAGGCAAAACCACCATTTTTATCAAGGCGATTTTCCCCATCAGTGAGAGCTTGAGTGTGTTCCAGAAGGTAATACTGCCCTGAAGACCCCTGAGTATTCTCCCCATATTGTGCTGGTATAAGGTGTCCTCATCTCTACTTATAGACATCCCGAGATAGTGCAGTGTGTCTGATACCCACGGGAGCCCCATCTCAGGGAGCTGGACTCCGTCCCTCTCGTTCACCAACCCAATCGCATATAGTGGTGATTTTAGCTAATTATTGTAAAGTCCGGAGGCCTTGGCAAACTGATTTAAAACCGCAAGCAATAGCGGAATTGATCGGGGCGGTTGGCATAGGTACACCAATGCATCATCGGCATACAGTGATACAATATGTTCTGTACCACCCACTCGAAGGCCCTGCCCCTGGAGCACCTCACGAAGATGACATGCCAATTGCTCCATTGCCAGGGCGAACAGCAAGGAGGACAGCGGACACACTTGTCGTGTCCCCCTTTCTATTGATATTTCATCCGAGAGGTACCGACCCGTGCAAACCCTCGTCACAGGCTGAGCATAAAGTAGTTTCACCCACTTTACGAATGCTTCACCTATCCCCATTTTTAAAAGCACCTGTCATAAGTATTCCCATCGGACCGAGTCGAACGTTTGTTCGATATCTAGGAATACTAAGGTACTCTGTTGGGCGCTACCCTTCAACGATTGCATGACGTGTGCGAGAGGCGGATGTTCCTTAACTTCTTGAGTGCCCATGACGAGATGGTCTCGTCATGGGCCGCGGTTGCGCTGTGCCCATGACGAGACTATCTCGTCATGAGCCCCGCCCGCTAATGAAACGCCCGGCACAGGGCGTGGAAAGGGCGGGGCACTCAAGGGGTTAAAGAGTTCCTACCGGGCATAAAACCTGACTGGTCATCATGCACCAGCTGCCTGAGATACGAAAGCAGCCTACTTGCCAGCACTTGGCTGATAATTTTAAGATCCACGTTTAGCATAGAAATGGGCCGATACAAACTGGGGAGCAGGGGATCCTTCCCCTGTTTGGGGATCATCACAATCAGCGCTTCGTGCATGGAATCTGGGAGAATGCCATTCTCGCCTGCTTCCACAGTAATTTCCAGGAGTTTAGGAATCAAGACCCCCTAATATTCTTTGTATAGTTCCCCCGCTAGGCCATCCATCCCGGGGGACTTAGCGGTCTTCAAATGAGCGATCGCCACTCTTACCTCCTCTCCTCTGAAAGGGGCCCCCAGGGACTCTTGACTCTCTGGGTCAAGGCAAGGCAGATCCACCTCGGCAAGGTAGGCCTTCACAACCTCCGGGGCGGTAGGGGGTCATGGCTCAGAATATATCTTTTGTAAATGGGTGGTAAAGGCCCCATTTATCTTGTGTTGTGAATAGACCATTTGGCCATGCTCGGTTTTAATTGTCAAAATCGGGTGAGGCTGTGTCTCCATCCTAATCAGGCGTGCCAGCAGGCGCCCTGCCTTGTCACCCTCCATGTACCAACGGCACCTACTCGTGGCTCTATTATATTTGCCCAGTGAGTCCCAGATGTCCCCTATCTTCCGTCGTTGTCTCGGCCATTTAACAGGCCTCTCCTTGTCTGTGGGAAGCTCTTTTTCCAGAACAGCTAAGCACACCTCCTGGTGTTGTAAATCCCGTTCTAGCACTCTCTTAACCCCCACCTCAGTGGACATACATCCCCCCGCAACACAACTAGGGGTGGGCGGAATTTGCGAAATCCACTTTCGCAAATTATCGCGAAAATGTTAAAAATTATCGCAAACACGCGGAAATATCACGAAGATGCAGAAGTTTTTTTCCCGCATGTTCGCGAGATTTTCTGCATGGTTGCGGCTCGCCAACTTACCCATGTGGTTGCTCGCGGGCGCGGCCATCTTGTTTTCAGTTGTCTTGCGGTGGATGATCGCGAGAAGAAAGACGTGATCGCGTGACGCATGACGTCACTGCGGGCGCGAACTGTCGCGAGACAGCGCAAATGGCTAAAAACAATACAACATCTCATGGAGAATGCGACCGGATCAAGAAAACTTGTCGGCGAACACAGGGATTCAGGTATGGCGATCGCGCGCGCGCGAGAATGTATTATTTTACAGCGCGAGCAAGAAGCAAATTATCGCCAAGCTGCGGAATGTGGAAATTTTGACATTTTCACGCTTTCCGCGGAACGCGAAAATGTCAAATTATCGCAATTTCTGCAAACGGAACGAAATTTTCGCCCAGGCCTAAACACAACCTTCATCGCATCCCATTCAAACCCTCTAGTGCTGGCTGTATTCCAATTCATGTCCAATTAGTCCTCTAGCCCTGTCATTATCGCATTTTTGTAAACCGGGTCCATGAAGGCCTCGGTGTTTAGTCTCCATAACGGTACCTTGGATCTCGGCCGGCCCAAAGTATATGTTATCAGCAGGGGGGAGTGGTCTGACAGATAGCGGACCAGGTACTGTGTCTCCTCTATCTGATTAGCAGCTGCAATCTGAATAAAGATATAGTCCACTCTACTATATGTGTTGGCAGGAGGTGTGTGACATGAGTACACTCGACAACAGGGGTTACGGTGCCCCCATGTATCCAGCAAATGATAGTTGTGGAGCATCTGGCATAAAGCCTCTCTTGTTTTAGGTTTGGCTTCCAAGTTGGGGGGTGTCTGTCTAACTCCTCATCCAGGGCACAATTATAATCTCCTGCGACAATCAGCTCTGCACCTGGATCCAGATCTAACTGCCCCAGGACCTTTCCCAAAAACTCCCCATCATCACTATTCGGAGCGTATATGTTTACCAAGCACATGCATCGCTCATGTAGTGACCCCTCCACCACCACATATCTCCCGTCCACGTTATGAGTTTATAATTCTGTTTATCAGCTGGCATGAGTCTGACATCTGTTGGTGCGGTGACACCCATCATATGTGGGGATGAAACCCAAAAGTGTCGCATTGTGACCCCTCGTTCTAAAATCTCCAAGGACCTCTAGTGACGCGGCATAGTACATTCCCGGTATTAAACTGCAAAACATAACAGTGCGAACTCCCAATCCCACGTCCCTCCTCCCACAGGCAGTAGTACTTCATTCTCATAACCCAACCCTGGTCTGAGGACTCGGGACTCTGCCCCACAGCTGTCACCCTCCCCCTAGATCACAACATAATAGTCATCAACTATAGTCTGAAGGACGTTAACAAGAAAAATTAAATCCCAATCTCTTTTATACAGCCAAGCTGTCTGGCACCACGCGTCCCCGCCCGACTAGTTATACTGTGTGGAGTCTTATCAAGATAGCCACCTCAACATCCATGTGCAGAATGCCAGATGCCACAGCCAACAGTCACTAGGTCTAGTAACCTCCTGCAGTTGTATATGCTTGCATGTCAACACTACTACAAGAACCTGTTCACCTACTTCATTCAATTTTAATCTGTAACGGTATTGAAAAGTGGGTTATTAGTAGTGGCAAATATGCATTTGCTACTTGCAATAAGGTAACTAACACAGTCTAGGGCTCAGAATAGGTCTCAGAAAATTATTCCCATGCTCAACCCTTGGTAGCTTGGCTGCGAGGGGGCAGGCCTAACTTCAGAGACAGGTATGTAAAGCATTTAAAAATGGGAAATATATGTTTCTTTAAAATGTCACCAAAACTAAACAAAACCTGCTGAAGGGAACCAGAGATATACATTTTTAAAAGATGAAACACATTCTGGTGTTTAGAAACCAATAGTTCTGGACATTTGGTCGCCTCTGACTGGGACAAAGTCAAAGTTTGAGGCCAACCACAATGGAGCCCTGGTCGGAAACACTAAGCGGGAGACCCCTGTCACGATTTTACATTCAGACTTACAAACTTTCCTGAAGGGCTTCTCACCAGACATCGTGCAGCCTCCTCCAGCAGGCAGGATTCAGTGAGAGTCCAGTCACCCCCTGGAGCTTTTTCACAAAAGTTCACCAAAATTCCCAAACTTCTGGAACTTGTTTCTAAAGTTCCTCTTGAGGGTCCAATGTGTCAAAAAACACAATCCAAGGGTCTGGAATCTCCGAGATGATCCTTGAAAGGTTGGGACCACAATTTCCACAATGCACCTAGACAACACCCTTAAAAGTCCACTGGTTTCACTCCAGGTAGGGGACACAGTGGAGTTGATTCAGGTGAGCTCTGTTAACCTGTAGCTTGCAGGGAGCTCACACTTTATTCCTCTTGAAACAAGGTACATCCAAAGGGCTGTAGTTCCAGATAATGCAGCAAGCGCAGTCAGTCAGAATGCAGGGTCTGATGATGCAACTCAAGGTGTAGCTTGGCAATCCTTCTTCTTCTCTCAGTTTCAAGCAGCAGAGTTGAGAGGCACTGCTCCTCTCAGAAACATATTCAGTGTTCTCTGGGGTCACACAGGAGGGTATTCCTGTCCAATGAGATGCAGGACAACACCCCAGAGCATGACCATTTCCTCCAAAGTGTGGCACAATAGTCTCCCAGAAATCACTGTTTATCCAAAATTCAATATGGCTGAAGTCTCAGTAGGCAGGCAAGAGCTGGCTACCCCAACCTCCAGGATAGCTCATTTCCATATTCTCCCTGTCTCTGGCATCTGCACATTCCTTCCTTAAGCCTGCCATCTGGCTGGGTTCAAAGAGTAGGGGTGTAAATGTAACTGGTTTCTCCTTCCTGTTTCCTCCTTCTATTGAATATTATTGTTTACGACCCCTCCCCCTTGCTCTGGCATTCCTATGTAGCAGAACCCTCTCCTCCCAGAATGGTTCTTTAACCCGAAGGTCTACTTATCACCTTATCAAAGCAGCCTGGCTAATCCACTTAACTCTGACCAATCAGGGCAGATCACTGGAAGCCTGAATTTTGGCTTACAGAGATGAAAGTCTTATAACTTCTTGTCCACACCTTTTAGGATAAATTCAACAATACCTTATTGTTGGATTTATCGATACTATTCTAGTAAGTCCTTGAATTATATTTTTCTGATTCTCCAGGCAGAAATTATTAATAACTTCTTGCCATGTTGACCTAAGTGGCTGGGGATCTGCAATGGGGAAAACAAATTCTCCAACACCAGGGCTTATAAAACATCTTTTATAAGGACTGTGCCTAAATATACAGGACCCCCTCCCCCCTGGAACACCTAGGGGAGACCTTAGGGGTTCTGAATATGTACAAATATTGCAGATCTACACTCCAAGTGCTCCTGGCACAAAAGTCGATTTTGAGAAACACTTTACTACAATGTGGGAAGTGAAATCTGCAATTTCACAAAACCCAAGGCATATACAACCTATTTTATAAGGGTCCTCCTTATAACTACCTGACCCACATCACTGGGACACCTAGGGGATACCCTGGGGTACCTAATATGCCAAAACATTTTACCTTATCAATTTTTAAGCCAAAGTCGAGTTTGGGCACAATTTGCATTTTAAAAGCAGTCCTGCAACACACAGCTGCTTTCAAACTGACCTCCAGCCTCAGCAGTGCACACATGCAAGTGCAGAAAGGGCTGCTGGCCTCTAAGCTGCCATGCCCTATCATATACTAGGGGCTTAAAGGTAGTTTTGACCTCACTGCCCTAATATATACTAGGGCCTTATAGTGGAGGTCATGCCAATCATAGGGGAACCCAAACCCATACTCTACCCTAGTATATGTAGGTGTTTTCACTGTGTTCCAACTGTATTTTCAGCATAGCACTGGCCCTGGGCCTGGGCCTGGTTAGGCAGAACCCAGAGACAGTCAGAGTCACTTACCACTAGTATCAGCAAGCAAAAAATGGGGGTGCCCACGGCACAAGGATGGATTTGCAACAAAAGGCTTTTGGTAATCTATCGACCAACAAACACTACATCATTGCTCGGCCCACAAAGAAAAGTGCATGAATGATGATTTACCAGAATGCAGGTGGGAAGAGTGATGGACTTGGTCCTTTCTGCAGGGTCATCCTAAACTTTTTTCCTTAACCCTTTTTTTTTCTTAATCTGTTTATAGTGGCTTTTAGGACATTGCTAACCAGTGCTAAAGTGTGTGTGCTCTATCTTCTGAACATGGTAAAATTGGTTCACACCAAATTGCCACATTTAGTTTACTTGTAAGTCCCTAGTAAAGTGGGACTACATGTACCCATGGGTCTCTGAATTAAATGCTACTAGCGGGCCTACAGCACTTATTGTGTCACCCACTGCCATTTTGATCTGGCAAAATAAAACATTTGCTAAGTTTAAACCTTCCTTTTTAACCCCTTCAGCGCGGCGGGAATTCCCCCGCGGTGCTGAAGGGTTCGAGCGCGGGCGGGGCCATGACGGAACGGTTCCGTCATGAGCACAGCGCAACCGATGCTCATGACGGAACCGTTCCATCATGGGCATGGAAGGGGTTAAGATATATAAGTCACCACTAGGGTAGCCCATAGAGCAGGGTGCAAAGTGTTTGAAAAGTTTGACATATACTTTCAAATTTTACATGTGCTGGCATTGAAAAACTCTAAAATTCAGTCAGGCTTTCAGTCAAAATACTTTTATTTGGCTATGTAGCCATAAAAAGACAGACACAATAATAAAACACACATTTAAAAAATGCAAAAGATTTACATAAAGTGCTTAAAGTAGTAGACGTGTTCAACAGTTGAATAAATGCATAACATATTGATGAAACATATTGAAAGCAATTCATAAACAGCAAACCATTGCATTAAATAAGTACTTGTCTTGAAAACTTTATAAAATGTTATGCTAAAAGGCATATGTAATAAGCCAAAAGATTTTGTCCCTCCAAATCCTCAATGCTTGCCGAACAAAGTTGAAAAATGCATGACAAATAAACAGTGAATCCAGGTGAATCTAGGTGCAGTAAAAATCAGAGACTTAACCTGAAAGATCTAAGGTTAATTGAACACAATATAGGGCATAGAATCTGGGCTCTAGGGGCTAGATGTATATAGATAATGGTTTGTGATGATCAATTAGCAACGTTTTACGATTTGCAATTTGGTAATCACAAACACCAATGTACAAATGTTTCTTTGACAATTTTGCAAATCCCAGTGGGTCGCAAATAGACCTACCTCATTAATATTCCGGAGGTAGATCTCGATTTGCGACCCATTAGGAATCGCAAAAATGACAGGGATGGAGGCCTACTGAGGTCAGCAGACCAGCCATATCTGTGATTACTTTTCAATAAAGCAATGGTTTTTTTTTTTTTAAATGAAGCTTGTTTTCTTAAAGGAAAATGGGATGTGTTTAAAAAATAAATATAAAAAGTTTTCTTTTCATTTTTTTAAGAGTAGCCAGTGGTCCGTGGGACCACTGCCTGCTCTTAAAAAAGTTCTTACAAACATTCATAAAGGGGGAGGCATACCTTTGGGACCCCTTCCCATTTGCAAATGGGTTACCACCTACTTGAAGTAGGTGGTAAAATGCAAATGTATTGTGACTGCATTTCGGTTGCAAAACATTCACAACTACCATTGTGATTCGATATTAGGAAGGTACGCCCTAAACACGCTGCTTCCTAAAATCAAATCGCATACTCAATTTGCAATTCGGCAACAAGTTATCAAAACACTAATTGGGTCTTTGTGCATTAAAAAATGTGGTCGCAAACGGCCCAATTCTGCGAATAGGGCCATTTGTGACCTGAAAAAACATTTGTATATCTGGCCCAAGGTGTGGTAAAAATAAAGAGTGCACTGAACGGAAATAGGAAGCCATTTCAATACAATGATATGGGATGTTAGGCATACAGGAAAGTCCCCAATGCCCTGTCTAGGAGAAAATTGAGAAGTTCACAAAGCAACGAATTTGGGGTGCATCATAAGCAAATGTGTTTTTTTGTATCAAGAGGTGATTACCAGCTAATGACCATCTTCACAATGTCTGAGGTGAGGTGTCAGCCATCTTCAAATATTCTCCAACTATAACAGGTCACTTAGTCAACATTTTGTCTCAACAGAGCAGCTTCTGAGTAATATCACACTCTCTCTGATCTGTTTTGTAAAACATCTGCTTACAAGCCAAACCCTTTCCATAAATTTACATGGTCTTCTCGGAAATAGTAGCACAGTTCGCCCTAGGGTACAGAAACATCCTGATGATGGACCACTATCCCTAATTCCACTGACTCTGAAATCTTATGACTGCCTCATCATGAGACTCAGAAAGCACATGCATATTTTCTCATATCTACCTTAGCTCCATCTGCTGTCTATAACCAATTGGGCTGGCTATATGTCTGTGTGTGTCTACCACCACTCAGTTTTCAATAATAGTCCCATCTTCATTTTTCATAGATTTTATCAGATAGTCCATTAGTCAAACCATGCATAACTAGCTACGCACTTCCTCACTATCTCTCTTCCTTAGACTGAAAACCACATTAACTATTGTAAGACATCCAAACTTGACTCTTTACTGCCTTCCTAGAATAGTCTGCCTGTCTCCCATTCGATGTATTAAGTTGCAAGAAACAGCAACACGGCACTTTGTTGCAGAGTATCAGATGTTTTATAAATTCATTCATCATTGATGAAAATGAATGATGGGAACAGCTGTGCACCATGGCCACTGAAGTCCTCTTGTGACCTCCCAGATCATCATCCTTTAGAAATATTTGGGAGAGAATCATAGCATGTGTAGGCTTTCCTCTTTTAGAGTAAAATGTTGTACAGGATGTGGCCATAATTAAGTGTTTGAGGAAGGAGATGAGTGGAGAAGGAAGAGGCCAGGGGATTATCTGCAGAGTGAATTGGGTTGAGCTGTGAGGACGGTTGCAAAATTTATAAAATGAGCAGGTAGCATGTGGGGACAGTTGCTGTAGGGAAGCATGCACTCAACACTGTATTTGCCTCAAAATGTATATTTGGGTCTCAGTCAAAGCAAATTATTACATCACTTGCAGTGACCAACACACCATCAAATTGATGCTTAATATCCCAATTGCACCACTATCACCATCAGCACCTAAATTATTATCCTTTAACAAGCCATTAAAGAGCTTTGGCTTCTAGTCTTTCTTGTGTTACCTCTCAGTGACATGGCCACTAAACCTATTGCTATCTATTGAGAAATTCCACAGGTTAAGTGAAAATACATAATCTACAGAGCAAGCATCGTGAGGGTGTCCAGGCACTGAGGACACTGCTGCAGGGGAGGGTTCAGTTGAATAGCCAGGTCTTGAGTCCTTTCCTGAATTCCAGCAGAGAAGAAAAAAGGTCTGAGGGGAAGTGGGAGTTCGTTCCAGGCCTTTGCAGTGAGGTAGGAGAAGGAATGTCCTCCTCTCTTGCTGTTGTGGGTGTGTGGGGTGTGAGCGAAGAAGAGGGAGGCAGCAGAGCACAGGTGTCTAGAGGGTAGGTGTAAGTTCAGGTGGTGGTTGATGTATGCTGGCCCTTGGTTGTGTAGGGCATTGAAAGTGTGCGTCAACATCTTGAACTGGCATCTCTTCTCAATGGGAAGCCAATGGAGCTTCTTGAGGTGGGGTGTGATGTGGGTAAACTTGGAGAGGTCTAGGATGAGTCTGGCTACTGAATTCTGTATGACTGAGGTCACTTGAGGACGTGCGAGGCGATTCCTAAGTACTGAGATTTGCTGTAGTTCAATCAGCTGGTGACAAGGTTTTGGGTGACTGTCTGTCTGGCATCAATTAAGAATCACTCAAAGATTTTACGGATCTTGTGAAAGGCAAGGAAACAGGTGGATTAGACTGTGTTGATCTATCTGTTCATGGAGAGGTTGCTGTCCAAGATGATGCCAAGGTTGCAGGCGTGGTTGGTCGGAGTGGGTGAGGGTCCTAGTTTGGGAGGCTACCAGGCGTTGCTTCATGGGGAGGTGTTCCAGAAAATCAGCACTTCTGTGTTGTCTGTGTTGAGCTTGAAGCAGTTGTCTTTCATACCATTAGCGAACCTCATCATGCACTTGTGGAAGTTAGTCAGCGCGGTGGAATGCTCCTCTGATAGCGATAGGATGAGCTGGGTGTCAGTGGTGTAGGATATGATGCTAAATCCATGTGTTCTGATGATGTCATGTAGGTGTTGAACAGAGTAGTGCTGAGGGGCGAGCCTTGAGGGATGTTGCTGATGGTGTTCTTGGGCTCTGACGTGAAGAGAGGTAAGCAGGTTCTCTGGGTTCTTCCAATGAGGAAGGAGGTGATTCATCTGAGGGTGTCTTCTTAGATGCCAATGTGGTGAAGCCTTTTGATGAGGGCATAGTGATATACTGTGTCAAACACTGCTGAGAGGTAGAGGAGGATCAGGGCTGCCAATATTGCCTGGTTGAGGAGGGTTCTGATGTCATCTGTGGCTGTGATTAGGGCAGTTTCAGTGTTGTGTTTGATGTGGAATCTGGATTGAAAGGTGTCCAGAAGATTGTTGATCTCCAGGTGGTGTGTGAGTTGGCAGTTGATGGCCTTCTTGAGGACTTTGGAGGGAAAGGGCAGCCGGGAGAAGGGGTGGTAGTTCTTGAGTTTCCTGGAGTCGGCAGATGGTTTCTTGAGTAGGGGTTTTATTTCTGCATGTTTCCATTCTTCAGGGAAGGTGGTGGATACATTGAAGATAGAGGTGAGTTTGTTGTTGATCGTCTTGCTCCCATGGTTGAAGATGTGGTGGGGACAGGGATCTGAGTGTGCTGCTCAGTGGACGGAGATGATGAAGTGGATGATGGTGTGGTCTGTCCATGTTAGCTCTGTGACATGGCTGTACAGGAATGCATCAAAGCTAAAAAAATCTCACAAGTCTCAAAAGCATCTCAGGTGTCTCATATTCAACCAAGGAACTCTTCGAAAGTATTGTAGAATTATGAAACCACATACTGCACCATAATTCACACCGAGGAATTCTTAAATTCTATAGGAGAATACCTGACAAACATTTTAATAGTCTTGAGACACACTTTTGAACAAAGGCAATCAATGACCACATCACACTGCAAATCTGGCACAGTTCTGTCAAGTTTAGTAAACAATCACATCTCCACTCACTTAACTATCTTTTCATAAAATAAACCACAGGTCTAATAAAAAGTATGAGCACCACTTGATCACCTGGATAATCCTGTCCCACGAATATACTCAAAAACATCCTCCAAGTATACTCTGCAGTCTTACGAGCCAGAGAACTTACAGTATCTGTTTCAATACGAGAACTCTCTGTTGAGTTCAAAGCACCCTACATCAAACCAATCCTGAATAAACAATAGCTTGATCATGCAGACTGACAAATTACTGACCAGTACCAAAATGGATTCTTTCTAGGTAAACTGATTCAAAATCAATATTTAGTATTTAGACAGATCTAGCAGGAGTACCTCCTCTCTAACAGGCAAAGAAGACGCACTGAATCAATGTTAGTTGCAATCTGGGATGATCTCGGAACACCCTTCAAATCAAAGGAGTCCCTGTGCTCAGTAGAGTCGCTGTACTTCTCCACAGTGACCTAAGACTAACACTTTAACAGGGTGCATCAATAACTACTGCTCAAAATAATAAACAACACGGAAATGCAGGGCACTTTTTGTTTTCTTTTTTCTTTCATTTTGTTTTATTGACCATACAAAGTGTAGTAATTATATCATATTTATCATATAGAACACAAATTTGGAGTCCTTAATTACAAAAGTGATTTATAAGTTATGTTCAAATATCCATTTACATTTAATTAAATTAACCTAATATATCATAATATTCTGGTGTATATAAAAAAGCAAAGCAAAATCAGCAAATACAATTAATACATACAAAATTCAAATTCTTCATATCAATATAAAGCTTTTCAAATAAATACCTTCTAGAATGAAAGCAATATTTTGGATTGCTAATTGTTGCCAATGTGTTGCTCAGTGACCAAACATTCAGGGGATTGTCAGATTTCCAATTAGCTGCCATAATGGATCGAGCCGAAAACAAAACTATAAACAAAAATGTGGCAGTCCCTTCCAGGTGTAGTCTCTGTTGTGGCTGATAGCCCAGGTAAGGCAGTCGGAGGGTTAAAGTAAGAAGGAGTGGGAAAAATGAATGAATGAAGATATCCAATTACCTTACATTAACAGGAGATTAACCTACATGACCCGAACATGCGCATCCAATCTCCTATTTGCTGATCGGAGCAACAAGGACAAGCAGAATGGAGAGTGGAAATCGACATAATAAAAACAAGCGGGTACACAATAAATCTTCCACATACAGAACAATTGCAGCTGTACAAATTGCCATCAATGAATGCAAGGGGAGGTTAAAAAAACGGATGTTATGCCATTCTGCAAACTGAAATGTATTCCCGAGGCTTCCTTCCACCTGCCCAAAGTAGAGTTGTCACAGTGCTTAATTTGTAAAAGAATAAGTGCTGGGGGCGGAGAGGTTTGTCAGAAGGTTATCGCCAGTGCAACAGAATGTCAGAGATGCCAAAATCCAGGCTGTCTAATCTTGATTTCACTTCATGCCTCTCTTTCTTTCACCAAATACTCTCCACCCCCTTTTTATCACTCTTGGAGGTTCGTTTATTGCTGTTTTTCCCTTTTTATCATTGTCTCTCCATCTTTCTCCTTCCCCTTCTTTTCCCATTTTCTGCTTTTCTTTCTCTTGTTCTGGGTCGAAGTCTGATGATAAAAAATAAGTCATAGTTCCCATAAATGAGTACTAGTGTGCCCCAACTGCAAGCACCTACTCAAATTAGGCACTGAGCAGTCATTCTTATATGTTTTCTTCAGGTATACTAATTAGGCAAACTATAATCTTTCATGGCAGGTCCATGTAGGCAGGGCTGACTCTAGGGCGGTGCGATCGGTGCCACCGCACCGGGCGTTGACTTGGGGTGGGGGTGTCATTTTTGAAAATGTATATTATTATTTTAAAAGCACCTGCTGCTGCGTGCCTGGACTCCAGCAATTTTCAGACATCAATTAAAATATCAAGATAACTCGGGTGATTAATCGTCTTCCTACAAAGAGACTGGAGGTTTATCTAGAGGAAGTTTTGACTCATAGTAAGGTAGCACAGAGGGTTAAAATGCCTGCTGCTAAGAACGTGTACTATGCAGATAACAAAGTGCATATAATGTAAGTAATTCAGTAGGTTACTGCTTCTGTAAGAGAGCTCCTTTTGTAACTTGCCATTTATAATTCAAAATACTTATATAGAGCATTGAGCTATTAAATGTCATCAAAAAGCTGCATGCAAACTGCACGGAACATGTTAGAGCTATGTGTGTTTTTTGCCCAGTCTTTCATTATCCTAATCTTATGAAAAGGGTCATGTGGGTTGAAAACAATTCTTATTATTTAAGAGAACCCCTAACAATGATGTTACGTTTTAAATTCTGCATTTGTGCTTTTCCAGAATAAGGACTCAAACTATATCGCTTACCAGCATCGATGACATGTCACTCCTACACTACACCTTGTAGTCCTGTCTGATGTAAAATTCCCTATACACTGATTTACCCACATAAGATTGTCTCTGTGCAATGTGAGTGGTGTAAAGTGCCCTGACACCTTACACTGGTATGAGTGGTGTTATAAAACTAAGGGGCATTATCAGCAACAACTGGCGATAATTATCGCTAAGCGCACTTAGCGCTAGGATAATTATCGCCGGCTAACGTGGATTTTTATCGCTGAGATAGCTTGCTATTAGCAATGCTTATCTCAAAAACGATAAAAATCCTAGCGCTAACTGCCAAACGTGAGATTATTGCTGGAAACTCAGCGATAATGTCACGAAGATTGGCGTTAGTTTGATGATAGGCCCTCACATACTTAGCCATGGTATCCACCTTCCATAGGATATCATGGCTAAAGTCAGTCCTGAAGCAGGCGTAAGGAAAGTAGCGATAACAGGGGTTATCGCTACTTTTCTTGCCACTATGCTTCATAGCGTGGGGCTTGATGATAGGAGAAATGTCGCTTAGCGACATTTCTCCAGTCATGTCAGGTCAGGAACGCCCACTTTGCATCTCATTAGAGATTCAAAGCTGGGCGTTAAGAATCCGGGCGCTAATGCAAGGTTTCACGCGATAGTATGACCTTGCTGATTAGGCTATAAAATTATCTCCGCTTTTCGCCCGAAAATGGACGCAAAAGGGGCGATAATTTTATATCGCCTCGTTGCTGATATGCCCCTAAAAGATTCTGAGAGACAGTGGTTATGGAGACTTGGGGGGCACTGTTAAAGGGTGCTAGTGAGGGAATCCGTGGCAGAGGTGGTCATTGTGGCAGGGCGCCAACAGACAGGGTCGCACAGGGCGCAACCAGTGTTAAAGCCGGCCCTGCGTGTAGGTGGCAAGCCAGATCCCTTGTGCAGGCTATAGTGGACACTTAAAGAGCAGAAAGTGGTCCACATAATTGCATATATGAAAATACAAGCCATTGTGATCATCTCTATGTTCTATTGGAAAATCTGACAGGTCTTCAAAGAATCGGAAGGAAAAAAGTCACAGACTTTACTCAAAGACAAAGGGTTCCCGCTATTAAATCAGGGAATATCTAAGGACTGACATACAGTAAAACAATCCACGAGTAATCACTCGGTTTTAACTGCTGGAATTTTAAAATAAAGAAAAAAGCTGTGCGTTGTTTTTCAAGGCAGATTAGATTCTTGAAGTGGGCTCGTAGGAGTTCGAGGACTAAACTGAAAACATGGGATATCTGCGATGCCTGCTCTTTAATCACCATTTTAATTTTACAGTCGATAAAAACCAAGCAGCACCAGAAGATGAAGACATGTTATAGATGAAGATCCAGAACGGTTAAGCCACGTCTTATTGTTGTCCTTTTCAGTCAGTTTCAGTATCCCGACTGGACTCGGAAACAAATAAAACAAATAATGCGTGTAGAATATTTCACTAAATTCTTTGCAGAACATAAAATGTCAGATCTAATTGCAGGATCACAGATACGTTGTATCAGATTACTCGCCAGCCTTTCCCTCGCTCTTTGAGTCTGCAGTTAATTGCTTCTCTCACTCTCTCCATAGTCCCGCGTGCCTGTAGTAAAATAATGAATCAGCTTCTGTGAATATGGAGATCTCACAGAGCTTTCAGAGGATTGCGTTGGGATCAAATTACCTTCAGCTAATACTAATTCAGTCTGCAATTCCAAATGCAATAAGCATGTGAAGGCCAAGGAATTAGTTGCAAAGGAGTTTTGTTTTACCCACTTTAAACGTTCCTCAGACAAATGCATGGTCGGATAAAACACATCTCCCCTGAAAGGGTACTGCAATAAATTAACACATATTATCAAAAAATGCAACATTGTTAAACAGTTGCTTATCAAATTTCCAAATAAGGCGTTTAATCAGAGGTTTTACTTCAACGACTGCAATTTGAATGATTAGAGAAGCAGGCAGGTAAATGATTAATGACCCATCTGTAGTAATATTGACACTTGAGCTAAACTAGTTGAATAGGCTGTATTTGTTGTAAGAACAGGAGAGCAGGTGGGGAGCACAGGGGCTCGGGCTCAACTGACTCCCTGCATGGTGTTTTCACTCATCACAACAGCTAACTTCAGTTAGAGGCCTCCCCGCCTCAACCAATCCTGGTGCAGAAGGCTATACTTCAAAGGTGCAGATTTCTAGGTGGTAATGAAGAGGTAGTCCCGCGTGACTCAGCTCGATGCCGCCCAGAATGACGTGCATTCAGTAGCATGTGCATTATCATGACTCCATGGGTTAGTAAAACCGAATTCAGAGCTAAAAGTTGTAAAACCTTGTGAAGTACGAGATTCTGCATTCATCCAGAATTACATTTATCCAAACTGACATTCTAAAAAAATGCAAATCCCCCCCATAATAAGGTCTAAATGAGACTGATACCAGGCTAAGTATAGAACGAAGCAGGTTTATTATCACAGAACCATAATAACAAGTGAGCTGAAAGAATTCTCTGTCTAGCTGAAACTTATCAATAAGCTATCATCTTGATCCACGGTGGTCGATAAATGTCTGTCCTTCGGTGAAACACTATTGCCACACCCAATGTACAGTTAAACCTGCAGAAAAAATAAGGTTCATGAGCTACCTGCATCTAAAGTCATACTCACTCCCTTTCAAATAATCAGCCTCATGAATGAATGTAATTGAAGGATTGTGAGCTTTCAACTAAGCCAACAGTGTGCTTCACTTTTACTGATTATATAAGCCATTGGCTTTTAGTGTGATAAACTTTATTTGAATCGAGGATCTGCCATAACCCAAACTAAACTAGAGTTCAGTCTCTTTTTTTCCCAGTCAAAAAAGGGCTAATCTGGGAACTTTGGCATCCAGATTTTTTTCAGTCTGCCACACTTCTATAGCACAACCCTTACCCTTAATAGTGAGTGAGGCCGCTGCCACCACAGGCAGTGGTCCTACAGCCCTCCGTATTAGCCCACGAGCAAGCAGCTCCTCTTAAAAGAAGTATTAACGAGTATTATGCCCACATATTTCGAAAGAAAGGTAGAGTCAATAATGAACTCTACTAAATTGAATAATAATTTGACAAAACCCACAAAATAATTATCTAAGTAAAAGGGTAGAAAGAAAATTCATCAATATAAAAATCAACGCTGAACAGCACCGTACACACATGATAAGAGAAAGTAATTCAGGGAACATCACTAAAATGGATAAGTCCTGCCACACAGACACAGCCTAAATTATGACTTTGACAATTTCCTGCTCAACATCATTCTTGCAAAATTTAAGCGCCTGGTTTCTGGGAAAAATATGCCCGCCTAAAATGCAGTAGCCTCGGGAGATTAGAAATCTCCCTATCGATGGAAGTAGAGAATTTGGGTGTGATTATGGACTCCAAACTATGACTCAAATGTCAGGTGACACTGTGATCATAATACTCTCACCTCTAAAAGGATACCAAGATGTACCTTTTCATATCTTGGCTTCCTCCAGAGCGAGCAGGCCTCTGCAGTTCTGATGCTGTCACTCCTTGATTATGATAATGCACTGTGCATAAGACTCATGAAAAGTCTATTCAACAAATTTAAAGAAATCCAGAATATCATTGTCAGACGGATTCTCAGCTTGAACCGATGCAATCAAAAAACTCCAGCCCGTAGGCAATGCATTAGCTTGTTATTGATAGAACATTCTCTTTCAAATCCCTTTGCTTCATTCACCTGACAGTCCATAGTATTACTCCAATCTTTCTACAGTTCAAATGTAATGCCCGATTTAGAATTTGACGGACAGGGTATTCTGTCACCGTTGCAACCGAGTACCCTGTTTGCCAAAACTCTCAATCTTCCTGCCCAATTTTAAGTCAATCAATCAAACAATCAATCAGAGTATTTGTATAGCGCACTACTTACCTGTGAAGGCCTCAAGGCGCTGAGGGGGGTGGGAGTGCTGCTACTGCTCGAAGAGCCAGGTCTTGAGGAGTCTTCTGAAGGTGAGAAGGTCTTGGGTCTGCCGTAGGTGGGTCGGGAGGGTGTTCCAGGTCTTGGTGGCGAGGTAGGAGAAGGATCTGCCATAGGAGGTCTTTAGTTGGATGCGGGGAACAGTGGCAAGCGCGAGGCTGGCTGAGCGGAGCTGGCGGGTGGGGGTGTAGAAGCTGAGTCTGCTGTTCAGGTAGGCTGGCCCGGTGTTGTGGAGTGCCTTGTGTGCGTGGGTGAGGAGCTTGAAGGTGATCCTCTTGTCGACGGGGAGCCAGTGTAGGTCTCTCAGGTGGGGGGTGATGTGGCTGCGGCGGGGGATGTTGAGGATCAGTCGGGCGGAAGCGTTTTGGATGCGTTGTAGTTGACGCTGGTATTCCTGCTAGAGTGCGTTGCCGTAGTCCAGTCTGCTGCTGACGAGGGCCTGTGTCACTGTTCTTCTTGTGTTGGTCGGGATCCACTTGTAGATCCTGGGGAGCATGCGGAGGGTGTTGTAGCAGGAGGAGGAGACGGCGCTGACCTGTTTTGACATGGTGAGGGAGGAGTCGAGGCTGAATCCTTGGTTGCGTGTATGGTCGGTGGGTGGCGGTGCTGTTCCCAGCGTGGTCGGCCACCAAGAGTCGTCCCAGGCTGAGGGGGTTGATCCGAAGATGAGGACCTCCGTCTTGTCCGAGTTCAGTTTCAGGCGGCTGCTCCACATCCAGTCGGCAACGGCCTTCATTCCCTCGAGGAGGTTGGTTTTGGCGGTGTGCGGGTGCTTGGTGAGGGAGAGGATGAGCTGGGTGTCGTCGGCATAGGAGATGATGCTGAGGTCGTGATGGCGGGCCACTTGTGCGAGGGGGGGCATGTAGACATTGAACAGCATCGGGCTGAGAGATGACCCCTGGGGGAGGCCACAGATGATGTCGGTGTTTTCGGAGTGGAAGGGTGGGAGGCGAACGCTTTGGGTTCTGCCGAAGAGGAAGGATGTGGTCCAGTCGAGGGCCTTCTCTTGGATTCTGTCTTCTTGGAGGCGTGTCTTTAGTGTGCAGTGGCAAACAGTGTCTAAGGTGGCTGACAGGTCTAGAAGGATGAGGGCTGACATTTCGCCGCTATCCAGTTGGCGTCTGATGTCGTCAGTGGTGGTGATGAAGGCTGTTTCGGTGCTGTGGTTTCGTCTGAATCCGGACTGGGACGGGTCTAAGATGTCGTTGTACTCGAGGTGGCGGGTCAGTTGTATGTTGACGATTTTATCGATGACCTTCGCCGGGAACGGGAGCAGGGAGATGGGCAGGAAGTTCTTGAGGTCCTTGGGGTCCGCCTTGGGCTTCTTGAAAAGGGCGTTGATTTCGGCGTGCTTCCGCTGTCTCGAAGGAGAAGTTGATGACCTTCCGTAGCTGGGGTGCGATAGCTGCGCCTGCTTTGTTGAACATGTGGTGTGGGCAGGGGTCCGATGGTGATCCTGAGTGGATGGAGTTCATGATCTTGCGTGTCTCGTAGTCGTTGCCGTTGCACCAGGAGGTCAGGCGGTTGGTGCGGGTGGTGTTTGTAGCGGTGGGGTCTGGCGTAATCGGGACGGCCGTGGTGTTGAAGCTGTCGTGGATGTCAGCGATAATGCGGTGGAAGAAGGTGGCCAGTGAGTCGCACAGTTCTTGTGATGGCGGGATGTCGTTGGTGTTGGCGCTGGGGTTGGAGAGTTCCTTCACAATGCTGAAAAGCTCTTTGCTGTCGTGTGCGTTGTTGTCCAGGCGGTCTTTGAAGGAGGATCTCTTGGCTAGTCTGATGAGGTGGTGATGTCTGTGGGTGGCGTCCTTGTGGGCTGCGTGGCTATCTGGGGTACTTTCGAGGAGCCATTTCTTCTCTAGTTTTCAGCATGCACATTTGGAGGTCTGGAGCTCTGCGGCGAACCAGGTGGCTTTCTTGCTGGTGCGGCTGTTGTGGAGTTTCTTGAGCGGGGCGAGGGTGTTGGCGCAGTCGTCTATCCACTGTCTGAGGCTGCGTGCAGCAGCGTCTGGGTCGGTGGGGTCGGTGGGTGGGTTCTGGGTGAGGGTGGTGGTCAGCTGGTCTCCAGTGACTTTGCTCCAGCAGCGGCAGGGGAGCGGTTGGGTGCAGTGGTGGGTGGTTGGTTTCTTGAAGGTGAAGTGGATGCATCGGTGGTCGGTGCATTGGAGTTCGGTGGTGTTGTTGAAGGCGACGTGGGTGCTGGTGGAGAAGACGGGGTCAAGCGTGTGGCCGGTGGCGTGGGTGGGTGCGGTGACGAGTTGTCTGAGGCCGAGGTTGGTGAGGTGGAAGTTGAGGTCCCCGAGGAGGATTTAGTCCATAGAGGTGAGTGCATGTGTGCTGGCGAGGTCAGCAATGGAGTTGCAGAACTTTGCCCGGGGTCTGGGGGGCCGGAGATGAGGGTTCCTCTGAGGGTAGTGTTGGGGTCGGTGTGGACCTGAAAGTGCAGGTGCTCGGCGGTGCTGAGGGTGTCATCCGTGTCTGTGAATACATTGAGGGTGGACTTGTGGACGATGGCTATTCCTCCTCCAATACCATTGGTGCGGTCCCTGCGGGTGACCTTGTAGCCATTCGGGATGGCAATGGTGATGTCAGGCGCCGAGGAGTTGTTCCACCACGTCTCGGTCAGGAAGGCAATGTCTGGGGCGGAGGTGTCGAGCAGGTCCCAGAGCTCGACTGCGTGTTTGCGTGCGGAGCGGGTGTTGAGGAGTATGTAGCGAAGGTGGTTAGGTCTGGTCCTGGGAGGTTTGTTAGCTCTGTCGCAGGTGAAGCTGCAGGTGCGGCAGGTGAAAGGTCCGTGGGTGCGTTTCGGGGCGGCCTGGAAGCAGCAGTGGTTTCGTCCGGCGTTGAGTGCGAGGAGAGTGCTGGCGTCGTATCGGAGTCTGGCGACGTGGTGGTGGCGGGCGCCAGGGATCCTGGCGCTGGTGGTGCAGATCAGAGCTTCCGAATCCCCTCTACTTCCACGGACGGAATGATTTCACAGTCACACACGCATACACACATCACACGCTGGTGGGGCCCATTACACCAACATTCACCCTAAATCACACTATCCGTGCCCTGTAAAGGAGAAACACCTTTCACATATGCTCTATCTAATCTGCCTGTACTTAGAGGTCAATGCGACCAGCTAGTTGCTGAAGATCTAGTGAAATACATTTCAAAGAATACACAATAAAATCAAATAAACATGACCAGAAATAATCACCCGAGACAGGAATTCAAACAGATTGTTCATTTATCTAATATTTCAAGGAAAGCCAATTAAATGCAAATTCATTTTTCTCATATTTACCTATTCTGTCTAAATGTCAGATCCTAAGTCAGAACCGGTCCTCTGAAGAAAAATTAGAGTCTTCTGTCGTCATGTAGAGTCATCGTCCTCTCCGTCAGCATAGGGACCTCGCATCATCAGCTCGGGAAGAAGTGGCGCTAGACCTCTCTAGTCTACTTACATTTATACTGAAATTTACATTCTAAAAAGTATTATTTCTTTATTCAGAACGGATGAATGGCGGAAATAATGTCATCTCAGTACTTTTTCGATATTTTTACGGAAGGTTCTCACATAGATTGTCCCAACTAATGAATAGCAAAATTGAATGTTCATGACTAATTCGCAACATTCACGGATGTCTCTATTTAGTTGAATTTGTTGCAAAAATGGGTGCACTCTCAGTTCATATCAACTTTTCCGTCTTTCAGGGGCTTTTGGCTGTTGTCCCAGACTTGTCATCATTCTTATGGCTTTTCAGTTCACCGGAGGTGCAAGGTCACAGGCAGAGCGAAGCCTTTCTGTAAATTTCCAGCAACTCCAATGCAGGCTGCAGGTGGCGGCCATTTTGTGGCAGGCCCCAATGGACAACTTAAAGTAAAATAAACATAAAACAGAATTACTGCATAGAAATGATTAAACAGTGTTATTCCCCTGCTAATACCCTTATGTGTGTGTATTTATCTAACCATTTGCGACATCAGAAGCCATTAATGCATATTAATTATAAGCGCAAAGCACCATAACATCACATAAGCAACATCGTTTTCTGTCAGTTTGCTCACCAACTTAGTTCACTTGTTATTTAGCCATGCAATAGCATTCCCACGTGTAATTCTCTCGTTAATAAGGTTGATTAGTCAACATTCGACAAACTTTTAATACTTTAATAATTAATCAGTAGTACTTTTAGTTATAACATGCGAAAATGAAACAGGTATTCGGTTTTAGAGTAAAAACCCTGCTCCATCAATCCCCCCTTTGGTGATATATAATCACCACAAAAATCAAAACCCCAAAAATCAATTTAGTTTCCCCTTTTAGAAGAATTTGAAATGTCTTCTTGTTCTTGTTTTTAGACCCTAGTTTCCATCTCATCTTCCTTTTTAGTTTCTATATACATGCTTTCTCTTAGCTCTTCTAGTTCTATTTCTTGTGGATCTCTTTCTGATTTCTTTTGTCTCTTTTTAACATTTTCTTTTATGATTTTCTTTTTATTTCTTCTATATCTACAACACATACATCCTAATCTAAGGATCAATAATGCAACTATTACACAAGTTAATGGAAATAGTATCTTACCAAATATGGTACTACCTATTTTAGCTACAAAATTCTTAATAGCAATCATCTTGTTAGCCATTTTAGTCCAGATACTTTCAGCTTCCAGTGGTACTAATTCTTCATGCAAATCAGTAATATTTTTGATGTAAACTTTTAGATCTTTACTTTCGTCAGGAGTTTAAGTGCAACAATGTGGAACTTTCAGCATTCCACAGACTCCCCCCTCTTTTGCCAAAAGAATGTCAAGGGCAAGTCGATTTTGCATCACCATAGCACGCAAAGCAACCATTTCTGTATTAACCAAAAAAAAGCCTCCAGCGGTGCTTGTTGACAAGCGATCTACCACTGTTGACAACTTCCGAATGCCATAGGCATTTAAAGAAATTCCCACTGCTGGAATTAAAGCTCCAAAAATATCTCCTACAATTTCTGTCCATGTTTCTCTTCTATAGCGTGTTAATGTGTTAGAATGTTCAGCATCATCTACTCTATCCATGTGAAAAATCTTTGGAAAGACCAGGCCAACATAACATGTACCAAACCAATGGTCAGGCAAACGGTAATAAGCCTTGTTCCCACAAATATAATACACTCCCGGAAAAACTGGATCTTCTCCTCCTCTAAATCCCCATCTGGTTGCAATAAAGTATGTATCATGGCACTCACTAGTCCCTATGAAATAATAATCATATTGGGATCTCTTACTGGTAATGCACAGTTTCCCTTTCTGTGGGGCATCTATAGCCATAGTTGGACTGGCTCCATTTTTCAACTCCTTTTCTTTCTCAATATCCCACATTGTGTCACTCATTTTATGCCCTTCTGCTTTCTTGTGCATGTTCAACCTTCTTCTCTCAACCATGTCTAGAAAATTATTCTCTTCTCCTTTCAATTTGCAAGTTAAATTGTTTCTAAAAACATAGTCTAAGGTTAATTCTCTGATTTCTAGAAAAATCTCACCTAAAGTGTTAGCATCCTTTGCAGGATCCAGTTCTTTATTCATAGGCAACTGACCAAGAATATTATCTATATTAGACATATTGTAATCTAATTTCCCTAACTGATAAAATATACTAATCAACACACTACAGGAAATTCCATACGGAGCCGGAAGATGATGATAAGTCACTCCTTCTGAAACAGAGGCAGGTAATTGCATGCAGACGTAGCAATCCCTTACTTCCATTGTCTTTACGTACTCATACAAAAATTTAGAAAAAACATTGCTAGAAAAATCGTTAATTGACCTATCCTTATGTATATGTACATTACTAGTTCTAGTTGGAACTACTTTTAACGGACTCTTCCGTATATTAGTCTTGTTCTCAGTATGACCTTCTAAAGTGTCTATAGTGACTCTAAATGAAATCAGTAGAGCAAGCACGCTCCAAAGCAGCATTAATAAACCTGTACAGCAGCAGCACATTTTGCACCATCTTTTCAGAAAGGTACATCTACTTTTATTCTCAGTGTTAGCCATTTTGTTAATTTGACCGTGTCTTTTGACTTAGCCTCTTCTACTCCTTTACTGAACTTTTTAAGGGCAGCAAGTACCCACCAGATTATTAAACTCTACTAATTTTAGTACCACTTCTTCTTCTCTTCTCCAAGTGATTTTCCTTGGATTTACTCAATTTGGGTTTTCATCACTTTTCACTGTCTCTTCATCATCATCAAACTGTATCAGGTCCTGAACATCCGTCTCTTCTCCAATGTCGGACAAGATAACTCTCAGGATTCCCACAGCTTCTTCTTCAGCAACCTCCTTCAGTAAAGCCTCCTCTGGACTTCCTTGGCTGTCCGCCTCTTCTCCTTCTTCAGGCAGTGCCACATGCGTCCATTCCGGTGACTTGTACCTCTGGTTTGGTTTTCTTATTCTTTTAGTTCTCTCAGGTATCTTTGCTTCTTCTTCTTTGGTTGGGTTTTGACTTGACACTTCGTTCACCTGCTCAGCTCTCGAAGAGTTAACTCGTGTCAGTCTGTACCTCAGTCTCTTTATCTTATTTGGCCAAAGGTCTCCTTTAGCATTTCTCTTTTTCTTTCCTTCTTTATTGTTTCTTTCTCCAAGCCAAGTTCTCTTTCTCAGAACTCGTCCTCCATGTGTCTCATTGTCACTTTCATCAGACTCTGTTTCAGTTGCTACTGGTTCATTTTCTTTAGCAACCTCTTTTTCTCCAACAGCCTCTTTTTCCACCAATTGAGACTTCCCTGCTTCTGTCCCTCCTCGGGTCTCCGACACGCAATCTTCTTGCTGTCTGCTTGTCCCTTCACCTAGCTTGTTGTTGATGTTCCCTACACCTCCTCGGGGTTTTTCCGCAATCTGTCCCTCTCTGTCTTTGTCTGTCCCTTTTCCTTCAATATTTGTCTCAGGTGGAACTTGTCCAATTCCTTCATGTGACTCAGATGTCTCTTCTGTTGGAATGTTCTTTTCTTTTCTTTCTTTCTTTTTGTGTTGGTCACTGTCAATTAGAACCTCAGTCAATTCTTCTGAGTCTGAACTTGTTTCTGCAGTTTGCACTGTTCTCTTCAGAACCTCTTCAGGTGGGATGAAAGCTTCTCTTGACTCACTTTCCCCACTTTCAGGATTCTTTTTCCTTCTTACTGCCTCACTGTCTGCATCATCACTGGAATCTGATTCTTCAAAGTATTATTTTCCAGTACCATCTCTTGGATTTGGAACTCTCAGTGTGTGGCTTGCATGTATCCAATTTTGCACACCAGCGCACTTCACAGCAGTCGTTGTGGTCAAGATGACTTGTCTTGGCCTTCCCCACCTTGGAACCAGGCAATTCCTTATTCTGTGGACTTTTATCCTTACCCAGTCCCCTGGGCTCAGATCATGGGCTGGTTTCTTTTCAAGTGTGGTGGCGTCTTCTCCAACCTGGTGAAACACAGAATGAACTGCGTCAGCCAGGCCTTTACAGTAATCCAAAATCATGTCATCAGTTATAGTCATCAGCTTGTTCACTGGTACATATGCATGCCTCATAGAACGTCCCATGATAATTTCATGTGGACTCAAACCTGTTGTTCTGTCTGGAGTAGACCTAATGGTCATCAGGACTAGAGGCAACACATCGGGCCATTTCATTCCTGTGGCTAAGCACATTTTGCCAATTCTGTTTTTGATAGTGCCATTCATCTGCTCAACAACCCCAGAAGCCTCTGGTCTGTAAGCACAATGCAACTTCTGCTGTACACTCAATGCTTCACAAATTAGACTCATGATTTCATTATAAAAATGTCCTCCTCTGTCTGATTCAATGGTTACTGTGAACCCGTACATTGGGATGAACTCTCTTAACAGTAATTTGGCCACTGTTATCCCATAATTTCTTCTTGTCGGGTACGCCTCCACCCACCTTGAGAACAAACAGACCACCACCAGAACATACCTCAACCTGTTGACTGGGGGCATTTCAATGAAATCTATCTGCATTCTTGTGAAGGGTCCTCCTTCTCTGCCTATTGTTCCTAGGCTCACCACTGTTTTCTTTCCAGGATTGAATTGTTGACATATCAGACATCTCTGACAGAGACTTTCTGCTATCAGTCTGAACTTTGGACTGTACCAGGTTTGCTTAAAGGCTCTTATCATAGCATCCCTCCCCAAGTGTCCTTGGCCATGATACATTCTTGCCATTGTTGACAACATGCTGTTTGGCATGACTGGTCTTCCATCCCTGTAGACCCACACATGATCCTTTTCTCTGGGTGCACAACCTGCCTTTACCCAATCCCTCATTTCATCATCTTCTGCCACATCCTGCAGCTGTTTTACTTCCTCCCATGTCCCTACTTCATTAGTAAACATTAATGAACAAGAAGACATTTCCCGTTCTTTGCTCCTGTTAATTGAGTGATTGTTTCTTGCACAATATTGTGCTATGTCATTGGCAAACTTATTACCAACTGTTACAAAATCGTCACCATGACCATGAGCAGCAAATTTTACAACTGCTAGTTCTTTGGGCAGCTGTATCGCCTCTAGCAGTTTTCCAATCCCTTCAGCATTCTTTATGGGAGTTCCACTTGAGGTCAGGAAACCTCTTTGTAGCCATAGTTGGCCAAAATCATGGACAACTCCGAAGCCATACTGGCTGTCAGTCATCACAGTCACTCTTACACTCCTCCCAATCTTGCATGCCTTTGTCAGTGCCACCAGTTCTGCCACCTGAGCGGATTTAACTCCTTTCAAGGGTGATGCTTCCACAACTTCCGAGACTTTGCACACAGCATATGCAGCACTCAATACTCCTTCATCTGTTCTCAAACAAGATCCATCCACAAACAACACATGATCACTTTCAGGCAGTGGCAGATCTCTTATGTCTGGCCTTGGTTTTGTGCAGTAATCAAGTACATCCAGGCAATCATGATCAACATCATTTCTCACTCCCACACATTCAGCATCAGGTAACAGTGTCGCTGGATTCACATTCACACATCTCTCCAGACTTACATTGGTTGCACCAAGAATGACTTTCTCATATTTAGTCAACCGACTATGAGACATGAACTGTGTCCGGCTCATTGTTAAAAGGATTGCCACATCATGAGGTACAAATACCCGTACAGGGTATCCCATTATGATTCCCTCACTTTGTTCCAAACTTTTGCAGGTAGCAGCTACTGCTTTCAGGCAACCTGGCAAACCCACAGCTACTGGGTCAAGAGTTGCTGCGAAATAGGCGATTGGCCTTCTCAGACGTCCGTGTTTCTGGATTAACACTGAAAGTGCACATCCATTTCTCTCACTGCAGTACAATTCAAATTCCTTTTCATAATCAGGCATCCCTAGGGCGGGAGCTCCACAAAGTCTGTCTTTCAGCTCTCTGAATGCAGCCATTTCTTCTGGGTTTAGTTCTAATGGGTCTTTCACCTCACTGTTGGTCAATTTAATCAATGGTTTGGCAATCAGGGAAAAATTACTTATCCACTGACGACAGTCTCCCACCATTCCCAGGAACATTCTCACCTCTCTTTGTGTCATTGGGGCTCTCATTCCCCTAATGTTTTTGATTCTGTCAATAGTCAATTTTCTCAGGCCTTTCTCAATATTGTGTCCCAGATACTGGACTTCTTTCTTACAGAACTGCAATTTGGCTGGAGATACCTTTAATCCTCCATCTGCAAGTGATTCAGCAATGCAATGGTATCTACTTCACAAGCTTCACGTGTTTTTGATGCCACAAGTAGGTCATCAATATATTGGACCAAGACTGAATTTTCGGGCATTGTCAGACTTTCCAGAGATTTCTTTAGCAATTGATTAAATATTGAGGGGCTTTCTGTATACCCCTGTGGAATTCGGCACCATGCCAAAATCCATTCTCCAAATCTAAAAGAAAATATTGGCTGGCTGTCATGATGCAATGGGATTGAAAAGAAAGCATGACACAAATCAATTACCGTGTACCATTCTGCATCATGAGGAATCTGATACAAAATCACTGATGGATTTGGCACAATCGGACAACATGGCACAACAATCTTGTTAATCTTTCTCAAATCTTGTACTATTCTGAACTTTCCATTAGGTTTCTTCAGTCCCATTATCGGTGAATTACATGGGCTGCTCAATATTTCTCTTAACACCCCTTGCTTGATCATTTTCTCAATTAAGGGTGTTATCCCTTCAATTATTTCAGGTGTCAATCTGTATTGCGGTATGTTTGGGTAAACCACTCCCTCTTTTTCAGTAATCTTTACTGGATCTACATTTCTCATCAGACCCACATCTTCTCCAGTAAAGTCCCAAACTGCTGCTTTTACTGTCTGTTTCAACTCTGTGGGAAATGCATCAGGATTAAATATTGCGTATGTCCCCAAAGCTTCACATTCTCTGTTATCCATGGTCATACTATATAGCACATCCTCATCAGGTGTCTCAAAGGTTATTCCATCTGGAGCACATAAAATAGTGCAATTCATTTTGCACAGCAGATCTCTGCCTAACAGGTTCACTGGACTGGTGTCACACACCACGAATCGGTGCATGTCTGAACATTTCCCTATTCTAACCTTTACTGGTTCAGTAAGTAACGTTTTGATCTGTGTGTTGGACACACCAACCACTTGGATCGCTTCGTCCGAGAGAGGAAGATTCTTTATATCTGCTGACCTGACAGTTGATCTCGTAGCCCCAGTATCAACTAGGAAAGTGATGCTTTCACCATTAATTTTCCCGTCTACAAAAGGTCCTGCCTGGTCTATTTCCAGAGTTGCGCCAAGTACGCACTCCTCCTCCTCTCTTCGGCACCGTCAGAAGTCTCCCTCAGAGTCACTTCCCTCATTTTTCAGCCAGTACTGAGATACAGCGCTTGCGCGTTTTGGTTTGATTACCTGCTCTTCATCGTAGAACCCGATTCTTGGCTGTACTTCTGGGATCCTTTTCTCTGTGGCAAGGGTGGTTTTGGCACCTGACTCTGCTGCTTATCAGCCTTCTGCTGTTGCCGATGCTGACCACACCCCTCCCTCTGCACCTGCAAATTCAATGATGAATTATCATCGTTAGTGGACGGTGGATTCTTACACTCGGATTTCCAGTGCCCCAATTTTCCACAGTTGTGACACGGGAACTTCTTTTTGGCCTCTTCTATGTTCCCTTTCCCTTTTCCTGGACCATACTTGGGTTTATTTCCTGGGATATTTGCCTGTTCAACCAGCTGAGCTTCCTGTCTTTCTGCAACTTTCACCTGTGCCCACATTACCTTTTCTTTCAGCTTTCTTTGCTTTGCCTCAATCTCATCACTGAAGTATTTTGCATGTCTCAAAATCTCATCAATCTTCTTACTCTGCCAGTCCACGGTATGCTGCCGTATCATTTCACTGATTTCAGGCCGCAAACCATACACAAATCTGTACACAAAATGACTCAGATCCTTGTCACCCAGGTGTTCATCTCCACTGAACTACTTAAAAGCTAGTATCAGTCTTTCATAGTAAGCATGGACTGATTCTTTCAATTCCTGATGTGTTTGGTCTATTTTAACCCAATCTGTCTCCTTGGGGGTACTTTATTTTTCAAGAAGGCCATAACCTGTTCATACTTTTTCATTACCTCCGGGTCTGGAGCTCCTGTCTTTTGATCTCTCGGGTATTCCTTAGTGGGCCAGTCTATGACTATTTTACATTCTGCCCACAGGTCTGCTGGTACAATTATATCAAACAGACTATTCAGGTCAATCCATAGTACTTTTGACAGCTTTACAAATCTGTCGACTTGTCTGTACCACTCCACTGGCTTTTCCCTTAATCGAAGGAAATCATTCGTGAATGATAAAATATCCTGTCTGGTCCATGGGACATGTACGTACCCTCCTCCTGGAATCTCTCTCATGGGGTAAGCTGTCACTGCCTTCCCTTTTTCTGTCAGGGGAAATGCTTAGTAGGTTCTATCCACTCCATCCTCTCGCTTTCGATACCATCTGTCTTTCCATCTTTCTACATTTCCCCATTTCCTTAACAAGGTAATCATTTCCTTAATCTGTCCTGTTCGGCCTGCATTGTTCAGATTCTCAATATCTTTGTCTGAAAAATCCACTCTGTATGTTTTCTGTAAAGCTTTCACCTTATCCATGTCAATTCCCACCTCACTGGCTATTCCTTTCAACCTGTCGTGTATGTTCTTTGCTCTCTATGTGATACTTTTACATAAAAACAGAATCTCCCCTTCCTGGTAATTCTTCAGTGTATCTGTAGGTATGGTTCCTACTATCAATTCTTCCATCTCCATACGTAGCCTAGCTACATCCATTCCTTGTGACTCTTTCTCCTTTTTCTTTAATGTTTTCAGCCAGTCATTCAAATCTTCAGCAGTTATCACAGATTTTTCCGCACCCCCTGGTTCTGCCACCCTCTGCGGTTCCAAAATTGATCCTCTGTTCCCTTCCATACATCCAGAATTCAAACTTGAGTTAGTCTGCACACTCATTTCCCCTCCACACACAGTATGTCTCCACTGATTTTCTCCTGTTCTCCACTGTGTTTCTCCCGCTCTCATTTCTGCCTGTTCCGCAGGTACAATCAACCTATTGCCCACATATGGCACCGTCAAACCATTTTCACCCGTCCTCTGCTTGTCAAAGATCGGCATAACCGGGCCTATTGTCACAGGCACTGTAACAGCCTCAAGATTCTTAGTCAGCTCCCTGATTTTCTCTGTTAGTTCAGATGTAGTTCTTGCTAGTTCTCTGGTCTTTTAATTTTCAAGTTCATTCTCTCTCTCTATCTCTCTTTCTCTCTCTCTCTCTCTCTAACTCTCTTTCTCTCTCTCTCTCTCTTTCTCTTTCTCTTTTTCTATCTCTCTCTTTCTCTCTCTCACTCTCTCTCTCTTTCTCTATCTCTCTTTCTCTATCTCTCTCTCTCTCCCTCTCTCTTTCTCTTTCCGCCAGAGAACAACCACTTTTCAGCTCAGGGGCTGTAGCCTCTGTCTTTATAACCCGCAGGGTGTTTCTCATTGGGGTAACTGCTATTTCTACCTCTGGTTCTCTTCTATACGGGGGTGGTCTTTTGTAAAGCATGTCCTCTAAGATATCATCATCAGACTCATTTGCCCCATATCTTCTGGTCTCTACATTATGTACTTTTTCTGTACATTTTCTTCCTCCTGATTCCTCTGCTGTTCTTACAGGATATAACCCCTCGGTCATAATGGCATCTCGCCACCTTCTCATTCTGTCATGATGGGTTTCGCGATCATATTTTCTACCGAACATATATCGGTAGTTACCTCCACTTCTCTATTTTTCTCGCTCATGTACTTCATCTTCCCATTCCACCAATGCCTCGAATTGCGTCGGCCTAGGCCGAGGCTCTAAATTCATCATTTTCTCTCGTAAATTTCTTAACACGGCCAAATTAAATGAGCCATGTTCCGGGAAAGCCAAAACCCCATCCTCTCTAGTATACTTCGCCCAGTTGTCTAACCAAATACAGGTATGATACCCATATTTTGCAACCATAAAGGATGCGGGGGTTCTGGTCGGAGGAAGTAACTCTCCTTCCCTAGTTATGATATCCTTATCCTTGTCGAACCAGGTTTTAACCTTACTGAACAAGGACTTTTTCTTCTTTTCCTCAGCATGGTAATACAGCTTTCTTATTTTCCACTAGCTGTTTACTCTTACTACAGCTGTACGATCTTTTGTCCAATTGCAGCGCGACTCACACCAACGCACCAATCCTGGAGCGTCTACGTCACTGACTCAGTCCGCGAATCCTAGCGCGACTCACACTAACGCACCAATCCTGGAGCGTCTACGTCACCCTGTATGTCTCCGAATCCTAGCGCGGCGTATACTAGCACACCAATCTCTGCGCTTCCTCCGTTCTAACCCACTGTCCAATCACAGCACGGTCTTCCTGACGTCAGCAGCCGCTGCAATCGCTTCAGCTCCTGTCTCTTCCTCTTCCGTCTACCCCTCCTTTACAAGACTACTTGGTAGACTTTGTTTCAACTTCTACGAGTCTGTTAGTTACAACATACAAACATCTCCATTGTCTGCTTTGCTAGCCACAGAACAGCAAAAGACCTTTCCCATGAGAATTCTGCCTTTCCCGAGAACAGCGCTTACCTCTGCCCTACTACAGAATCGTTACTTCCGTTGATAAAGTAGCACATCCCTCTACTTTACCCTTCTAACAAGCATCAATTAACTGTTTCCCTTCGGAATGCTCCTAAGAGTTTCACAATTAACCAGAATGCCTCCTCATTCACGCACTTACACACCAGAAAATATAGTACATTCACACAGAATTCTGTCTTTCCTGAGAACAGCGAACAGTCTGTCCTACTACAGAATTCTATCATACGTTAACAAAGCAGCGCTTACCTCTGCCCTGTCCTTCTAACAAGCTCCGAGAATACCTATTACTTCTCCAGCAGTAAGCTTTAACGGCAAACCTTACGGATCCCTGGGACTTAAGACCAGAGTTTCACAGATAACCTTCGCTATCATATACACTTCTTTCACACAGAAATACGTTTCTAATGGCAACACACGGCGATGCTACCTTGTCGAACCCAGACAATGCGACGCGCAACTTCTATTGTCACACGTTTTTCCCTGTCTGCATACAGGGCCAACAATCCCGCCTTTTTCCGAGAGCAACACTCCCTCTGCTCTACTACGGAACTGTCACCGACTTCCTACATCCCAGAAGCCGTTCACAATACATAGAACTCAACACGACTTCAACATATAGTGTTAGTACAAATATCAATCAATAATCAACAAGCCTATATACACGCAATTTCGCCAGATCAAGACAATAGCTAACCATCATTCTGCTACTAAGAAACTGGTGCAGATCAGAGCTTCCGAATCCCCTCTACTTCCACGGACGGAATGATTTCACAGTCACACACGCATACACACATCACACGCTGGTGGGGCCCATTACACCAACATTCACCCTAAATCACACTATCCGTGCCCTGTAAAGGAGAAACACCTTTCACATATGCTCTATCTAATCTGCCTGTACTTAGAGGTCAATGGGACCAGCTAGACAAGACAAAAAATACAGTCAGAGGCAGCAAAGCAGAACAAGCAATACAATGACAGAATGAGCCCACCAGCGACGAACTTACGGCAGAAGGTGGCAGCGTGGGGAAGTTACGGACACACAGGAGGAGCTGTGTGGCGTGGGCAGCGACCTAGCCTGCAAGCAGGGTCAGGGGTCGCACTCACTGCCGCGCGACGTCCTCCATTTAAGGCCAGTGGGAGGGAGGAGCAGCTGGGAGGCGGAAGCGGGGCGGCAAATGGGCGGCGGGAACGGGGAACAGAAGGAAAAAAGGGGGCAGGCCGCAGGTGAGCAGCGGCGGGAGCGGGGACGGGAAGAGGAGCGGCGAGGGGTACAGAATGAAAAATGGGGCACTGGGCAGTGGGGTGACGGGGCTAGGAACAAGCAAAGACAGGACAAAAAATACAGTCAGAGGCAGCAAAGCAGAACAAGCAATACAATGACAGAATGAGCCCATCAGCGGCGAACTCATGGCAGAAGGCGGCAGCGCGGGGGAGTCACGGACACAAAGGAGGAGCTCTGGGGCGTGGGGAGTGACCTAGCCTGCAAGCAGGGTCAGGGGTCGCACTCTCTGCCGCGCAGCGTCCTCCATATAAGGCCAAGTGGAAGGGAGGAGCAGCTGGGAGGCGGAAGCGGGGCGGCAAATGGGCGGCGGGAACGGGGAACAGAAGGAAAAAAGGGGGCAGGCCGCAGGGGAGCAGCGGCGGGAGCGGGGACGGGAAGAGGAGCGGCGAGGGGTACAGAATGAAAAAGGGGGCACTGGGCAGTGGGGTGAGGGGGCTAGGAACAGGCAAAGAAAGGACAAAAAATACAGTCAGAGGCAGCAAAGCAGAACAAGCAATACAATGACAGAATGAGCCCACCAGCGGCGACCTCACGGCAGAAGGCGGCAGCGTAGGGGAGTCACGGACACACAGGAGGAGCTGTGCGGCGTGGGGAGCGACCTGGCCTGCAAGCAGACTGCCAGGTCAAAGAGACTGCCAGGTTTACGTCGACAGACATTTACTCTATGGGTGTAAATCTTCATCCGGCGGCCTGAGGGCGAACAGGTCATTGGAGATAAGCCATCCAACCATTCACCCTATTTAGAGTGGGTAGTCTGAAAACAAACTCCTGCTTATGGAGTTTGATTTTGGGAAAGTAAAAACTTTTCAAAGTTTGGTGCTTATGTGGTATTCGGACAAAACAGTGAGTAAAAAATATTGAGGTACACAAATGTAAAAAATGTAATATCGTGAGACACAAATATAGTGATGCAGGAATATCGTTCACATGAATATTGATTTTCTCGAGTAAGTAATATCAATGTTAAAAATATATAGGTTGTAAATATCGTTTACAAAAATATCATTTTATAATTATCTTTGTGTATTTTAGTATATGTTTAATTGTATGTTAGAAATTGTTTGTACTGTTAATGTTTTAAATATAGTTAGCAATGTTTTAGTTGTTTTTTTCATTTGATTTTACTGTTAATTGTAGTTTTTAGTGTTGTAACAGGTTGTGGGGATTGTTGGGGTACCGAGTGGGAAGTAAATCAATTATAATTAATTAATACATTTTAAATTAGTGATTAATTCATAATTAATTATGTAAATTGTGCAAATTATTTTTAAGTCATATTTTAGGTGCAGATTGTGGGGTCTGTAAGGAGACAGAGTGGAAAGTAAATTAATTCTAATGAATTAATAATTAATTTAATGAATGTTAATTATTTACTTGATAATTTTGAAATTGTGTAATTATGTTTAATTTTTAATTTATATTTTCGGTGCAGGTTGTGAGGTTTGTAGGGGTAAGGGGTGGGAAGGTAGTTAATTATAATTAATTAATAATTAAAGTTTATTTAAAATAATTATTTAATTGATCATTAATGATATAGATTGTGTAATGCCCAATTACTTACCGGTAAACTTCATTACTCCTGGTCCCGTTGTCCTCGTCCCATTCATGACAAGTGGAGATAATCATCTCCAGACAGAAAAAAATAACAGAGGAATGCTGGGACTCTTATCCTCCCCCCACATCGCCACTAAGAGTACATAAGCAGTGCTCCAGCATTTCACCGAACTACCAAGCCTCGACCAGGAAGGTCAGCGTCCGGGATGGAGGGAGGGGCCTAATGAATGGGACAAGGACATCTGGACCAGGAGTAATGAAGAGTACCGGTAAGTAATAGGGCATTATACCCAGGTCCCTCCTGTCCTCGGCCCATTCATGACAAATGGAGAATACCAAAGCCAGAAACCCGGCCTTCCAAAACCCTCAAGCACACCCTGGAAACTTCACCAAAAGCAGCAACCCAAGGGAACCAAAACAGAGAACCGCAGGAAACAACAGGCAGGGCACACAGCTAGGAAAGCACCCCACCAAACGCAGGGGCACACCCACCCAAAACAAGCAGGAAACAACCAGGCGCCATCACCCAGAGGGTAGCCAACATACACTAGGGACCCGCCGAACCATTAAGGAAGAAGGAAAACCCGCTCAAAAAAAACCCAGAGGCTGCCAAGAATAGATGGACAGCGAAGGGGCAACACACGGCAGAAGAGCCCAAATGGCTAAACCGACAAGCAAACCAGGACCAGGCCAACAGGGACACAACCAAGGCCTGGAAACCATGACCCCAGAAAGAATAAATCGACAGCGACACCAAGGAGACAGCCACCAGGAGATACTAGAAACAGAGCACCCAGGCCAAAACAAAAGGCAAATCCCAAACCGCCAACCGGAATAGAGCACACCACAAAGGCGACAAGGCCAAGAAACCAAGGCTGAAAAGAAGACACCCCACAGAGACCCCAAAGGCAAAGCCCCAGAAGGGAAAACAGGGGCCAAAGCAACCAACACCACTGGCACCCAAAGGACCAGAGAAGATAAAGCCCCAACAGGACACGAAAAACCCACAAAGGTGTCCACCGGACAAATGTCCGACAAGCCCAGTCACCATACAGCCACACCGACTGGGCAGCAGAACAGACACAGAGCGAGCCCCAGCAAGAATGGAAGGGAAGCCACAAAAGTAAAACAGACACACAAACAGCCTCAATGAAAGATGAGGGGAAGAAAAGGAATACCCCACAGCCCTCAATGCAACTAGGCACGAAGGGCAAAAAGGGCCAACCTCGGGACAAACCCCAACAGCATTGGGCAATCCCACTGGAGACTAACCCTACAAAGAAAGAGGAGAGGGTCAGCCAATAGGGCAAAGGCACAAGCCCAAATGACCAACCAAGGGCAGGGCCACACAGACCAAACTAGCACCAGCCCCCCAATCAAACCTACCCGGCCCCCCAGAGAGCCCAGGGAACACCGCCACTGAAACCTCACAGAGGAGGACCAGGCCCCAGGGCAAGAACCACCAGTGCCGACACAGGACAACCACCAAGCACCCAGCATGGGAGAAGGAGCCAGAGCAGGAGCCCAGGGACAAGCCAAGAGGCAAAGGCACACACAAAAAAGCATGGGAAACCCAGACACAATCCCCGGAATGCAGCCTAACAAAGGCCACCAGAAGAGAGCAGGCCCAAGCACCTAAAAGAAATCCAGCTGCCGAAAGACTAACCAGGAGGACCAGGAACCCAAATCCCAGCACCAACCGAACCAGAAAGGACAGAGGAAGAGCCAGAGACCAGAACCTAGTGAGGCCCAACACCCCACAATGAACAACGCCAACAATAGATCCCCACCAAAGGAAAGGCAAAAGGGCAAAAACCACCAAACCCGGACCCCAACCGAACCGGGGCCAGACACGAAAGGCCAGACCAGCACTGGCGGGCAAGGCAAACACCCAAGGCCATCGAGACCTGGGCTACCCAAAGAACAAAGGGACACAACAGGGAAGACACCACCCCAAATAACACAATTCCAGGAGGAAACCCGGGGGCAACCGGAGCAGGAAAACTACAGAACCAGAGAAGGGACACACACCGACCACTGGAGAAGAGGCACAATGGGCCCCCAACCCAACAGCTGGCCAACCAATCGGCCCAGAGAACCCCGTTCCACAGCAAGGGAACACCCCAAGTGAGCCCCAACACTAGCAACAGAAGGGCCAAGACCAGAAAAAGCAGAACGAGGAAACCAGACGGAGGCACTCCCACAGGGACCAAGCAGCCATCCGACCGAACCACAGACCGTCCAGCAGAAGCCCAGAGGCCACCAACAAGGAATCTACACAGGCCCGGAAGGGGTGGGACACAGCCAACACCCACAACTCCGAAACCCCCAACAACCAATGGGGAAAGAAAAAAATGCAGAAACCAGCAAAGCAACAGAGGCAACAGAAGCCAGGGCGGAAGCCAAGCAAACCGCACAGGCATACCGAAGCCACACCCTGCATGCACCAGGGGAGTGCAGGCGCAGGGGAGAAACCCCTCAGGGCAGAAAGACAGACAAGCAAACCAGCCACAACCATTGCAACAGAGCGCAAAAAATGGCCAGGAAGCCATGGCCAAAGCCAAGCATCCCACCCAGACAGAAGGATCCGATAGCCCAACCCACACCCAGAGAAGGCCCACGCCGAGCACAGCCAAAAGCAAAGGGCAGGGAGGCTGGCAAGACCCTCCGTACAGAACCGCAGGACCAAGGAGGACCCAAACCCAAACAAGACTCCAGCCCAATGGCCTGGACCAGCGAGGGCCAAGAAAAGTACAACCAGGCCCAAAACAAAACAGAGGCAACAGCCAAAGCCCCACAAGCACACTGGGAGCCGGACGTACACGGGAGAGGGACAGCACTGAATCCGTAACCCAAAGCAGGAAGAGTCCCGAACAGGCCAACCAGCCCAGACACAGCTAGATGGTGAGAGCAGGCGGCCATGAGGACCATGAAATAGCGAAACTCCGACCCAGAAAACAGAGCCACCTGCAAAGGGACAACAGCCCAGGGACAGAAGGGAGCAGAGAAGCCAGACACAGCCTGAACCGCAATGCCAAGCCCTGGGACAACCAGCAGCAAGGTAGGCAGGCACCCAAAGAGGCAAGACAAACACCACGCAACCGCACCCCCAACAGGGGGGCATGCCGACCAACCGACATCCCATCGGGAGCAGGACCATGGGGGACCTGCAGGCAAGGCAGGTGAGGGTGTACAGGCAAAGACTGGCCCAGTCGTAACCATGGGCCAAGGCCACAAACAGCAGGACCAGCCCGGCCACTCAAGGACCGGAACCCGACCACTGAGGGACCACCCATACATCAGGCTGAGACCACTCAAGCCAGAGACCACAGGACACTCCCTTACACCACAGGTCCGGGCAGAACACAGATACCAAAAACTGGGGGGGACACCAGGTGGAACACCCCCCCCGAGCTGGCACAAACCCAACAACATAGCCAGCCCAAACACAGCCCACCAGCCAGCCCAGGAGCGTCCCAACCTAGCACCCGGGAAACCTATAAAATAAAACACCCAGATACCTAGGCGGATACCCATCCAGGTAATAACAAGGCCCGGAGCTGCTGAACCACAGAGAGCAGAAGAGAGCAGGAGGCATCAAGGAGGCATGGCCGGAGGTCGAGCCGTACCACCGGCAATCCGGCCCACCAGGGCAACCGCAGAGCAGCCCCCAGAGCGCAAACCACTCAAGGGCCAAAGAAAGAAGACTCCACACAGTAGAGATATAGCAGGGGGAACTAAAACCAGGAAATTGAGAGGCCTGGGACCCCAACAGCGGCAGGACTATGCCACAGCAGAACAGCCCCAGGCAGCCTAAGTATAGAATAGTAATAGACAGGAAAAAGCACACAGCACTGGCCATTCCCAGATGGGCTCCCATACAGGCATGAACAAGGCCCAGCCCTGCGCAACCACCGAGAGCAGACAAGACCAGGGACAAACACGTTGGCATGGCCACAGGCCACAAATAGGAGCCAGTGAAAGAGGAGCACCTGGGTAACGGGGGAAAGACACTCAACTCCAGAAGCCCAAAACCTGGAGAAGAAAAATCAACAGCACAGGCCATTCACAGGCAGGCACCCAGCAATCCTCCTAAAATGACCTCACCACCACGGCTGGGATCAGAACCCCAGCCAGAGAAGGGCTAAGCCTACAGCACCCGGTAGTCCCAAGTGGTCTTCCAACCAGGCACTAACCAGGCCTTACTGTGCTTAACTTCTGAGATCAGACAAGATCAAGAGCTTCCATTATGGCTGCAGGCTGACACCCAATGCAGGTGTAGCCCAAAGCATCTGGTATTCCGCGGTCTCCCATCCCGGTACAAACCAGGCCCAACACTGCAAAACACCTGAGAACGCAGTACTCACCCGGGGGGCATCCAACACTCCACGTCCGAACAGGGCTCCCCACAGCCAGCCCAAGGCGCACCACCAGCACCCACGCCCGGGCAGCAGGAAATCAAACAGCCCCGTCACCAGGTACTCCAAAGGCCCCAACAGCACAGCCCGTAGGAGCCATCCAGTGTCTGCGTCCTCCAACCCGGAACCGACCAGGAGACCGGCGCACCAGCCACAAAGGTCTGTCTGGCTCGCACTGCAAAGAGCCAGCCGGAAATATCCAACCCTCTCAGCAAGACCAGCAGGCCTGGTGGCAGAACAAAATACAGCCCGTCCAGAACAGCCAGGCAGCCAGATGGAGACCGAAGAAGAATGCCACTCCAGCCCAGCAGGAACAGCACCAGCACCTCATCCCATTTCTGTGCACAAACAGAAATAAAGAAGAGGTGGAATGCTTGGTTAGTACTGATTATGTACTCTCAGTGGGAGAGGTTGGGGTTAGGGTCCCAGCATTCTTTTGTTCTTTTTTTCTTTCAGGATATCATTATCTCCATTTGTCATGAATGGGACAAGGACAGGAGAGACCTAGGGGTAATTAAGATATGTTTAAGGTATATTTCAGGTGCGGGTTTGCAGGGCTAATGGATGGGAAGTTAATTAAATATAATTAACTAGTTAATTATTATTATTGCTTAATTGATCATTAATTATGTAAAGTGTGTAAATATAACCATTTTTTAGATATATTTTAAATGTGGTTTGTTGAGTTTTTAGGGGTACAGGAGTACAGTGTGGGAAAGAAATAACATATGGATAATTAATAATCAAGTTATTATTTAATATTTCGTTGGTAATTATGTAAATTGTGAAATAATCATATTTTTTAAGTTATATTTTAGTTGTGTGTTGTTTAGTTTGAGAGGTATAGGGTGGGAAGATATTTAAGCAATAATACATTTAAAATTATGTATTCATTTATTATAAGTTGTGCACTTTATTATGTAATATGATGATTGTGTTAGGCTTTTTATTTCAATTACATTTTAATTGTTGGCTGTTACGATTGTGAGAATATAGAGTGGTATTTCAATAAAATTAATATTATCTCTTTTAATTGATACTAATTATTACAAATTGCAATAATTATGTAATTCGGTTAAATTTGGTGAAAGTTAGACATATAATTTTTAATTAAAATGTTTGAAGTGAACTACTCTCTCTACTGTTGCACTGACTGAAGTGGAAATTGTACATTTTACCCCTCCTGAGTCCAACGCTTTCCCTACTGTTGCACCGACTAGAATGGGAATAGTAAATGTTACCCCTCCGGAGTCCAATGCTTTCCCTACCGTTCCACATACTGAGTGGGAATAGTAGATTTTACCCCTCCTGAGTCCAACACTTTCCCTACTATTGCACAGAATGGAGTGGGAATAGTACATTTTACCTCTCTTGAATTCAACGCTTTCCCTACCGTTGCACCGAATAGAGTGGGAATAGTAACTTTTACCCCTTCTGAGTCCAACGCTTTCCCTACTGTTTCACCCACTGGAGTGGGAATAGTGGGCCAGATGTACGACCCGCCAATTAGCGAGTCGCAAATTGCGTTGCCTTTGTGACTGCAATTTGCGACTCGCTAATTAGAATGCACAACAGTGTCTTAGACACTGTTTGCGATTTCTAATGGGGTCGCAGATTGCATGCCTCATGAATATTAATGAGGCAGGCGCAATTTGCGACCCCTCTAGAAATGGCTAGTATTCACAGGGATGGTGGCCTGCTGGAGTCAGCAGATCACCATGTCTGTGACTGCTTTTTTATTAAAGCAGTTTTATTTTTTAAATGCAGCCGGTTTTCCTTAAAGGAAAAGGGATGCATTGAAAATAGTTCAATTTTAACTTTTCAGTTTCATTTTTTTAAGAGCAGGCAGTGGTCTCTGGGACCACTGCCTGCCCTTAAAAAATATTTTCCCACATACTCACAAAGGTCAAGGGATCTTGAAGTAGGTGGTAAACTGCAAGTGTTTTGAAGCCGCAAATGTGGCCGCAAAACATTAGTACATAGCATGTGGACTCGCTATTAGGAAGGGACTCTCCTTCCTAATAGCGAGAGTTGCAAATGCTATATTGCAAGCCAATAACTCGTAAAATAGCATTTGTACATATTATTACCCTTTTTTGCGGCCGCAAACGGGAGGATCTCCCGTTTGCATCCCCATAAAAGGGTCGTATATCTCGCCCAGTAAATTTTATCCCTACTGAGTCCAACGCTTTCCCTACTGTTGCAAATATTGGAGTGGGAATAATAAATTTTACTCCTCCTGACTCCATTGCTTTCCCTACTGTTGCAGAGACTGGAGTGGGAATAGTAAATATGACCCCTCTGAGTTTAACGCTTTCTCTACTGTTGCATACACTAGATTGGGAATAGTATATTGATTATTTATATAGTTACATTTTTTATTAATATTGTTTCAATATATTATTATGTTGGTGTATTTAATTTTATATTTCAATTTATATAAATGTATGTATTTTTTTAGATATTTTTTAGTAAAACGTATTTATAGATATTGTTTATTTTTATGTATAATTAAATTGGAAATATGTTTTTTAAAATTGCAGTTTATTTGTACTTTTTAGTTGTTATCTGTATGTATATATATGCATATGCATATACATGTTTATATATTTATAATTGTTATATTGGTAAATGTAAAAACAATTATAAAATTATATTATAAGTTAAAAATCATCTTTTTTCAATAGTTTTACACTATATAGGTGTATATGAAAATACACACTTAGATGTATGTGTGTGCGTTTGAATTAGTAAATATTTATTCTTAAATATTATTTAAACATATTTAATTTACATTATATTAATGGTATATGTTAAAATATTTAGTTTGCACATATTTAAACTACATATATAGTAAAGAACGATATTTTGTATATATACATTTCAATATTAGCGTAAAACAATATTTTTTAAATATTTTTGTACTTACCATTATATGCATAGAAAAACAACATTTTTTGATCGATATTTTTGACATGAATATACCGTTTGCATCCATCATCATTTATAGATGCACTCCAAACATTGAAATGGCTTTGAATGAACCACCTTGAGTGGGGTTCATACAAACCCACAGAGTTTACTGCAAGGCTGTCAGTGAACTCTAAATTTGGTGTGCAATGTAAAGGAAGGGTGACAGACGTAATGTCCACCGCCACCCAGACTGCCTTTGCTCCATCCACCAACCTGTAAACCAGCCCCTTATATTCTACCCCAAATTAGGAATCATAATCACAAAAGGTTCCTAACCTGATCATTGCCCCCACAGGCGGAAGCACCTATTATGTGCAAGCATGTAAAATATGGAGAATTCAGAAAAACCTCACTATTCTCTACAATACGCTGCAACTGACTCTAAACCTATGCGAAACCAAATCTGTATATTTCATAATGAAATCCTATGTCTAGTGTGGTTTTTACTAATCAATGGACCACAGTCAGTACTTTCTGGAGGCTTAGAAGTGTTTTCAGTGGTGTGCATACTGAAAATCGAACTCTGAGTTTCAGTGGGACAGAATATTGAGGATAGAATATTGGATTCATAATAATCCCATGCTGTGGAACTTTTACAAACTTATGTGTAGCAAGGTTGTGTTCAGCTCTTCATTTCTTTCTTTTAACTTTCACTCATACATTAGGTAATTTTGAAGTCCAAACCACCTAAAGCTGTGATCCGTCCAATCCAGCAACAATATTGGAGACTCCTATTTATAATTGTCCTATAAGATGAAGATTTCCTCATCCAATAAGAGTAACCTATTTGGAAAGTTAGCATCACCCGTAGTTTGCATACCTGAATTCCACCAGCATGTCCCATTATATAACAATAGGAACACTTATGGTGTGCACATTTGGTATTTCCCACATATATGTACCTAAACAATACATATATCTTCAAGGTATGTGGATGTGGAGTGAGAAATAGTGAATCTATACTCCTTTCAATAGTTTGTCCCTTGATATTCTGAACTAAAGTTTCCTGCACAATAATATTGTTGGTGTCGATACTCAGTAGTACAACTGCGTCCAGTGTTTTGACACACCAGCGCTTCTGGGTAGGCTCCATGTAGTGCTCCCTTAGTTGTTTTCAGCTGCTTCTGTGGTGGGTGAGGCCCTTCTGTCACTGCTATGTGGACTCCTTATAATAAAAGCCTTTAAGACTGCTACAGCGTGGACTCTATACAGTATATAACTTGTAGACCTCACTGATGCTCATCATAGGCCATTTCTAGGTATGGCACAGTTTACCCTAAAAATGGTACATAGCGAAACTCCACAAAAATAATCTGACGCATCAGGTGGATTTCAGTGACTGGCAGAGTGCATTAGGGTCATGCCATTCGCAGTGATTTTGAGTGCTGGGTGTTTGTACCACACTGTAAAATCATCAGGAACGGCACCATGCTCAGGACAAGAGGGTGCAGCTTCCTTTCTGCTGCTCGAGTAGATTTTCTACTTGAGCTGCAGCTTTCTCAATGCAAACGGAAGGTTTCTCAATGCAAGTGGTCGCGACCTGCCGCGACCTATCGCATTAAGAACTCCAAACGCCGCATTGTGAAATCTCGCCAGGAGGTTGATTGTTCTCGCTTGCGCTCGCCAAATAGACCTTGGCGAGCACGAGCAAGGAAAATTCTCACTGGGAGGTGGATTTTCCTCACTTGCCAACTTGACGCAGAGAATTTGGGAACTCTGCGTTCTCCGCGGAGCATAGAGTGTGGAAAACCCCGCAAACAGAGCGGAGTTCACTGCCCAGGGTTATACATAGCGGCCTATGTGACAAAATCTAAAATCACCCTATTTGCAACATCCATGCTTAAGCACGTTCAAGATTGATGCACCTTGTACTTCATACATCTATTTTCTCATAGATGATATTAAATTTAACAAAATTTCAAGCATCGACTGAAAGGGCGTCCATGAAGCCATTGTAAATAGAAGCTATTCATGTCCTTATCATGAGTATGAGTGGTGTATAATTGAAAAAATGTAGTAGCTATTTACTCCACGACCAAGGCTGACAGTATCCCCTACAATTCAATAGGGAGGGCATGGTGAACTGATGTCCTTCCAAGAGAAGTGCAATGTTGTTAAACTGTAGCACAGCTGAATGATATTGAGCCCTGTCAGAAATTGGGTTTCTGATTGAGGGGGTTGTGCGTCCTTCTCAAGCAGCAGCCACAATCCTTGTTGAGGTGAACCACAAAGAGTCATTAGATTAAACTTTTCTTAACCCTCTGGTTGCTTGGCACAAAAGCAGTCACTTAGAGGCAATGTGTAAAGTAAATATGCAATAACCAAACAGTAAAAAGTGAAAACATCACCCGAGAAAAATCCCACACCAATTTAGAAAACCAGAGTAAAATGTAATAAATTATTTGACACCAAAATGACAAAAATCCAATCAGTAGAACCAGAGACATGTCATTTGAAAGAGTTAAGGTACGTATAGTGTCTAAAAGTACAAAGTGCCAACTGTGGTTATCTGGTCATGCCAGACTGGGACAAAGTCACAAGTTCAGGCCGACCACAATGGAGTATAGTCCGGATACAGTGACCAGGTTAGTCCCGCTGAGAATTGTACCTTATGCCCTTGATGTGGAGAGTCGCTTCACTCTGCGTCAGTTCCAATGAGGAGCTGCAAGGGCTGCAATGCGAGGTCCTGAGTCAGGTTGCGTTGCGTTGCATCGGTTCTGAGGAGGAGATGCTAGGACTGTGATGCGTGATCCTGATTCGAGTTGTGCTGTACTGTGTCAGTTCTGATGAGGACCTGTGAAGTCCTGCAAATCGAGGTCCTGTGTCGTGCTGCTTCAAGTTAGATCTAACTGCATCAGGCCTGAGGAAGCTCACAGTTGGGCCAGAAGGAGTACACTCTGAAGCCAGCCAAGGGTCTAAGATCTGGGGCCACCTCTTGGGGATTAGCACTCATTCGAGCAGAGGCCAGCAGCAGGTCACAGGTAAGTCCAGTTGAGTCTGGGCAGCTGGATAGATTCAGTGCATGTCTCTGGAGCTTATTATGTCCCAAGTCCGCTAGCCCTTTGAGTCACTCTGGTGGTTCTGGGTACAAGGAGCAGGTCCAGTCTTCCTTCCTCCGGCAACAGGGCAGCAGGGCAGCAGGGCAGTCCTTCTTATAACAGGTCAGTCCCTTGTTATAACTCGCATCCTTGGCGCGTTTTTCCCCTAACTTTTTTCCTTCCACCCTCCTGTTTTGCCGACTTCGTTTTTTCTGACTCTAGGTCTCTGCTCATTTTGCCACTGCTAATCAGTGCTAAAGCGCTTGTGATCTCTCCTTAAAACATGGTAGAGTTGCTTATACCCAATTGGCATATTTAATTTACTTGTACGTCCCTAGTAAAATGGCACTGCCTGTACCCAGGGGCTCTAATTTAAATACTGCTAATGGGCCTGCAGCACTGATAGTGCCACCCCCTTAAGTAGGACTTTAAACAATATCTGAGGTCTGCCAGTGCAGCCTGTGCGTGCAGTTTTAAAACTGCCATTTCAACCTAGCAAAATAAACCTCATTTCAGGCCCAAACCTCCTTTTTCATACATAGGCCCCGGAAAGCTCAGAAGGCAGGGTGTAGTGTATTTAAAACATTGGACATGAACGTTTTTTTATTCTATGTCCTGGTAGTGAAATACTATTAAAGTCACTTTTCACTACTGCAAGGTCTGTCTGTCTTAGGATAACATTGGGAGTTAGCTTATTAAATCTAATAAGTGCTACTTTTCAAATGGAAGCAGGTAACCAGTTCATGATTGGTATCTTTAGAATTGCAACGGAAAATGCTTTCTCATGTTGAAGTTGGATTTTTAATTATAATTTTGAAAATGCCACTTTTAGAAAGTTAGTCCTGCCTTAGCCATGTAGTGTCTGCAGCTAGTCTCTGGGTCACAGGACTGAGTGTAGCTGATAGATGAACTTTTTGTATTCCTCCTAGACAGTCACACAAAATAGAAAGCTTAGATGTGCCTGGATGGGCCATTACTGGCAAGATGGGTGGCCAGAGCTGGGCACAGCCCTACTAACACTTGAATAGGTGGGTTGTTTCTCCACACAAAGGACTGCATACCCCCTATAGTTAGTCAGGAGCCAGGATAGGGATGGCAAGATGCATAGGGACTTCAAGAGGAGCCTCTAGAAATGTCTTCTGTTTCAAAAGAAGGCCCAGGTATAAATACTGGACCCCAGACACCCACTCTTCAGTAAACTTCAGGATCTCTGGATACTCAGCCAGAAATAAGGACTGCTGTGCTGCTGAAATGACAGTCACTGTGCTGGACTGCTACTCTGAAGGACTGCTGCCCTGCTGTGTTGACCTATTGCCTGCTGAGCTCTTACCTGGATGAGAAGGACTAGACCTGTATATGTTAAACCCAGGACCTCAGAGTTACTCTGATGGCTAATTGGCAGGCTTCCTGACTACAGCCTCAGGGACACAAGGTTCCAACAACCTTGAACCCAGCACTCCTCATCTGTGAGCCCTACCCTGCCAAGTGGTGCTACACCAGTCCTGGACCCTTTGAAGTGGGCCTCAAGGTGCTCTGCCAACTCACCTGTGAATCCAGCAGAACCTTTGCTTCCTAGCGCAATCCCGAGCAAAACTGACATATTGCCTCGGCCACAAGTGCTCTCCCAACGCAAGGTCTCGGAATTGACCTCACTGTCTACATCACTACTGCTCCTGAGATTAAGGTCAGCAGTGCAGGGGCCAACGAGTTGCACCACCAGCAGCACTGGGGCGACCGGGTGCAGTGTGCCATATGGATATCGGGGACCCTGTGCTTCTCAATGGAGATCTTCGGTTTGGCGAAGTTGCTGCAGGTTCAGAGAGGGAGACTTCCTGAAGATGACCACCAGCTGGAGAGGTAAGTTGGAATCTTGGGGGATGCCTGGACACTATCAGTTGGGCCACCCAGCGCCATAGGGCTTCGGGTGCAGTGGTGACTTCTGGCAAAGGGTTTTCTTACCAGCTCCGGTCGCAGTAGGGGCTGATCCTTCAGAATGGGGCTGCAGGCATCTTCTGGAAGCTTGAGGGAGGTCGGGGTCAGGATCACTGGTGAGACCTCCTCATGGTGTTGGGCCGCACGAACTCGGGCCGTGGGCGTCAGGTGCATAGTGGTGCAGAATCGCGGAGTCACCAGGATCCGGATTCTGGTGTTGAAGTCTTTCTTGAGCTGATCCGGTGTTCACAGGAGGCAGAGTCTGTAAGGTGAGTGCAGGGCAGGAACTCCAGGCTCTGGGAGGCTGCTGGCTGCTGGACCTGCCGGTTTCTTTCAGAGTCGGGACAGGCTGGTAGGGCTGAGGCTAAAGCAGTAGGTGTCCTCTTCTTCCTGGGTCTGCACAGCTCTTCGGTCCTTCTTCTTTCTTCCTCGAATCAAAGGTGGCAAGGTTCAGGGTTACCCCTAAATACTAAATTTAGGGGCGTTAAAGGGGTGTGCAGGTCATGACCAATGTGTCCCTTCCTTGGGTGGGTATACCCCCTATTATGCCACCCTCCAGTGGGAGGGGGAATGAGCCTCTCCCTAATTGGCTGAGTCCCCCCATCTTCAAGATGGAGGGGACTGAGATGTGTGTTTCACCTCGCCTCCCCTACCTGAGGGTTGGGAATGGCAAAGGTGGGCACACCTCCCTTCCTAGCTTGGTTTTCGCACCAATTCTTCCATCCAAAGTGGTGGTCAGAACCGGTGGGAGCCAGTTGCTGGGGTCAGCAAAAGGCAGGGACTGCTTCCAAAGGTCACAGGCCTTTGAAGCCTCCCCTTATGGGACCGAGCCCATCCTGGTGGAGGATGCATGACACCTCTGCCCAGGGTGGGCTTTGTTTCTGGACCCAGAGAGCGGAGGCTGTCTACTAAGGGTTCCAGAAACCTGTTTAGTTGTGGCAAATGGCAGCCAGCCATTCAGGAACCACACCAGGGCTGGTCGAATTTCAGGGGGCATCTCCAAGATTCCCTCTGAGTGCCTTGTACATTAAATCCAACACTGGCATCAATGTGGGTTTAATGTGCTGAGAAGATTGCTGCCAAACATCCCAGTTTTTCCTAAAGCCATTGTAATGACCAACTCCCACACCATATGCTCTATATAGCTTTACTACACTTACAATGCCTTAGAATGGACTTAGGCCCTGTGGGTCATAGTGCTCATGCCACTGTACCCTCAACTGGGGGCTAGTGCACCATGCTAGAGGGGTCACTTACTAGGCCTCAGGCAGTGGGCTGCAGGCATGGCATACAGGGAGTTGTGCCATATCAACTCCTCACTTTTTTCTGCACTAAAACATGCAGCTTGCAGTGGCAGTGTGTGGGTGCTAAGGTACAGGGCCCCTAAGGGTAGCACAATAGGTGCTGCAGTCCTTAGAGGCCTTTCCTGGTCATAGTGCCCTTGGTACCCATGGTACCTTTTACAAGGGGCTTATCTGTGGCCAGGGATGTGCCAATTATGGGTACAAAGGTACAGTTTTGGGAAATAACAAAGGCCCTGGGAACCTGATTGGAAGGGACCCAGGGAACATCAAGTCATGTTGCATCAGATGTCAGGCAAAAAGTGTGGGGTAACCATTCAAAAAAGGGGAACTTTCCTACACCAGGGAAGCATAATCAGTCAAGAACAAAGTGTTTTTGCATGTATTTGTTGGCCGTAATATTTAACACAGATGCACACATGCCAGCTTGGTGTGTATTAGGCAGAATTTTGCAAGTAGTATGGCTTGCAAGAGCCAAACGTGTATGAGTTCCTGTCCTCTGCTATGTTCTGGCAAGCTTGGTGGGCATAGTGCCACTTTGCAAGTCAAATCATTCTAGAGTATCTGTGCCCTTTATTGATTTTCTTCAAGGTCTGTTCAGTCATTAACTATTTAAATCAACCCCTCCAATACCTTCCACTACCACGTAAGGACAAACATAGAACATTGTGCAGGTCATTTCTTTGCATACAGTCTTTTCAAGTGGTATCTTATTTTACAGACATGCACAGCAAGATTCTAGGTGGTTTTATCCAAATTACAAGTACACTAGAGAAGCTAAACTTTGTCATTGTAATGAGCATGACATATGTAGAGCATTATGCAATTGTCTCCCCGAGAAAGAGCAGGCCATGGCCTGGTGGTAATACATATCACTTTAAAATCCATAATGCTAAAAACCTGCATTTAATGGAACAATCACAGTGCTTGTGCCCCAGGTTTTCTACTTATAAATATGTAAGTATCACTCTGATGCACTCTGCTAATGGTGCTATTTAAATAAGGGGGCTGTTCAAAAATCCAGATATAGGCTCCTGGCAAAGTCAAACATAACAAGACAGAAAGTCCCACAATTCAGCAGTTCAACTAGAAAGGAGTTAGTAGATGATGGTGACTTGGTAGCAGGAGAGGAGGAGGGACGTTTGCAAGCATCTGCTGTAGTACGGATGAGTAAATCAAAAGTTGCCATTTTGTCTTTCCTCACACCTTAACTGCATCTTTGCAACAGGTAAAAACTGTACAAGCCGTTTGTCGTTCCTGGATTGTGTTCATGATTATGCACTTTATTGTCAAAAATAAATTAATCGTTTATAGTGCATTTCCAAAGGCAGTTCATCTGCTTATAAGGATGGACATGTGAATTAATGTCTGGATCTGACTGCAATCTTCCTCAGTGTGCGTGTAGGATAAACTCAGGTGAATGTTTGTCTTTGCTCTGATTTGCAGGCTTAGCTCTCCCATGTTGAACACAGCATTAATGCTTTTTTTTCCATCATTCCTTACACACAGGTGCAAAGAGCAGCGGTGGCGTCTGTCTATAAAATCTCTCTTGGTGGTCTTTTTACCCTGTATTGTGACTACGCTAGGGGGAGTTACGTTGTTAAAAGAGTCAAATTGGTGGGTAATCCAGGTGTGTCCACATTACAGAGCCTGTAAGGGTCCTACAATGACTTTAAAATAAATATTTCCTAACATTTTTGGAGGTTAGGGTACAAGAACTCATAAGTCCCCTAGTTGATTCTTGACTTTTTAACACATTTTAGACCGCAGTGTGGGCACATTAAAACATTCGACAAAATTGTCCACTCAGGGATCATTTATAGTATAATACACTGCCCACCAGTCCCCTGGTTTGGTAGAGGCCTGCAACTCTGGCCTGCCAGGAGAGGAGCGCCCATCATCCATATACATTGAATGAATGGGGATCATTTTGCTGAAAGTGCTTTTACTTTATTATTTCTTTCGTTGAAACAAACCCCAAAGTGGAAGATTATGTTGACACAAATAAAAACAAAAAAGGACCCTGACTGCAGAGAATATTCTCATATATGTGCATGTATGTAAGTATGTGGTATTTGCATAATGCAAACCTAGCAAAAGCCCAGCCTAAGGCTATTCAGGACCAGAGACAGAGATGCAACCAATGAGAGATTGGGGGAGCAGAAGTGGGCTGTCACTGCATTGTGACGCAGTGTTCTTTAAACAGTATGGGGCATATTTATGAGGGGCTTGTTTCACGTTTGCACCACACAATGTAGTACATATGAGACGCAAACCTCTAAGTCAGATTTATGAAGCCATGCAAAGCCACTTTGCGTGGCTCTGAGTGGCCTTATAAATCCCAAATAGTGCAAGGCAGCGCAAATCGTTGCATTGCATCACTCTGGTAAGGCATTCAATGAGCATTGCATGGGTGTTCCCATGCAACTCCCATGGATTTTGACGCATCCCCAGAATTAAAAGAGCTTGTAAACCTGGGAATGCGCCAAAATATTACACCTTCCCAGGGGAGGCATAACAATGATAAATATCTCTATTCCTCCTAATTCCTTCCTCTTTCTATGTGTGCTGAATTCTGCAGCATACTTAGAAAGAGGAGTATGCCTCCCAGGATTGTTTTTGTGTAAGAAGGTGTCCCTTCCTGCACTAAACAACCCTGCATGCAACACAGACACCCTTTCATCATGGTGCAAGGGTGCCTGCGTTGGTGTTAGGCAGCCAAAACAGCTCAACGGAAAGGACAGAAATGCAAGCTATTCCACTAAATATGGTGCATTCCTGCCCTTTTCCTGTTGCACAGCGCAGAGCAGCTAGGTGACTTGCTGCACTGCGTTGCGTCAGTTTGCCATAAATATGGCTCTATGTCCTCAACTCTCTCCTAAATTGGAGCATTGTGTGGGCAATCTGGATGGACATGGGAATGCCACCAAAGGTATTGAGCACATATGTGGAGAAGGCGTGTACCCTTATTTTTGCTCTTTTTTGTCTCTTTTTGATTGTGGTACTGGTTGCAAGTACAGTGAGAGCCACAGGAGGTGATGAACTTGTCAGCGCCAGTCATAATACCCATGTTGGACCATTCATTATTCCTACTCTCCTAAATAGGGTGAAACATTTGATGTATAGATTTTGTAGTCCTGTAGCTCAGTGAACTGCTGGGACCTACAATAGAGTCAGCAAAGGTCTGCCATCAGACACCCAGCAGCGTCCCTACTATGGGGCCGATTCCGATCCGGGTCGGAAGGGCACCGAACGCGATCCGGCCAGAAAAAACACGAGCCGTAAGCGTGTTTTCAGGCCGACTCGTACAGCTGTACGAGCGGGCAAGTACGATGCGAGCTACGTGAGATTCACCAACCGAGTCGTTTCTGGGTCCGAACCGCTCCGTACGTCTCGGTCGGAAGCTAACCGTGGCATGCACTGGATGCGATTTACAACCGAACCAGTACGATGCACGCGTCGGTCAGCCTGTGCGAGCCGGAGTGTACGGCTCGCAAAAGCTCCCGGAGTCGGACTTCGGGTGTCCGCGTCAGACCCCCTAACACCCACAGCCCTACGACTCAGACACAGGAGGAGACCTATCGGTCTCCCCAACACAGGCATGTATGCTGCAGATGGCACCGACGCATACCCACTGTAGGGGGTGCACTTGTTCGAGACGTACCCATTCAGTCAATGGGAGCTCATGTACACGTCGTACAACTGGCTCCCATTGACTTCTATGGGAGTCCGACCGAACCGAGTCCGACAGCATACGTTTGCATAGTACTCGCTGGGTCGGACTCTAGGGGTCCGGCTCGGTCGGAAAACACTCCGGACAACTACAAAAAATGTAACACAAATATTAAAAAACAAAACAAATTCTTATATCAAAAATAGGTCACATACTTTTAAAATACATACTAAAATACATAACACTAATTAAAACATTGATATTTTAAACAACTATATTTTTGCAAATGATATTAACAACTTTTGCAAATGATATTAACAACTTTGATATTTCCAAAAATGATATTTCTTACCTGCAAATCGATATTCCTTACCAAAATATTCTTCCTGTAGATATTTCTGTAACACGATATTTAAAACTCGATATTTGTGTATGCCGATATTTTCAACTCGATGTTCTCTCTGTGCACCCTATGGGGCCAATTCCAATCCTGGAAAAACCAGGTACGAATCGTCAGACGGAGCGTTTTCTCCGTCCGACTCGTACCTGGGAAAAATACCTTACAAACATGCAAGTACGATTCGTACGGAAACACCATTTCCGTACGAATCGTAAAAAACACCGACCGGCTAAAATATACCCGCAAATCCGATCCGGGACACCGCGTACGCGACATTCGCACGGAGTCAGGCAGCGTTTTACGGACCAGCAAGTACGATTCGTACCCACAGCACTTCGCACGGCAATATTTTTACGGGACCCAAAAAGTGCCGGAAAAGCTAAGTACGCCACGATGCACAGCGAAAAGGGGCCCCGGTACGCACTGTACCCCCATCCCTACATGTCCGCACCATACCCCCAGCCCCCCCCCATGTCCGTGCCGTACCCCAGCACCCCCCCTATGTCCGCGCCGTACCCCCAGCCCCGTATGTACGGTGCGTACCCCCACCCCACCCCGTAGGTACGGAGTGTACCCCCACCCCGTAGGTATGGAGCGTACCCCCACCCCACCCCGTGTAGGTACGGAGCGTACCCCCACCCCGTAGGTACAGAGCGTACCCCCACCCCACCCTGTGTAGGTACGGAGCGTACCCCCACCCCGTGTAGGTACGGAGCGTACACCTCATATGTACGGTGCGTACCCCCACCCACGTATATACGGTGCGTACCCCCACCCCACCCCATAGGTATGGAGCGTACCCCCACCCTGTGTAGGTATGGAGCGTACCCCTCGTATGTACGATGCGTACCCCCACCCCACCCCGTAGGTACGGAGCGTACCCCCACCCCGTAGGTACAGAGCGTACCCCCACCCCACCCCGTGTAGGTATGGAGCGTACCCCCACCCCACCCCGTGTAGGTACGGAGCGTACCCCCACCCCGTGTAGGTACGGAGCGTACCCCTTGTATGTACGGTGTGTACCCCCACCCCCGGATGTACGGTGCATACCCCCACCCCACCCCGTAGGTACGGAGCGTACCCCCACCCCGTGTAGGTACGGAGCGTACCCCTTGTATGTACAGTGCGTACCCCACCCCCGTATGTACAGTGCGTACCCCCCACCCCACCCCGTGGGTACGGAGCGTACCCCCACCCCATGTAGGTACGGAGCGTACACCTCGTATGTACGGTGCGTACCCCCACCCCCGTATGTATGGTGCGTATCCCCAGCACTACGCGCTGGGGGTACGCACCGTACATATGGGGGGTGGGGGTACGCACCATACATACGAGGGGTACGCACCGTACATACGGGGGTGGGGGGTATGCTCCGTACCTACACGGGGTGGGGTGGGGGTACGCTCCGTACCTACGGGGTGAGGGTACGCTCCGTACCTACGGGGTGGGGGTATGCTCCGTGCCTACAGGGTGGGGGTATGCTCCATGCCTACGGGAGTGGGGTGGGGGTACGGCGCGTACATTGGGGGTGCTGGGGGTACGGCGCGTACTTGGGGGGGTGGGATGGGGGGGTGTTCGGCACGTATGCGGGCACATGTTTGGACGTCTTCATGGTTGCTATGGGAGTTCGCTCCGTACGGTGTTTTTTCCATACGGTTGTGCATTCGGACGGACGGGACGGATCGTACTTGCGCGCTCGGACTTCATTTTCCCGATTCGTACGTAAAACTGTCCGTCTCGGTCGGAGTGCTTTCCGACCCAGATCCGAATCAGCCCCTTGATAGGAGGCATGGGAACTGTCTGCCAAACACTAAATCACCTCCAAAAACAATTCATGATTTTGTATGTTTTAATGTGGGCCCTTGACTGCACATCCTAGACAACCTTGCAAATATAGACAAACAAATATTAATAAGTCTTTAATCGTGGTTTCTTTTGCATGTAAGGTATCCATCGCCAGAACACCATCAGACTTCAGACTAAGCAGTGTAAAAAGAAAGGCAGCAGGCCTTTTCTCTGTTTGCTTCGAGGACTTGGAGCAACATCCCTGTATCTGTAAAGAGCTCCCTAGTGTTTCTCCTATGTAGAAAAAGCTGAAGATGCACCTCTTTAAAGAATACCTCATCACAATGCATTAACAGTTGACAAGCCAGCTATCTCTCCTATCATTTGCTTTTATGCTTGGTTTTGATCTTGTGTGGTGCTCCACTGCCTTTTGGCTAGGTTTGCACTATTCAAATATCACATACATACAAACATACATACATACTTAGATATATACAGATATACATATAAACATACATATCAGAACAGAAGTCTCACCATTTACTCAGGAGGCACTCTTGGCCTGATTTATATATTGGTAATAAGAATACTCCATTGCAATGGTGACAAAGTATCCTTACCACCAACATAATGGTCTGCCTGCCCGATTTAAATGAGGGCAGACCAAAGGTTTGGCTATGGCAGTGATCACTCTGTCACAACCATAGCCATCACTCTCTGATGGCCCAATGGAGTAAGATCCGTCAGAGAAATGGCTATATGTCTGACCACCCAATAAGGATGGGCAGACATATAGCCATTTTTTTATTGTCCGTCAATCTCTAGGCAAACCTTGCGGGTGAGGGACAGTAAAAAGCTACAATGCTCCCCACACCATGGGCGATGACTCCCATGGCAAGGTTAGCATTGCATTTTTATTTTCAAAAAGAAAATCCTGTTTTAGTTCCTATTGGAAATAAAAAAAGAAAACTCTGTGGTGCAGGGCTGCACAAGTTGACTCAACCATGTACCAAATACTGAAATGCATCAGCAGGAACCTCTGTGACGGCACTTCCTGCCAATACAATATAAATAACCGCCTGATTGGTGGACATATATAAATTTGGTGGGAAGTCTGTCAACCATAGGGATGGTGTCATTTACTGTGGCCCTCACGCGGAATGACAGGCTATCCGCCAAATAATAAATCAGGCCCTCTGCCCTCTACTCTCTTCCTGACTAACTATGTTATTGCACTCTTGCTTTAAATGGACCATTATAGTCGGAATTTTTTATGACAATCAACACAAAGCGTGCCTACTCTGATCCCTTACAGTCTCATCAAGAGTACTGTTTTCCACTGTATAGACGTCTCCAGTATCAATGAACATACATGTAGATGACATGGAGACAACAAAAGACATAGGTGCCGATTCCGATCTGTCAAAAATATTCCCCGTACGAATCGTATCCGGATTTTTTTACGTACGAATCGTTCAAGTCCCGTACAAACTGGCAAGTACGATTCGTATGTTAAAAAATCCATACGAATCGCATTGGGAAAATTCCCCGACACGTCCTCGGGTCGGAAAAAGTGTCCGACACGTCCCCGGACAGTTTTACGTACGAATCGGGAAAATGAAGTCCGAGCGCGCAAGTACGATCCGTCCCGTCCGTCCGAATGCACAACCGTATGGAAAAAACACCGTACGGAGCGAACTCCCATAGCAACCATGAAGACGTCCAAACATGTGCCCGCATACGTGCCGAACACCCCCCCATCCCACCCCCCCAAGTACGCGCCGTACCCCCAGCACCCCCAATGTACGCGCCGTACCCCCACCCCACTCCCGTAGGCATGGAGCATACCCCCACCCTGTAGGCACGGAGCATACCCCCACCCCGTAGGTACGGAGCGTACCCTCACCCCGTAGGTACGGAGCGTACCCCCACCCCACCCCGTGTAGGTACGGAGCATACCCCCCACCCCCGTATGTACGGTGCGTACCCCTCGTATGTATGGTGCGTACCCCCACCCCCCATATGTACGGTGCGTACCCCCAGCACGTAGTGCTGGGGATACGCACCATACATACGGGGGTGGGGGTACGCACCGTACATACGAGGTGTACGCTCCGTACCTACATGGGGTGGGGGTACGCTCCGTACCCACGGGGTGGGGTGGGGGGTACGCACTGTACATACGGGGGTGGGGTACGCACTGTACATACAAGGGGTACGCTCCGTACCTACACGGGGTGGGGGTACGCTCCGTACCTACGGGGTGGGGTGGGGGTATGCACCGTACATCCGGGGGTGGGGGTACACACCGTACATACAAGGGGTACGCTCCGTACCTACACGGGGTGGGGGTACGCTCCGTACCTACACGGGGTGGGGTGGGGGTACGCTCCATACCTACACGGGGTGGGGTGGGGGTACGCTCTGTACCTACGGGGTGGGGGTACGCTCCGTACCTACGGGGTGGGGTGGGGGTACGCATCGTACATACGAGGGGTACGCTCCGTACCTACACAGGGTGGGGGTACGCTCCATACCTACGGGGTGGGGTGGGGGTACGCACCGTATATACGTGGGTGGGGGTACGCACCGTACATATGAGGGGTACGCTCCGTACCTACACGGGGTGGGGGTACGCTCCGTACCTACACAGGGTGGGGTGGGGGTACGCTCTGTACCTACGGGGTGGGGGTACGCTCCGTACCTACACGGGGTGGGGTGGGGGTACGCTCCATACCTACGGGGTGGGGGTACACTCCGTACCTACGGGGTGGGGTGGGGGTACGCACCGTACATACGGGGCTGGGGGTACGGCGCGGACATAGGGGGGGTGCTGGGGTACGGCACGGACATGGGGGGGGGCTGGGGGTATGGTGCGGACATGTAGGGATGGGGGTACAGTGCGTACCGGGGCCCCTTTTCGCTGTGCATCGTGGCGTACTTAGCTTTTCCGGCACTTTTTGGGTCCCGTAAAAATATTGCCGTGCGAAGTGCTGTGGGTACGAATCGTACTTGCTGGTCCGTAAAACGCTGCCTGACTCCGTGCGAATGTCGCGTACGCGGTGTCCCGGATCGGATTTGCGGGTATATTTTAGCCGGTCGGTGTTTTTTACGATTCGTACGGAAATGGTGTTTCCGTACGAATCGTACTTGCATGTTTGTAAGGTATTTTTCCCAGGTACGAGTCGGACGGAGAAAACGCTCCGTCTGACGATTCGTACCTGGTTTTTCCAGGATTGGAATTGGCCCCATAGGGTGCACAGAGAGAACATCGAGTTGAAAATATCGGCATACACAAATATCGAGTTTTAAATATCGTGTTACAGAAATATCTACAGGAAGAATATTTTGGTAAGGAATATCGATTTGCAGGTAAGAAATATCATTTTTGGAAATATCAAAGTTGTTAATATCATTTGCAAAAGTTGTTAATATCATTTGCAAAAATATAGTTGTTTAAAATATCAATGTTTTAATTAGTGTTATGTATTTTAGTATGTATTTTAAAAGTATGTGACCTATTTTTGATATAAGAATTTGTTTTGTTTTTTAATATTTGTGTTACATTTTTTGTAGTTGTTAATTTTATCTTAATTAAATTTTGTGTTTTTAAGTTCTGTAGCGGGTTGTGAGTTTATAGGGGAATAGGGTGGAAAGTAATGTCATTGTAATGAATTAATTAATATTTTTTATGTATAAGTATTTATCTAATTTAGATTTTATAGTGTTAATTGTGGGAATTAATTTATTATTAATTATTAATTAATTGGCTGCTAATTATTATTAAATAAATAATTGTCAATTAAGTTAATTATGTAATTTTTTTAGGAGCGGGTTGTGGGTTTATAAAGAAATAGGGTTGAAAGTAATTTAATTATAATAAATGAATTATAATTTTTTAAGTATTAGTATTTATTTAATTTAGATTTTATAGTGTTAATTGTGGAAATTAATTTATTATTAATTATTAATTTATTGGCTGGTGATTATTATTTAATTATTCGGTAATTATGTTAATTTTGTCTTTTTTTCAGGAGCAGGTTGTGGGTTAATAGGGGAGTAGGGTGGAAAGTTATTTAATTATAATAAACGTATTAATATTTTTTATTTGTTTATATTTACTTAATTCATATTTTATAGTGTTAATTGTGGGAGTTGTTCTATTATTAAATATGTATTAAATGGTTGTTAATTATTATTAATTAATTAATTTGTAATTATTATGTTATTTTAGTCATTTTTTGGGGAGTGGGTGGTGGGGTTTATAGGCGAATAGGGTGGGAAGTAATTTATTTATAACTAATTAATAATTGTTTGTTGATTAATGCTAATTAATTACCTTTCAATTAAAATATGGCAATTATGTAATTAATTTCTGATGTAAATCGTGGGGTTTATAGTGGTAAATGATGAGAAGTAAATTATTTTAAATTATTAATAAGTTGTTAGTAATTGATATTAATTTATTAATGTAAAATTAGTTATGGAAATTGTGTAATGATTTTTAGGTGTGGGTTGTGGTGTTTATTGGGGTAGAGGGTGGAAAGTAATATATGTTTAATCAGTTAAAAATTATTTGATTAATAATATAAATTTATCAATTGATAAATATTTATGCTAAGTGTTTATTGGTATTTTGTGTGTGTTTTGTTTTTATAGGGGTAATGTTTTGGAAGTAAATACATTTGCATTTGTATTACATTTCTTAAAATCACTAATATTTGTTTAATTGATAATTAATTTTGTTAATTATGGAGGTACATTTTTTTAAATTTAAATGTGGGTTGTGAATTGTGTGGTGTTATATGTTAGGAAATAAAAAATATTATATTTATGTAATAAATAATGTTTTTGTTTTTAATAAGTTTCTAATAAAAAATAGCTTTTCTCTTTTAAATTATTTTTGAATGTTTTTAAATAACCTTCTAGGTATTTGTTAGATCTTTTTAACATTCTAATCTGTTTCTATCTTTTGTAATATTAAAAACTTGTATATATGTTTTATTTTTTTGTTTTTTTAAATCTTTTGTGTTGTTGTTGTTAATTTGTGTGTTTTTAATTTTGAACTGACTCCAGTGGACATATACATTTTTACTCCTCCGCTATTCAACACTTTCCCTATTGTTGCAGAAACTGAAGTGGGAATAGTCATTTTTACCCCTCCCCTATCCAACTCTTTCCCTACTGTTGCACTTACTGGAGTGGGAATAGTAATTTTTACCCCTCCGCTATCCAACACTTTCCGAACTGTTGCACTCACAGGAGTGGGAATATTATTTTTTTTCCCCTCCGCTATGCAACACTTTCTCTACTGTTGCACACACGGAGTGGGAATAGTAATTTTTATTCCCCGCTATCCAACACTTTCCCTACTGTTGCACCCACTGGAGTGGGAATGGTAATTTTTACCCATCCACTATCCAATACTTTCCTTACTGTTGCACCAACTGGAGTGGGAATAGTAATTTTTACCTCTCCGCTATCCAACACTTTCCCTACTTTTGCACCCACTGGAGTGGGAATAGTTATTTTTACCCCTCTGCTATCCAACATTTTCCCTACTTTTGAACTCACTGCAGTGGGAATATTAAGTTGTACCCCTCCGCAATCCAACCCTTTCCCTACTATTGCACTCACTGGAGTGGGAATAGTAATTTTACCCCTCCACTATCCAAAATTTTCTTTACTATTGTACTTACTGGAGTGGGAATATTAAATTTCACCCCTCTGTCATCCAACGCTTTCCGTACTGTTGCACTCACTGGAGTGGGAATAGTAAGTTTTACCCCTCCACGCTACCAAACACTTTCCCTACTGTTGCTCCCACTGGTGTGGGAAAAGTATTTTTTACCCCTCCGCTATCCAGCACTTTCCCTACTGTTGCACTCAATGGAGTGCAACATTTAATTTTAAAGACTATTAAATATTTTATTTTTTTAGTTTATAATATATTTTTTTTTGTTAGATTTTATTTTATAAGTGTATGTACATATATATATTCATTTGTACATTTTTATATATTTATATGATTATAAAATAAATTGAAATTAATAGTTCTTTATTGTTTTAAAGGAAATATCTCTAAATATATATATATATATATTAAAGCTCTGATTTGCCCACACGATTGAGTTGCACTCGGACACCGGCGAAAGGTGGCAAGCCTTTATTTTCAGTACGTGCTGACAGCTGCCTGCTGCTTTTCAATCCAGTCTCTCCCGCAGCATGCCTGACGCGTTTCGGAAAATTTACTTCCTTCTTCTGAGGCTATGAACTGTTGCAGGTAAGATATTTGCTCACCGGACCACGTTTCTTCTTATTCAATGCTGCTTGACACGCCCCCAGATGGGCGGGTTCCATAACCACGGCATGGCATTGTGGTCTACATGGTCCTGAAATAAAATCCATAGATGGACGCACTTATCTTACCTGCAACAGTTCATAGCCTCGGAAGAAGGAATTAAATTTTCCGAAACGCGTCACGCATGCTGCGGGAGAGACTGGATTGAAAAGCAGCAGGCAGCTGTCAGCACGTACTGAAAATAAAGGCTTGCCACCTTTCGCCGGTGTCCGAGTGCAACTCAATCGTGTGGACAAATCAGAGCTTTAATATTAGGCGGCGGCCCAGTCGCCGAGTTTGCACCACCCCAAAAACTGAGGGGGCCACGCGTCCGGAGATATGCCGAATCGCCTTGTGGGACACTGGCTTGGGATTAGTGCTGACACTGCTGGTTGGGAGCCCATTTGAGGGCGCGGACTGTTTTTTCCCCAGTAATAAGTGCGTCCATCTATGGATTTTATTTCAGGACCATGTAGACCACAATGCCATGCCGTGGTTATGGAACCCGCCCATCTGGGGACGTGTCAAGCAGCATTGAATAAGAAGAAACGTGGTCCGGTGAGCACATATCTTACCTGCAAAAGTTCATAGCCTCAGAAGAAGGAAGTACATTTTCCGAAACGCGTCAGGCATGCTGCGGGAGAGACTGGATTGAAAAGCAGCAGGCAGCTGTCAGCACGTACTGAAAATAAAGGCTTGCCACCTTTCGCCGGTGTCTGAGTGCAACTCAATTGTGTGGGCAAATCAGAGCTTTAATATATATATATATATATTTATATATATATATATATATATATATATATATATATATATATATATATATATATATATATATAAAATTATGCAAATAAAAGGATGATATTACTTACCTTGTGTGGCTCCTTCCACATGGAGCGGTCTGCTTCGGCTGCGGAAGGAGCCCCACTGTTGCAGCGGCGTCCCCATGGTGAGACCAGGTGGTGTTCACCACAGCGGGAAGTTATTGGGCGCTAAGGGACTTACGTGCAGCAGTGTTTTCATTTGAATTGACACCAACCCACAGTGGTGTTTTACTTTAAAAATAACAATGTTCTGCAGACAAACTCACTGAAGTTTTATCTAAGAGCAACCACAAGTAACAAAAGGCCTTAGGAGAGGCTGCACCCACAGGGGAGGTGTTTTGTTGAAAAAGGTTGCTCTTTACGAAGCCTGCTTTGCATGATTCAGCTGCCAATGATTAAGGGACACGACAACCCAAAACGCGTCTGGCGTTACTGCTGGTGATTTTCATGTTGATTCCTGCTTGCACCCTATGCGAATAAAAGGATGATATTACTTACCTTGTGTGGCTCCTTCCACATGGAGTGACTCTGTTTGTTGGAATTTTAGCGGTCTGCTTCAGCGGTGGAAGGAGCCCCGGCGTTGCAGCAGCGTCCCCGCGGTGAGACCAGGTGGTGTTCACCACAGCGGGAAGTTACTGGGCGCTAAGGGACTTACGAGCAGCAGTGTTTTCATTTGGATTGACACCAACCCACAGTGGTGTTTTACTTTTAAAATAACAATGTTCTGCAGATGAACTCACTGGAGTTTTATCTAAGATCAACCACAAGTACCAGAAGGTCTTAAAAGAAGCCACGCCCACTGGGGAGGTGTTTTGTTAAAAAAGGTTGCTCTTTACGAAGCCTGCATTGCATAATTCAGCTGCCAATGATTAAGGGATACGACAACCCGAAACGCGTCTGGCATTACTGCTGGTGATTTTCATGTTGATTCCTGCATGCACCCTATGCAAATAAAAGGATGATATTACTGACCTTGTGTGGCTCCTTCCACATGGAGTGACTCTGTTTGTTGGAATTACATTTTATATATGTAAGTTTACTTTTTTTTAATTACATTTATTTTATTATATTTGTTAAAATGTATATTAAATCTATATATTTGTTAAGTTAATTTTATTATTTAATATATTTAACATTAATTTCTATCTATATAAACAAATTGATATTTTGTACATCTATATTTTTTTACATCGCTATTTTTGTTTCGATATTTTTGTATTTGCAATTTTAAATATAGGATGTCAATATTTTTGACATCCATATTTTTGCATTGATATTTGTGCATGGGGATATTTTGGCAATCGATATTCTGTCACTGAACCAAGATATAGGGCCTAATTATGAGTCTGGCAGTCAGAGAACTATAAACTTGTGGGGGCGTAGCGGTGGCGGTCCAACCACAACTGCACCGGTGATCCGACTGCACAATTACAAGCTGGGCAGTTGGACCGTAATTGGACCGCTGGCTCCGCCAGAGAACCACTCTTCCCTGTCGGTGGTGCAGCAGTTTTGGGCCATTGTAAGTTGCAGGTGGTGCCACTGCGGCACCGCCATGCATATTCCAAGTTTCAGGACAACCAGCATTTTCATGGAGATCTTTCTTTCATTAAAAGTCTGGCGGTGCTAGAACAAAGGGGGCCCAGCAGTGCCCCCTGTGGTCCCCTCAGCCTGGGGATGCATGTGGGGGGCACAACATGTGGCCCCTGTGTGCATACACCCTAGTTCCCTCACAGCATGGGCTTTACAATCCGTGTCGTGCAGGAACCTCTGTGGTGTTTCCATTACAGTGCCTTTTTCAATGACATTGCCGCCTTTGAAAGAGGCACCGCCGCAGGAACCACCACGCAGCCCGCCTGCCTGACTTCAACATTACTTGTCCCACTCATAAATTGTGAGCATTTTTCAAACATTGTTTTTGGATTTTTACAGATAGCATCAGGAAGGAAGTACATTTCAATCAAAGTATTGAGTCAATAGTAAATCAGTAAACCTCAGGTGCAGCTCTACATTAACGTAATGGCCAACATTCGGTCATACTATTGCAACCATTCATTTTTTCTATGTGTTTGCCACCATTATTTCCTCCATAGTATCACCATTCCTTTCTGCCATGCCTTTGCCTTCATGGTGATCCCTTGATTTTCCAGTAAGGTGAACCCTTGGTAAAACAATGTCTTAGCTATTTAAATGATTGTGGCCTGAAGCAGATGATTACCACTCACACATAGGGCTGGTCATATTTTGGGCGCTATGTGGGTATCGATTGAACTGACAGTGACAATATCTATCTGCCTAGTTCACATCCTAACATTATATGAATTCGCCATTAGTGCCAATGTAAAGGGGATTTCTTTGCACTCCTACAGACACTGAAATACAGTGAGCCATCAGTCTCCGAAGGATACGTTTGAGAACCCTCCCACCAGCTCAAGTCGCATATGCCCATTATCAACAATTGGCGAATCAAATTGCTAATAAGATTGCTCCTTTGTAGGTTCCCAACAACAATCAATGCAAGAAAATGGCCCTGTGGTCCTCTGAGAACCTGAAGTTTGAAGCAAGCAAGGCAAATGGCTCTCTCACTAGGATATAGACTCCAGAGCAGAATACAAAGGTAGGCTGACAGCATATAAAAAAGCTATAACTGATATCCATAAATTGCTCTACTCCAATGTATTTGGTCAGCTGACATTAAGTCAAAAGCATTTTTGTTTATTAATGAAATCTCCTGTATGGAAATAACTCTACCAGCTGAATTGATTTCTCAGCAGTTCTGTGATCAACTTGAAGACTTTTTTTATAGAGAAAATCTAAAAAATAAGGATGAATATTGCAAATAATATATCTGACACACCTGGAGTGTTTCAATCTATCTACTACCGCACACCTGTTTTGAATTTTCTGCGCCCTCTTTTAAAGTGGCTTCCAAATAATAAATGTAAATGTGAGTGATCACTAGGTCCCCTTCAATTGAAATTCTGCATAAAAAGGTGCCAATAATTAAGCATATTCTTTTTGATATTTCAGCTTTTTCTTCTCATCTGGGATTTTTCCTGATCAGCAGAAACAAGGCATTATTAAACCCCCCACTAAAAAACTCCTAATATGAATCTTTATATTTGGGTAGTCGTCCAATCACTCTGCTGGTGACAGTAGCAAAACTGGTCAGAGTATTGTAGCAGCTCAACTTTAGAGCTATCTCGATTTGTAACAACCTTTGGGCCATATTATCGAGGAACGGCGATAAGATTATCGCGATAAGATTATCGCCGCTTTAGCGGCAGGAAACTGCTGCTAAAGCGGCAATAATGGGCTTGATACTATGCCCTTGTGAATTCCCATAGAAGCCCAGGTTCTGGTGTGAACATGGGCTTCTATGGGAATTCTCCAGGGCATATTATCAAGCCCATTATCACCGCTTTAGCGGCAGTTTACTGCTGCTAAAGCGGCGATAATCTTATCGTCGTTCCTTGATAATATGGCCCTTCATTATTTCAAAGTATGTTTTCGGCCCCAAAGAAGTACTGAATCCACCTTAATAAAAGTACAGAATGATCTTTTGAGAGCTCCCAATGACAATGCCGCCTCTGTTCTAATCTTATTATATTTATCGGTTGATTTTGATAAAGAGGATTACGAGCATCTTTTGTGGTGATCTACATTGGCGCTGAAGCATTTCTATTGATTTACTTCATTCCTGAAGAATTGCCCATGAATAATAATGGGCAACCAGTTTGTGTCTTCACCTTCTATAAGAACCACAACAGGTTTACCTGAAGTGCCGGTTCTATCTATTATATTATTTAATATCTACATTAGTTATTTATTGGATATGCTAATGAACAGTGGTTTTTCCTTTTGCTTTTATGTGGACGATATGCAACTTATATTTAAAACATCTGGAACAGAGGTCTCATCTACTTCCAACATGTTTGTAAAACATAAAGACGTGGACGGATTGTAATGGGTTTAAGATTAATTTAGATAAAACCAAGGTGCTCATGGTAGGTAATAATTTATCAGCATGGCCCGAAATTTTTACTTCGCAACCTGAACTTTGGGCATAGGTAAAAACAGGGTCGGGCTGGGACAAAAAATTGGCCCAGGCAACAAAATAAAAGTGGCCACCATTAGCGAAGCAGATAACTGGAAAAGTGGTAATATGAGAGAAATGAGCAGTAAAAACAGCCCACCTAGCCATAAAACCAGTTCACAATTGTTAACAAACTGGCCCACATACTGATCTATCGGACCAGCCCATCCAGGTCTGCCTTATTGTCCTATAGGCCAATTTGACCCTGGGTAAAAAGCCTTTGCATAAAATTTTATGCCAGTCTCCAGAAGAAGTCACACGCTTCGGTGACGGTCTCCTCGTTCTTCTTCTTGTTACAAAAGATTAAACCCATCCTTCAGTTTTTGCATGAAAGTACCAGCAGATTGATTGTTACAGTCACCATTGGTGTCATACTTGAGTATTGTCATGTGTAGGAAGCTGGCTCTGTATATACTATACCAAAGTAAGGTATAGTGTGCACAGAGTCCAGTGGAACCCCAAAGGTAGGCAAAGGTAAAGTTAGATAGCACCTCACTCTCTATTTGTGGTAGTGTGGTTGAGCAGTAAGGCAGTATCAGAGGACAGTGTTAAGCATGTGTTGAACACACTCAGTCAGCAAATGAATTCACACACTCAAAGACTGAACTTCAGACCAATTGTTCAGTATGAAAATAATATTTTAGTTATTTTATTTTCTAGAACCAAGCAAGCCTGGCACAGGTAAGCAATAAATACTTTACAGTAGTAATGCAGTTTGTAAACAGTATGAATTGAAATAGTATATGCACCTTGTTTTGACTTACAGTATGGTTTCAGAGGAGTGCAATACTTTGTAAATACAGTACATAGACTTGAAAGGGCTTTTCAGTAAAATTACAGGTAAGGTACTTTTGAGATCACTTTTTTTGTTAGTTACTGCAATTTTAAAGAATGTCTTAAGGTTTCCAAACAGTCAATGTTATCCCATGGAGGACAATAGTGTTATCGGTTTTAAGGTAAGTATTTGGTAGTGGGAGTTGAGGTTCTGGGGGTAGACTAAGGGGTCCCCCGGGGTCAAAGATGCACTCTACTTACACCCTTAGCGGCACTAGGGCAGCCGGGTGCAGAGTGCTGAGGCCCATTGTTATCCAATGGGGGATAGGGGGCCTCCGGTTGGTGGCTGCTGGCAAGCAGGCCACCTGGGTGTCGGAGGAAAGCTGCTTGACTTTAGCTCAGGGCAAATGGGGAAACAAAGTACCACCTAAGGTGCAACCTCAGCGACACTAGGGCGGCCGGGTGCAGGGTACCGTTTCGACGATGAGTGCCCTGTTGTTTTCAATGGGAACCTCCAGTATGCAAAGGCACTGCAGGCTTGGGCACGAACTTCTTCTGGGTGCGACCACCACTTCGAGTGGTAAGTTGGGAAGTTAGGGGTTGGTTAGGCACCATCGGTTTGGGCACACAAGGCTGTGGGGCATCGAGTGCAGGGGTGCCTTTTGGGGTCGGATCTTCTTACCAGCTCCTGGTCGCGGTTGGGGGGACCTTCCGGATTTCAACTGCAGGTGTCAGCTGGAGGCTTGCGGGAGGTCAGGGGTCACTGGATCTCGGGTCAGGATAGCTGGGGTGGCCTACTCATGGCATTTGCCCACTCGAGCTCGGGCCGTGGACGGCGGGTGCATAGTGAGGCGAATTTGCAGTGTCCGGCCAGAGCCAGAGGTTGCAGATGAACAAATCTGGTGTTCACAGGAGACAAAGTCTTTGTGCTTCAAAGCAGGCAGGTCCTCTGGGGTTTTTAAGGTTTCTGGCTGCAGGAAACACCGGGATTTTGCAGAAGCAGGTTCGAGTGCGAGACAGGCTGGTAGGGCTGGGGCCAAGTCAGTGGGCATCTTCCTCTTGTTGGTTGCTGCACTGCTGTTCAGTCCCTCTTCTTCTTCTTGTAGTTTCTTCTTGTCTGATGAAGCAAGGTTCAGGGGAGCCCCTAAATACTAGGCGTTACAAGTAGATAAAAGGCAGGGACCAATGGGTCCCTTCCCTGGGGCGGGTACACCCCCTATTATGCCACCCTCCAGTGGGAGGGAGGCATGAGCCTGTCCCTGGTTAGCTGAGTCCCCCATCTGCAAGATGGCGGGGTCTGGGAGTTGTGCTACACCTCTCCTCCCCCACCTGAGGGGTGGAGATGGCAGAGGTGGGCACACCTCTCTTCCTCACTTGTTTTTCCCGCCTGTTCTCCCACCCAAAGTGGGGGTCAGAACCAGTTGGGACCAGTTGCTGAAAGCAGCAAGTGGCCTGGGGAAGCTCACAAAGGCGGCAAGCCTTTGAAGCTTCCCCTTCGTAAACCCTGCCCATCCTGGGGGAGAAGGCTTGGCACCTCGTCCCATGATGTGCATTGTTTCAGAACCAAGAGAGCAGCAGGCTCTCAACCCAGGGGTCCAGAAACATGTCTGGTGGTGGCAGCAGAAAGCAGCCACTCAGCCTGGACACTAGTGGTGGGTTAGTTTTCAGGGGGCATCTCTAAGATGCCCTCTGTGTGCCTTTTTAATTAAATCCCACACTGGCATCAGTGTGGGTTTAATGTGCTGGAAGGTTTGTGGAAATATCATAGGCCCTGGGTACCTGATTAGCTGGAGCCCAGGGCATACTCAGTCAAAGCACATCAGCTATTCAGCAACAAATGGGGGTAGCCATGCAAAAAGAAGGCACTTTCTCACATCATGCCCTTTATTTGGACATTCCTAAATATGAAACAAAACACTTACAAGTAGTACAACGTCAAGCTCTTAGCTACATCCTATAAGTTGTCCATTTTTCCAAAGCCTCACTTCTCTTATCGAAGTTACACTGACTTTCCATTCACAACAGAACGCTCTGCCTTGTCCACATGTTTATTTAGCGATTTTCCAGACTTTTTTAAAGTATGTTTGATCCCGTACTTCCCTGGCAGAGCCTTGAGATCGTCTTCTGTCATTCTGCTTCGGATTATAGGATTTAAGAAAACATTTAAAGGTGGGAGGACCTTTTCGATTCTGGCACCAAAATTCTGAGCTCAGCTGCCTCTGCAGCCAGTGCTTGATTTAAAAAAAAAAAATGAGAGCCTCGATTATGCGGTTTTGACGTAGGGCAGCGCAGCAAGTCACCTTGCTATGTTGCCCTACGTCAAAGTGAAAGGGTAGGAATGCACTGTATATATCTAATATGGTGCATTCCCATCCTTTCTCCCAGCCCTGTTGCTGTTTTGACAGCCCAGCGCCAATGCAGGCACGCATGCACCATAGTGCAAGGGTGACTATGGGGCATATGTATCAACCGATTTTGTATTCGCAAACGCTGCGAATCGCAAAAAAACAGCGTTTGCGAATACAAAATCGCAAAAGGAGATGTATGAGGCATTTCAGCCTCGCTATCTTAAGGAATCGCTAAATTTGCGATTTCTTAAGTTTGCGTAAGCATTTAAGAAATCGCAAATTGCTATTTCTTAAATGCAATGTAACACGCACCCAAGTTGTGCGAGTTCTCCTTAAGAAATCGCAAATTACCACCAACTTCAAGTTTGTGGTAAATTGCGATTTCTTTTAATTATGCACTTTTTTGCATATTTCAAAGTGCCATGTGGTGCACATACATGCCCTTAGGGCATGTATGTGCGCCATATGTGCACAGATGCTGATTTCAGGGGTGCATCAGGGTGTCATCATGACACCCTTGCACCTTTGAAATTATTCTCAATTTGCGATTAGCAAATAGCGAATTGCAAATTGAGAAGGACTTCCCATTCATTGCTATGGGCCTCCTGGCCCATAGGAATGAGTGGGAAGGTATTCCTTAATTGCGATTTCGCAATTTGCTAATCGCAATTAAGTAATTTTAAGAAATCGCAAAAGTTTTGCAATTTTTTTAATACATCCCGTTTTGCAATTCTCAAATAGCGATTCTCAAAAAATCGCTATTTGAGAATCGCAAATGGAGATGTTGATACATATGCCCCTATATCATCAAAAGGATTGTTTTTGTGCAGGAAGACACACCTTTCTGTACAAAAATAATCCTGAGAGGTGTTTTCCGAGAGGAATAAATGGGTCGAAAGTAAGTTATTTCTCCTCATCATGCCTCACCTTGGGAGCTGTAAGGTTTTGGTGCTTCCTCAAGTTTACATGCTCTTGTAAATCTGGGGAAGCATCAAGATGCCTGGGTGTTGCATCAGAAAACCCAACCCAACACCATTGGAACGCTTCACGAGTGCAAAGTAAGGCAAAGTGGTCAGAAAAAGGGATGCTCCAGTGGCGCAAGGTGCTCACAAATCTGCTCCTGAGTGTTGGTGACCAATGAAATGTCGGGCCATCAAATACCAAGGCTGCATATTCTTGAATCCACCTCATACCTCTTTTATCCACTACCAGACTCCCCCTGCCCCTTTATCTCACTCTTGTATGTTCCTGCTTTATCCCTTTTTGGAGGTTTTCCTGTCTTTCTTTTCCTCAATCTTGCCAGTTTGTTTGCTTTTCGCTATCTTGCTTTCAGTAAATGTCTGATGCACAAAAATAAGTAGTGGCCCCCAAAGTTGAGTGCTGGTGGTCCCCACCAGCAACTACTGGTTCAAATTAAGCATTGTCTGCAACTAAGACACTCATTCTCACATTGTTTTTAAGAAGAAGCTTAAAACGTGTTGTTTGCCTGTTAAATGTCCTCCTTCTGCACAGGCTCATGACATCCTCTGGTGAAACTAGCGCTTAACAAGTCTGACATAACATAAAATAACATAATTAGCGATTACCATGCCATGGTCGCCAATCTCTCCTGCCACCCCATTACCACCATTCTTTGGTGCCATTTATTTTCCACCATTCTCTACTGGAGCACCATTGCGACATTATTTGCTTACACGCCTTTGCCACCACTTCCTATTGTTGTACCCTTTCCACCAGTTTCCCTATTTCATTGTCTCCATTCTCTCCTGACACAGGTAAGTAAACAGTTGATGTATCTTCATTGGTCAATGTTAAGGCTGTATGGTAATGGTATTGGACTAGTCATTTGCACATTATAAACCATCACCACGTGAGTGGGTATGCTGACGCAATAAATAATCATTTTCTGAATGGCAACATCTCATTAAGGTTATTTTATGATTGTTAGCGTCACAGGTAGCTACTATTGTAGGTGTAAAAAGAACGTCCCTAATCTTTACTGCGCATGCTTACTTTTTCATTCAATAGTGGTGCCAAGCCTTTTCTTTAAAGTAATAAGGGGCATATCAGCAAGAACCGGAGATAATTATCGACGGCTAACGCTGATTTTTATCGCTGAGATAGCGTGCTATCAGCAACGGTCATCTCAACAGCGATAAAAATCAAGGCGCAAGCTGTTAAATGTGCGATTAACCAGCGATAATTGCTCAACGTTTGGCAAACGCTTGCTGATGGGGCAGGGACAGACTTAGCCATGATATCCACCTTCCATGGGATATCATGGCTAAGTCAGATGAAAAGCAGGCGTAAGGAAAGTAGCGATAACCGAGGTTAGCGTTACTTTTCTTATCGCTCTGCAGGTTAGCGTGAGGCTTGATAATAGGATAAATGTCGCTTAGTGACATTTCTCTCGTTATTCTGGGGAGGAACGCCCACTTTGCATCTCATTAGAGATGCAAAGCTGGGCGTTAAGGGAAAGGGCACTGAGGCAAGGATTCACGCGATAGCATGACCTTGCTAATAGGGCGATACAATTATTGCCCTGTCCCGAAAACGGCCGCTAACGAGGCGATAATTGTCTTGCTGATATGCCCCTAAACTTTTAATCCATTTTCAAATGACCATAATGTGCATTTTAGACTCGATTCCTCATTTATAAACCGTGGCCCAGATATTACCGGTAAACTGGAAATTGGAACCGATTCGGCATGGTTTTCTGTTGATGTATTTACTATTATTACCTAGTGTGGTAATTCCACATACATAGATGTTTGCCCCTATGGTTACTGCAACGATGGAAAGTGCAGATGTTATTTCAGAAAGTAAGATGTGAAGTGCAAACACTTCAACTGTTAGGTTAAAGTACATGCTGAGCCACGCAACTGAGTCAGACACGTGTACTTTTCTATTGTTACATAGGTAGATCTGCAGTTTATTTGAGTCAGGAAAACATTATTAAAGGTTACACACACTGACCTAGATTTACGCGATTTCAGTTCAAGGATTACTGCGGGCAACTAACAGCGGGCTACGATATTAGCGAAACTGTTCGTGGAAGCACAACATGAATGCTGCTGACCTGTGATTCTTGCAGTTCTATGTTACAGACTTTGCGTTTCAGAGGTAGGTATACAAATCCCACCTTTTTATTGGTGCATCTTGAAAATTCGAAAAAGAAGTGTATTAAGTGTTAAATTTCCTTAACTGAACCATGTTCATTTATGTAATAACTATGTTTCAGATTCTAAAATATGTGATCTAGTTAGATTTTAATGCATTTGCGCCATCTTCTGGTACTTTTCTGAATCACGCTTTAAATTACTATGTAATGAATGAAGTGTACAGATATTAACCACAATTTGTTATTTACTTTGCTTAGTTTTTTTTTGTTGTTCAAAGATTGCAATTTAATCTACAATACAACTACGGTACTCTTCGAATTGGAGAAGTTTGTTCCTCCGAATCAATGGACAGATTCACTAACGTTTTGCGCCATGGGTGAGCCACTTTTCTGGTGCAGAAACGATGCAAAATGTATTTCATGATTTGCAAAGCCATGCGAAGCCCAATTTGTGTGGCTTTGTAAAAAAAGAAAATACTTTGAGGCAGATTTACAAGCCCCCTATGACACCACTATGTCACTTTTCGGGACGTACTGGTGGCGCAGGGGGCTCCTCCATATTTACAAGGAGAGGAAAAGCCACCCTGCATGACTTTTTCTCTCCTCGTAAATATGGCCCCTTCACATGCAGCACTGCGCGTGGAAGGGGCGTTCCATGGGTGCTGCTGTGGGTGTTCCCACACAACACCCATTGAACAAGACACATCTCCAGATTTACGAGAAATCGTAAATCGGGAGATGTGTGTGAATGCTACGCCACCCTAGAGGTGGCGTAGCGACGGGCAACGAGGAGAAATGAAAACATTTCTCCTCGTTTTTTCCTCTTTCAATGCGTGCTGCATTCTACAGCACACATTGAAAGAGGAAAAAGCCTCTTGTGATTGTTTTTGTGCAGGAAGGTGTCCCTTCCTGCACAAAAACAATCTCCCCACGACACAGGCATCCTAAGCACGACCAGTGATAATTATCGCTGGCCGTTGTTAATATGCCCCCAGATTCTATATATTTTTTTATATCTCCTACTTTCAACATGTTGAATCAAAGCCCATGCCATAGCACATAATGGTACTGGGGGAGGGACAGGCTGCTATACTCAGTCTTGGTTTGCGGCAGAAGAGTGACTGGAAGATCCTTCTTCTACCTGAGGCCCATAAACCTGCTCCCGGTGTTGCTGCAGACACCAAATGCCTGGATCATTTGTTCAAGTTCCTAGTAAATGACAGCAATTTTATTTAAATTCAGACACATCCCGAGACAGCCTTTACATACCATCAACGAGCAGTATTCTGTGTTATTTTTTAAGCCAGACCATGTGCAGTAGGCTTTTTTTTATTTGGTTCAGAGTTTACTGTGAGAAATTTGAAAAATAACCCTAAAGTTTATGAATATTGAAAATATTGAATGATGATGAAAGATAGGTGTTTGTATTTTTATGTTTTCCAAATTATTTAAAAACAAGAAAAGACAAATGTAATAGCTGAAAACATGCATTAGGGAAGAACTATTGGCTTTGTCAAAGCCGTTTTTTATTTGTAGTTTATTAGAACTGTTAGACATATAAAGGAAGCAATTGTCATACTTTTCTTTTGCCTTGTGAAAATTGGGTACCCAGGAGTGTAACATAAGCTTAAGGGAAAGCTTGAACATGAACATTGTTAACCTTACCAATATATTCCCCTAAGATCAGTAAAGTCAAGGAACGTGGAGAAGAAGCAATTTTATTTTCTATTACCGACTTATCTTAGCATGTACATGGATCACTTGCATGATTCATAGAGCAAACACAGGGATCTCAAGGATCGTCTTTTGATGTGAATGTCTTGTGTCCTGCACAAGCACCAATTGGAAGCAGGTTTCACAAAGAGCAGAAACACCCCCAACCAACTACAATTTGCTTGAGCAGGGAAAAAGCAAGGAAAAGACAAGTTACTACAGATTCGACTTCCCTCTCTGTCGAAGTTACAGGTCTCACCGAGGGGTGTAATTTTTTGACAGCGGGGAGTGTGTATTCGGCCAACAAGGAATCTTATCAAGCAATCATGCAGCTAGTTGACTAGTTGGCAAAATAAGGGGCAGATTTACAATAACTGGTGCATCCCTGCATATTGGCAGGGATGCGCCAGCTATTTTGCGTGACTTAAAAAAACCCTTGCACCACCATGGATGCGCCGCATTTACAATGCAGCGCACCATGGCGCAAGGATAGACAGATGTGTCATGCATCTGTCGGCGTAATGGTGACGCAGTGCTGGAGTTGTGTCGCAAGCGTGACGCAACTCCAGCACTGCTCAGGAGTGCCCTATACCTAATATGCTGTGTCACTCCTTATGCCTACTTCAAGCAGGTGTAAGGATTTTACGCAGCGGGGACGTAAAAGTGACTCAGTGAAATCTTGTAGATTTCACTGCGTCACTTTTACAAGGCGTTCCTGAGCCAGAACGCCCATCCTGCGCCGGAACGCCCACATGAAACCTAACGCAGGTTTCATGTGGTGCAGGTCTTTACTACGTGACGCATCTCCCTAGATGCGTCACGTTGTAAATAAGGCGCAACGTGGCACATGGTTTACGCTGCGTCACAGAAGTGACGCAACGGTGGAGTAAGTGTCGCAAGGGGCTTGTAAATCGGCCCCTAAGTGTGTAAAGCACAAGGAGTCATCACAGGGGTATGAAAATGTAGGTCTGTTTTGTCAAAGTGCACGGCTTTCCACTTTCCCAGCCTTCCAATCTTTTCTCCATGGAAATGGCATAGCTGGACATAATGAGGGGTTCTGGATGGTCTCTCTTCCCCTGTGCAAGGGATTCCTGGGTCATTTGGCAACCCCACACTCCAGCAGGTCTCTGGGGGAGCCAGCAGTGCATCATGCAACCCAGCCGCGGTTCTTGGAGGTAACAGAGGTGGGGCGATGGGGCCGGGATTGGGGGTATTTTGAGGGACGATGCCAAGGGAAAATTAAATAAATAAATAATTTCCCCTCGCCATCGTCTCTCGAAATCACCCCCACCCGGCCCCACCGCCCCACCGTTGTTACCTGCACGGACCGTGGCTGATGCAACCTCCACTCAAATCTAGACCTAAAAACGCTGGAGTAAATGTGGGTGGTGTTTGCGTTCAGAGTTACAAACATTGGGGCATATTTACAAGGACTTAACACCGCCCTAGAGGCATTTTTTGATGTTATGGCAGCTTTGTTTTTTTATCACCGTATTTACAAGTTGTTGCTAACTCCAGTTAGTGGCATTTTTCTAGCGTTAATGTGAATTGTTTCTAGCAACACTTCTCTTAGCGTGATTTACTGAAAATGAGATGCAGGGTAGGCATTCCCACATAAAAACTCCTGCAAAACACATGCAATATCTAAAAGAATTTCCTTGTACGCTGCTAAAGAAAAAAAACTGCTGCTAAGTTCAATAAGAGGCAGTTTTTTAACGTCAGAAAATACTTGCAGGCATATTATCAAGGACGGCGTTAAAATTATCGCCGGTTTAGCGGCAGAAAACTGCCGCTAAAGCCGCGATAATGGGCTTTATAATATGACCTGGAGAATTCAAATAGAAGCCCATGTTCACACCAGAACATGGACTTCTATTGGAATTCTCAAGGGCATATTATCAAGCCCATTATCGCCAATTTAACAGCCGTTTTCTGCCGCTAAACCGGCGACAATTTTTAACGCCGTTCTTGATAAAATGCCCCCTCATCTTAAAAATGGTGCAAACACACTTAGGGCCTCATTGAAGAGGTTTTGGTGCTGGACAGCATAGTAAGAAATGTTGCTGTGCTGCCCTGAGACCAAACAAAGGGCAGGAATGCGCCATATCAATAATAATGTGCATTCCTGTCTTTTTTTCCTTACGTTGGTGCACAATGGCTGCATGTGTCAAAGCAGGCACTCCTGTGCCATGGTACAAGGCTGCCTGCATTGCAGAGCTGATTGGTGTTGTGCAGGAAAGGACACCTTCCTGCACAAAATCAATCAATACAGGTGATTTCCTCTTCCTATGTGTGCTGCAGAATCCTACCAACATAGAAAAATGAAAAAACAGAGGAGAAATGAAAACATTATTCCTCATCGTGCCTCACAAACGCCACCTTTGGGGTGGTGTTAGATTCTGATGCATTCACAAGTTTCTGGCTTCTTGTAAATCTGGGAATGCTTCAGATTATATAGGTCTTGTGTGGGACTGGGAATGCCCACAGCAACACCCATGGAATGCCCCACTCATGCAATTTCGTGTGTGAAAGTGCCACATATTTACAAGGCAATAACATGGCTGTACGTGGCCTTGTAAACATGCTGTGGCATATTGCGCTACCGGAAAGTAACACAAATGACATTCCAGCAGTGCAAAAGTGCCTCTAGGGATTCATAAATGGGGCCCTTGGACAATATAACTCCCACAATTCATCCTTGGTAAGGTCAACAACACAATGGACCTCCTGACATTGCAGCTAGGAGCACCAAGGAGACCACCACCACCACCCCTGTGATGCGTCACTCACCTGAACAACTGCTCCGTTCCTTTTGGGGGATGACTGGACCTGATCCCCTCTAAGTGATGACATTGCTAGACCGGATCATCAGCAACAGGAAGCTGGAAACCGGGAACCGCAGAAAGCCAGGGTCTCTCCAGCGCCATCTGGAACCATGGAAGAAGGAGACCTAAAATTTGGTCATCTGTCAGACTCCACACCGGATGGCCACATAACAGAGGAGCCATAACAGCTGGGGAGACATTCAGGGGAAGTGTTGGGATCCTGTTTCTGAGTGAAATTGCGCATCGTCACACCTAGGGTTGTGTTGGGCCTCCATCTCTTCTTGAGACGTTCTCAGGTGCGTCTGGACTCGCAGAGGTGGGAGTGAACCAGCTGGCCTTCTAGGAGTGTTGTTTGCCTGGTCTTTTCTTGAGTTATACCAGGGTTTCAGCACAGTTAGAGATCTATCGGTGGAGGTTGCACGCTGCGGTTTTGGCGTCCATAGGTGTTGGCAGAGTGGTGGTGCTGTTGGAGTTGACAAGAAGTTCTTCAGTGGCCTTGATCAAGCTGGGATGGGGGGCAATAATGGTAGTGGTGTACTGTGGGTGTGGCGAAGGTGAGATGTAAGGGTGGGCGGAATTTGCGAAATTTACTTTCGCAAATTTTCGCGAAATAGCACAAAATCTCCGCGAGCATGCAAAACTTTCGCGAAGATGCGGAGATTGCTTTTCCCGCCCGTTCGCGATGTGTTTTTGCATGAGCGTGGGGAAATATATCTCCAACTTGCCCATGCGGTCGCTAATGGACGCGGCAATCTTGCTCGCAATGCTGATTGCAATGACGTGTTCGCGATGTCAAACTCTCGCGGGATAGCGCGACTGGCTACCAACAATCCAACATCTTGTGGCGCGCGCGAACGGATAGGAAAACTCATCGGCAAACACAGGGACCTGGTAAGTCGTGAATAGGTGAGTAGGTGAATAAATGCACATAGTGACTAAGTATGAGTGACTGTACAGGTGAGTGAGTGGAGATGTATGTAGACCTACAAGTCAATGAGTGGGTGAGTAGTTATTGGTATTGGAGTATCTATGGTTGTCAAAATGGCCGTCTGATATTTTGAGTCGGTGTATCAAAGGTTATATTGGGGTGTGAGAAGATGCACTAATTTATCACATGGATGACGTCCTCAGTGATGTCATTTGAGATGTCATCAGTGATGTCACTGACCATGTCATGAGTGATGTAATATGTGATGTCATCAGCAGTGCATTGCGGGGGCGCGAGTTATAGTTAGCTGAACTAACTATAACAGGGGAATTTCTAGGGTTTTGTATGAGGGAAATGTCCAGCTAACTATAACACCCCTGAAACCTATGGTTTTTTCAGTGAATTTCTAAGGTTTTTTGAAATGCCAATTCCTAACTATAACGCCCCTGAAACCTTTGGTTTTTTCAGTGAATATATATATATATTCACCAAATCGCTGCTTGAGTGGTCTTCCCCTCCTTGCCTTTGGGCAAAGGTAACAGACGTGATTGTTGCGGTGACAATACAAACCGTGAGCGTCAGGAAGCAAGTGAAATGCTCGAATGGGAAAATGAGAGGAGAGCAGTAGCGATCTCATTATTTGTTGAAGAACAAGATATAAACATCAGCAAACCATTGTGTAATGCGGCAACCTCCAATATTGAAACATCTGCGAAGCAGAAACTGTTACTACTAGAGAAGCTGAGTAAACGAGAAATAAACAAGTGGTGGGAGGTAGCCTCCCTGACTAACTACGTGGAAGTTGGACGAGTGCCAAGAGGCTTAAGAATAGCAATTGTTCCCACTTACGATAATCCCAATCAGGAATTATTAACAGAATGGACGCAATTTATGGCAAAGGTATGATAGAGATGCTTGTCAAATACACACAGACTGACCTTGAGACAACAAGAAAGGAATTGGCCATATTACGAACAGAGCTTGAAAAAATCAAAAGTGACAAAGCTGTGGAAGAATTTATGAAAACGCTCCCCAAGAAATTAAAGGAGTACGAAGAAAGTATCAAACTGAAGAAACAGAGAAAGTTCCTAAGGGATAAACGGGATTACGCAGAGGGTCGCATCCTAACGTATGCAAAGAGATACGATTGGGCACAAAGAAATATCAGAGCAACACACACTGAACGAAAAGGAGATACAGTGTCAACAGGGTCAAGCTCAGACATCAGCACAGATTCAGAGGATCGTAATGCAGGAACTCCTTTAGGGATGCGCCCATTAACCTTCCTGCACGAATTTCAAATCCTAAAACAGAAAAAGGAACAAAATCAAACGAACAAACCACAAACGAGGGGACAAACAAAAGGAAAAGGGCCAAAAAGAGGAAGAGGACCAGGGATAGGAAACGACGAAGACTAAGGAAGAAGAAACACAGGAATATATAACTGACTGTAATCAGAATTCCAGAACTAACAAATCAGTAATCAATTTATCCTCAAGGGAACTTACTGAGGTCGAACTATCGGTCCTACAACTAGGCTTATCCTTTTGTCCGAGTAATAACATCAACTACACAGATACACAAATTGATTTATTTCTTTACATCCATAAATTAAAGCTGATGAAGCTTTATGAAACGCGTATGAGATCCAACCAAGCAACTAGAACCACAACTGAAGGAACCAGTATCCCTGAGTTGCAAGTACAGGATGTTGACCTACTAAGGATTATGCATGAACTTGAAATTGGCAAAAACCAAGATTGCAGCAACTATTCTGTACAGGAACTGTGCGCAGGGATGAATAGACATATTGAACACAGTGGTTTGAAAATGAAATCTAGATACAATCCAAATGTACCGTATGACAATATAGAAGCATACAGTTCAGCTGTCATTATGGACTTAAAAAAGATACGGGAGAAATCCTGTAACTCCAATTGGGATAATCTAACCAAAAAACAAAGAGAAGCCAGGAATGCCCTAGAGAAGGATCCCAGTATTGTAATCAAGACCTCTGATAAGGGGGGCAATGTTGTTATTATGAGTACTGCAGAGTACAAGGCTGAAGCAATGAGGCAGTTATCGGATGAGACCTGCTACGAATTAATTAACTGGGAGACCTACAAATGAACAATTCAGGATTATCATGGATATTTGGGTAATTGATACCATCAAGGCTTGCTTGATACAGATGAGTACAGATTTCTCAGAACCGAAAAAACACGAATATCATGCATCTATTTTCTCCCGAAGGTGCACAAAAATGCCACTACACCACCAGGGCATCCAATCGTCTCCTCGAATGGGGCACTGTTGGAAAACACATCAATATTTTTAGATTTGTTTCAATCAAAGTATGTGCTTAATTTAAGATCGTATTGCAAAGACAGTTTGGACTTCCTCCGTAGGATACATGATGTACAGTGGTAAGATGGTTACCTAATGATTGGGTTAGATGTGTGTTCTTTATACACCTGCATTGATCAAGTTAAGGGAGTAGCTGCTTGCATGTATTTCCTGAAAAGTAGATATATCGATTACTGGGAACATAATGAAATGCTAAAATCCATTCTGCTTACAACAAAAACATCTTCCTTTTTGAGAAATCAGTGTACCGACAATAGTCGGGCACGGCGATGGGTACATGTTTTGCCCCCAACCTAGCTAATTTATTCCTAGGCTGGTGGGAGGAACAGATTGTATGGACCAAAATATTTGAGATGTACACTGATCACATACTTGTATGGATCAGGTACATCGACGATCTGTTCCTTATTTGGAATGGTCCAGAAACTCTAGCTAGGGAGTTCATTGCCTAGTTAGGAGCCAATGATTTGAATCTACAATTTACCCATGTTATGAGCCCCAATTATTGCGAGTTCTTGGACATAGCGGTAGAGGTAGTGCAAGGGGAAAATACCCACTCATTTGTTCCGGAAGGCAACTGCGGGCAATACAGTGTTGCACGCTGCGAGTCATCATCCCATTCCCCTAACGAGAAGCATACCCTATGGAGAACTCTTAAGGTCTCGCCACAACTGTAGCACTGATGAGAATTTTCAAAAGGAACAACATGACACAGTAGCGCATTTCAGAGAGAGAGGTTACAAAGAAGAGACACTTACACAAGCGAAAGAAAAAGTGAAGGATCTTACCCAGCATGAGTTACTAATTAAATCATCTAATAGTTCAGTCAGGAGACCTAAAGGGGATATGTCAGGCACTGCCGGAGTACCTAGAACGATAACATAATTCAGCAGAGGGGCATGGGCACTACAAAATGTAATGAAAATACATTGGAACCTCTTAGTAGCAGATCCCATAATGGGCAAACGAATGGGAGCCAGGCCACAAGTCACATATAAAAGAGCTAGGTCACTGCGGGATCATTTGTTGTATAGTTACCCCCTAGAAGAGACAGGAACTCAATGTCTTAAGGCACTCAACGGCTTTACCACATGTGGAACGTGCAAAGCCTGCCGCAATGGGAAAAATTGTAAAGACTATAAGACAGGCACCAATGTAGTCAAAAACATCAGACAAACCATTAACTTTAACATCTACTTTACTGTCTACGTGTTGGAGTGCCCATGTGGCCTCCGATAAGTAGGCAGTACAAAACTTTCCCTAAAATTGAGAATACTACAGCACTTGCGTGCCATCAAGAATAAGGATGGTAATTATCCTATGGCACGACATTATGCTGTAAATCATAAGGGCAACAATAGCAGCCTGAGATTCTTTGGAATTGACAGAATTCCAAAACACATTCGTGGGGGCGACAACGAAAAACATCTCAGAATCTTGGAGTACAAGTACATTATCGAGCTGGACAGTAAAGTCCCGAAAGGATTAAATGGTGGGGAAGAGTTAGCCACACACATAGGTCAATAAGAGGCGCATAGAACAGCTGATCCTCGTAATTTGTCTATTCAGATTTTAATGTAGGGAGCATGATGAGTTGTTAGGTAGAAGGCTAATCACATTTTTAAATAAGGAAGTTAGGAGGCTGGGAACTTGACCATGCGATACAATTCCCATTTAGGAATTTGGAGTTGTCACTAACCACAATTGTGGAGTCGTTCTCGACCACTCAGCTGAGTTGTATTGCAGGTATGTCCCCAGCCCGCTCTTCCAGCCCACCACATAAACACTGGTGATTTGATACACACTTATGCACTCACAAAATAGTTCTCATTCACATATAGCACATTCTGCACCTGTTATTCCAGACTTCCATCATCATAAACAGACTGCTATATATTTATCTCCGAGTTGCTAGCGAAACAAGATCTCCTTTCTCTGCTGTTCATTGTATAGGTTGGCTGGAGCTCCGGTCGGTGTGGCACTGCTCTGACCACTGCCGCTGACATGCGGTGATGGTGCAGGTGATTGTGCGCTTCGTTGGTTTGAACGGTGATCCCCACATGGCAAGTTGCGGGCAGTGTGAGATTGAGGTGCCATGTGCAACCTTGTAGGTGACAGCAGAATAAAGCATCACAATATCACAGTGAAAAAAACTAGGGGTAATGAAGAGAAAAAACGCATGGGCAGTAATATCTTTATTTTCATTGGCAGTCTGGCTGAATTGAATGTCACGGACCATAAGTATACCAGAATACATGTAATGAATTACTGTATCATTAAGTCATGATTTGAATTAATATTTTCACATGTATATACAATTATGAATTAACTGGGTACAGACTGAAATGTACTTAGCCGATGATCGTATGATTTCTTCTATGTCTATTAACCATCAGGCCTATTTTTATGGGCGATGGAAGTATAGCAAGTGACTTGACAAAGGCAAACACCGAAACGCGTCATCCTTGAAGTTTTTGGTGCACAATAAAACTATTGTGCAGTTTCCTGGTGTGCCACCTCTTAATTCAACTATTTGGGTGTGAGTTTGGAAAGTGGAAATATATATTGACATGTGATCAAGGTCCGCTTTGGACAGAAATGCGTAATGGCAATCATTAAAATGCGATCTTAAAGCACAATACTCTGGGTCGGTGTCTGCTTTCCCAATTTCTGATAATTATATATATATATATATATATATATATATATATATATATATATATATATATATATATATATATATATATATATATATATATATATATATATATATATATATATATATATATGTATATATATATATATATATATATATATATATTACCTACTGGCGGTCGCCCGTAGGTAGTTAGAGTTAGGACCAAGTTTCCATAGGAAGAGCATTTGTTGTTTTGCTTATAACTTTGGCGTCGTTTGCTGAATCTTCATGAAATTGTCCAAACTAATTCCTTGTTCATATCAGCTCCTATGTTAGAAGTTTGGGGGTGATTTGTCAAGGGGGGCCGAGAAAAAAGGGGGTCCCAAAACGCGTTTTCTCCATGTTAATTTCCATAGGAAACTTTAGACAAGGCCACAGGTCGAACGGATTAACGGAATTACCCCAAATTTGGCAGAGAGAAGGGTCTTGGTCTAGAAACCATGCTTTTGTTTATTTGCTGTAAATCCGTTCAGTAGTTTTTGAGAAATGTCAAAATTTACAGATATCGATATTTGGGAATTCTGCCATCTGATTGGCTGAGGTGTTACGAGCACGAGCTTGCTACTTATTGGTTGGGAGAGCTGCGAGCGGTTGCAACTAGGAAGTATTGGCTGCCATTTTGTAATTCCGTCGAACCGAGTAAGGGGAAAAAAGGGCTAAAAAAGTTGGAAAGAGGAGGGTAGGAACACTGTAACCTCTGTGGGGTCTTCAGGGTGTGCTTTAGACGGGGTGTGAAGCGAAGTATTCAACCCTAGCGGGCTGGAAGTGCTGGGCTACGGAAATTAAGTGAGGTATTGCCTAGAGTCTGATGCTGCCAAGGTGAGCTGGTGCAAGAGTCGGGGATGAAAGCGTGAGCCCAAATTGTGTGTCTTATGCTGTGAAGTCATGTGCCTTGGCCGCTGCACTACACCTGTGGAAGTAGTGTCAGCATGTGTTTATACCTACTAGGACGAACTATTGACGCGTACTGGTCTGAAAGTGCTGGGATACAGAAAATATGTGAGGTATTGTGTACAGTCTCATGGTGCTAGGCTGAGCTGCTGCCGTACTCGGGGATGAAAGTGTGAGTCCAAACAGTGTGTCATATACTGTGAAGTCATGTGCTCTGGCCGCTGTGCCACATCTGTCCATGTAGTGTCAGTATGTAGTTATACCTACTCGGAGGAACTTTTGTTTCGAACATTGTAACTTGTGTATGGTGCTTAGGGGTGTTATACAGGGAGTGCAAAGGTAAATTCGCGCGCAAGTGCAAGCTACTCACTCTTACGGGTCTGATGGCGCTGGGGGCGTAAGCTGAGCTGCTGACGGACTCGGGGTAAAGCCAGTGAACTACTGACCCCTACTGGTCTGAAATTGCTGGGTACGGAAATTAAGTGAGGTATTGCCTAGAGAGTAAATTGAGCTGCTGCTGGACTTGGGTATGAAACCGGTAGCCTGTGTTTGCTATGCTATGAAGTCATGTGCTCTGGGCGTTGTGCCACACTTGTCCAACTTGTATATGGTGCTTAGGTGGTGTTGTACAGGGAGTGTGAAGGTAAATCAATACGGTATTTGTAAAGCTCAAACTACTCACCCCTATGGGGGAGTAGAGGTGGTGATCAAAGCGAGAGCTCTGTGCTGCAAAGTCAAAAGGTCTGGCTGCTGCGTCACAGCTGCGTGGAGAATAAATTGTGTCAGGGGTCTGGGAGTTGCCATTACCTGGTCCTAAAATAGCGGGCCTAAATTGTCAGTTATAGGGTGGCTCTAATAAGAGCCCTTGTGTTGATTAGTTGGAGCTATATAAGTGCGGATTCACAGCTTCAAGTTATTATGGAAAACTCGATTTCCGTGATCTGTGACGTGTACGCCGTCACTTCTGCAGATATCAGTCATATCAAAACGTATGTTGTTGTTGTAGATGGATTCCATTTTGTAGTCTCTGAGGTATGCAGACACAGCTTTGTTGAGTTTCTTCCTGGATTTTTCAATCTGAGGACAACATTGTTTTGACCATTTCCACTTCTGTCTTTGGCATATATTGGAATATACAAAGACAGTTCGAGGGAAAAGTGACATCAATTGTCCAAAGGTTTCCTTCATAAGCATTTCCAAACCTACCCCAGTCAATGTGCCTAGGTCGTTTCCACCACAGTGCACAATCATGATGTCAGGGTGTTGGAGATGCAAACAGGTTTTAACCAAAGGCAACAATTGGTGCCACTTCAATCCTCTCTGTGCAAACCATTTAATGTCCACATTTTGTAAACCTAGGTCTAAGCCAATACGTCTCTGTTCTGCATACCTCTTGCACCAGAAAATATAGCTATGTCCTACGATCCACACTAGCATTTTGAAGGTATGGCTGGAAGGTATGGAAAGATGTCTGTAGCTCATGCAGTTCCTTGGTAGAATAAGAGATATGTTTAAAGATGGGGAACTACTTTTTATTGCCATACAAAATGATACGTGATTGGGAGACGAAACGCATTCTTTTTTAAAAGTAGGGTGCACATTCGTTTTGTGGAAAAACATCTTTGTGATTGGTTAAGAAAAAGCAGTTTCAACGTGGAGTACATATCATAGGATAAAAGTTGTCAACTCAACCACACTTGCTACTTGCATTTGTAAGGCACTGTTCGAACTTAAAACAATCGTGAACTTTTAACCTGCACGTGCCGTTAAATGTTCGAGAAAATGTTGCAAAAAAATATGGTTACGTTTAAAAAGATTGATGAACTTTTAACCTGCACGTGTTGTAGAATGTTCTAGAAAGTGTGTTGATAGAATACGTTGCACTCCTGACTTGTATGTGTTGTTGAATATTAAAATAAACTGTTTATATGGAAAATTAAAAAGAAACCAAGAGAGAGAAGTTTTGAAACCTAAAAGAATCAAGGATCTATTCTAATTTGTTCTTTTCATGTATTTATGTGTGGAGCAACAAAATTATAGACGGAACAGCACCAGGAAGAGGAAGAAGCAGGGGTTGGGGGGACGGGGGAGATGGGCAGAATGGCAGACATGCATAATTAAGTATAGCACAAGTATAGACAAACAATGGCCAAAATGAAACACACCAACAAGGAGCACAAGTCACACAACTTGCCAACATCACACCAGTGAACGAGCATAGAAGTGAAAACCACGCTGCATTCATAGAGGATGTGTACAAAGGCGGGTCGTTGGTGTTGTGGGATGTCTGCGTCCGTGGTCATCATGGATGAGATGCCCAGCACGTGGCACATGGGCGAGTTTACTATCTGTTACGTTGCAAACAGCTGCTCCTCCCTCCCACGAGCTCCCACACTTTTGTACGGTGCGCTGTTGTATCTCGTGCACTCCATTGTAATGCCTATTTGCGCATGTGCTGCTGCATCCCAACTACACCATCACAGTGCCGTTTTGAGGTGGTGCATGCCACTTTACAACATCGACTGCTGCGGCCCTTGTGGCAGGCCACACCAGAACACAGAGGCACACTTACCGCACTTCCTGTACACGGAGATGTCCGAGACCCCCCATTCTCGTTTTCGGATAGGCACACCCCTGCGCTGACCTGTGTATTCCGGACCAGCACACGCCAGTTGTGCATGCAGGAGGATGCGTGCGTAGCTACATGTCCAGGCTCACTGCCAACGCTGAGGTGATAGCACACTGTGATGTTGCAGGGCTGGTGCATATCATCCTAACACAATGACCAGAGGGACACACTTGCTCAGATGCGGGTTTGGGGGGCGTTGGCAGTCCCGGAGTTGTTTCGAAGAGTCTTGTGTCCCTCATGGGTATCCCTGTATCATGTTCATTTATTCTATGGCACCTGTGGGTGTTCTGGTGTGGCTCTTGGCTGTGTTCTCTTTCATGGTGCAGATAGTCGTCCTGCTTAACACCATCAGAAAGCAGGTGTAAAATCCCTGGTGCTAACGTGGTTTATCGCTGGAATTTGTTTCGCATTGCAGTTGGTGTGAAAGTTGTGATGTGATTTTTTGCGTGTGCAGGACAATATACGAACTGGTCAGTGTATCTCATCAAGATCCAGCACCTGACGCCCAATTCCCAATCAATATAAATACAATGAAGTTTCGTAAATGATTTTGTATGTACACTGTGAGTGCAGCCACTACGTCAATACAGGATTTTAGTATTTAGAATAAATCGCAAAGGTGCACCTCGTGTCTTTTTGCACAGGAACGGCAAGTCTGCATTTCATTATCAGTAGGGGTGGCCGGAATTTGCGAAATTCACTTTCGCAAATTATCGCGAAAATGTTAAAAATCTCTGCAAACAAGTGGAAATATCGCGAAGATGCGGAAGTTTTTTTCCCGCCCGTTCGCGGTATTTTCTGCGTGGTCGCGGCTCGCCAACTTACCCATGCGGTTGCTCGCGGGCGCAGCCATCTTGTTTTCACTGGTCTCGCGGTGCATGATCGCGAGAAGAAAGACGTGATCGCGTGATGAATGACGTTACTGCGGGCGCGAACTGGCGCGAGACAGCGCAAATGGCTACCAACAATCCAACATCTCGTGGAGAACGCGACCGGATCGGGAAAACTTGTTGGCGAACGCGGGGATTCAGGTAAGGCGATCGCGCGCACGCGAGAATGTATTATTTTACAGCGCGAGCAAGCAAAAAATTTCTGGTAAAATGCGGATTGCGGAAATTTTGACATTTTCGTGCTCTCCACGGAACGCGAAAATGTCAAATTATCGCAATTTCCGCGAGCGGAACGGAATTTTAGCCCAGGCCTAATTATCAGCACTTTAATGGAAGTAAAGTTGAGGCAAATCTAACACACTATTCAGAAGTTGGTGGAAACTGCAGACATCACCAGTATTCCCACGATAAGTCCTCCAAAATTTAAGACCATGGTGGACTTCATCAAATAACAGTAATAAGAACAAGAAAGAGTTACACAGCAGTTAAGAAAACAACCAGAAACGTTATAAATTCTTTTTTTTCAAACGTTATATTTTTATTAACATAGATCAACGAAAAAGTAATAAACAAAATGTATCCAAAAAATCCAAAATAACAAGGTGGAACGCTGCTGTGGGGACCATGGATGTGGACGACAGAGCCTGGAAAATAAAGCACAAAATAAGGACGTGTGTAAAGTGCATATCAAAGGAGAGAGACATAGAGAAAAAGAGAAGGAAAAAAAACCAGAGAGAAAAAGAGAGGGAAGGAAAGAAAGGGAGTGAGAAAGGGAGAAGGAAGAGAGAGAGGTAGAGAGATAGAAGGAAAAGAAGGAAAAGAGAGAGAGAGAGAGGGAAGAGAGAGAGAGGGGAGAGAGAGAGAGAGAGACAGAGAGAGAGACAGAGAGAGAGAGAGCGAGAGAGAGACTGCCGTCCCTGCGCATCCATGAGCAAATAATTACCTGGTGCCACTGGAGTGTGCAGAAGTGGGCACTCCATGTGACAGTCAAAACTCCGTGCATCCCAGATATGTCGCTGAGCCCTGAGTCATGAATGGCGGAGACCGCATTAGCTTCTCCGCGGATCTCACAGATGTCGCTGAGTCTTGAGTCATGAATGGCAGAGACCACATCATCTTCTCCACGGCCCAGCAGATCTCACACATGTCGCTGAGTCCTGAGTCATCAATGGGGAGACCACATCATCTTCTCCACGGCCCAGCAGATCTCACACATGTCGCTGAGTCATCAATGGTGGAGACCACATCAGCTTTTGGGGCCACTAAGCCTGTGGAAGTTAAGTTCGTGCCACGTGATGGTAGGCCGCTGATGGCCATATGAGCTTTGGGTGGCACTAACACTGTGCATCTGAAGTCCGCGCCAAGGGGGTGGTAGGCCCCTGAGGGCTATACAGATTATGGTGCGAGTAACCTTCTGCACAAGTTTTGAAAGACTCTTTATGGTTGAGACACGTGGAGCATCCGGCATCTAGTCAGCACCGGCAATAAAGCATGTGACGTTGTCGATCCATTATATTTGCGTGGTCACATGGCCAGTGACACATGTGCTGGATGGGTGTGGTGTGTGTGCAAACCTGCTCTCAGGGAGTGGGCGGGAGATGTGGAGAACTAGACCACTGACCTGCACATCAACAGCGAGTACTCCTGCGACAGGTAGCTATGTGGGGCCATCGTCGGAACGTATTCTGAGTGGCGTGGCATGGCGTGGCGTGGCGTGGCGTGGCATGGCGAACAATGGAACAGGGCAGGGATAGCTACAATGGCACAGACGGCTCGCAGTACTGAGTCTATGAGTGGACTGGACGGGCCGCAGCTGTCCCTCTGCGAGCCTGAGTGCGAACTGTTCATAACTCACACTACATAAGTATTGAAAATCATTTTGTGATTCAGTCCTTCAGCTGGTATTTGTCCGAGGTATTTGTGAAAACATATCGGAGTTCTTTCTGTGATAGATACCCCTTTGACGCTGCCTCTCCCCACATCAGCTGGTAACGCATCCTCTTCCCACATTACCATCATACCCCCAATATCCTTTTTGGGCCCGGAAGTGTCCCTGTGCGGTTGGACAAAGACGAGTCTTAGACATGTATAGATTTACATATAAAAAAAAATATTTAAATAAAAGAACAACAAATAAGACTGAAGGGAGTCTGGTGCTGTGGTCACTGCCACGAAGTTGGGGTGACTGCCATTCAGGATTCAGGACACAGTTACACATGTGGGATCGGTTTGTATTAAAGAGGGTTAGTGGCACTATGTGCTGTTGGCCTTGCATATGGAAATATACCTCACTGATCAGAGGGAGTCTGGTGCTGTAGTCGCTGCCACGGACTTGGGGTGACTGCCATTCAGGAGTCAGGACACAGTTACACATGTGGAATCGGCTTCTGTTAAAGAGGGTTAGTGGCACCAGAAGTTTTGAGAGTGTATGAGCCTGTGATGATGCTTGGTGTGGACGGGCCGCACTGGGAGCAGCTATAGGACCGCGTCATGTGGAATCACGTCTCTATCTGAATTGTGAGGCCTGCTGATCGTAGTGTAGACCAGAGGTAGAGGTGAGCAAGGGCCCACAGCCACATGCATAGGTTGGTGGCGTCACCGGCCTGCGTAGTGCAGGTTCAGTGGCACCACTTGTCGCCAGCCTTCACTAAGAAAATACTCCTCACTAATCGAAGGGAGTGTGGTTGTGTGGTCGCTGCCATGAAGTTTTGGGTCACTGAATATCGAAATATGTCTAACTGATCAAAGAGAGTTTGCTGCTGTGGAGACTGGCATGGACTTGGGGTCACTGCCATTCAGGACTCAGGACACACTTACACATGTGGGATCGGCTTGCGTTGGACAGTGTTAGTTGGCACCACGTGTCCAAAATTCATATTGCGAGGTCTGCTGCCCGCAGTGTAGACTGCGGAGTGTTCGTTTGTACTTGAAAATGAATTTGGTGATTGTACTAAAGCCATAACTGATATAAAAAATGTTCAAGAAGAAAGGATACTAAAAGGATATTATGTAGATTTGAGGCCTGTAATAGTCACTTGTCTAGTGGACTCTGTAGTTAATGAATGAAGAAATAATTTCCATTGGGAGCCCTAGTGAGTGCAGTGTAGGCGTATGATGAAAAGATGAAATAAATATAGAATACACTGACGAAGTGTTGTATTTTCTGAGTACAATCTTGTTGTTAGAAATTAGCTTTTAAAAATGAAATTGCGAGCTGTACTGCCTGCAGTGTAGACTGCTATTCCATTTTAGTTTTCATTTGAAGTTAATTTGGTCATTGCAGTAAAGTTTTAAATTATATAAAATAAAGTTCTTGAAGCAAGGATACTAAAAGGATAATATGTAGGGTGTAGGACTGTGATACTTACTTACCTATTGGAGTCTGTAGTTGCATATGGAAATACCCCTCACTGATCAAAGGGAGTGTGGTAGTACGGAGTTGGGGTCACTGCCATTCAGGACTCAAGACACAGTTACACATGTGGGATCGGCTTGAGTTATTGGCACCACGTGTCGCCACCGTTGCATATGGAAATATGTCTAACTGATCAAAGAGAGTATGCTGCTGTGGTTGATGCCACAGACTCGGGCTCACTGCCATTCAGGACACAGTTACACATGTGGGATCGGGAAGAGGGTTAGTGGGACTACGTGTCGCTGGCCTTGCATATCGAAATATGCCTCAGTGATTGAAGGGAGTGTGGTGCTGTGGTCGCTGCCACAGACTTGGGGTGACTGCCATTCAGGACTCAGGACACAGTTACACATGTGGGATCGACTTGTGTTGAACAGGGTTAGTGGTAGTACATCTACATTCCTAGTTTGAATTTTATAATGAGTATGTCGGCAATAAATATAAACATAGTTGGGATTTTCACCAGAAACTACTTTAAACGTTGTTATTTCTTTTTCAAACTTCACAACAGTATTATCTTCCATTTGTTGATCAACACCTAGACATATCCAACTGTTATTTTCTGTACAGTTCTCTTGACTAGCAAAGAAACGTAAGTCTATATGATCACAAATTTGTTTTATAACATTTATATTAAAACTCGATTGCGTGCTTCAGGAAAACCTAGACTTATCCAGATGGTTCCTGTTGACTTTGAATATAAACTTGCAGATGTCTATCGATCCGAACATTGGTAGGATCCAATTTCTCGATGTGATAGTATCTTCAAACTGAAGCTGTACATTTTTTTCCTAAGTGTCTTCTCCTGTGAAATTTCTTCCCACATTTCTTTCAATTCTGTCTTCTCAGAGTTGGTAATATATTACGAGACATAGTGAGAAACAGCAATTGAGTTATGTGCATAATATTGTATGTTCATATTTGCATTTCACATCTTCAAAATCTCCGTATTGTAATCATTATTGTACTTCAATGCTTCTGTTCTTTTTAAATTATAAGTATTTTTGGGTGATTTTCGAGTGATGGTATGTCTCGTTGCTGACAAAAAACTGTTCACTCTTCCTTTGGAAATTACTGGACGTGAAAAGGGAAATCGACAGTTTGTGTAAAATTTATCTTTTGAGTTATCTTTTCGTCTGCAATACTTTCCACATTGATGACTTCGATATGCAAATACACCACACTAATCGAAGGGAGTCTGGTGCTGTGGTCGCTGGCAAGAAGTTGGGGTCACTGCCATTTAGGACTCAGGACACAGTTCCACATGTGGGATCAGCTTGTGTTGAAGACAGTTAGTGGTACCATTTGATGCCGGTCGCCCACAGTGTAGGGCAGAGGTAACGGTGATCTAGAGTCCACAGCCACGTGCATACGTTGGTGACCCAAACAAACCTTGCGCAGTACCGGTTCAGTGGCACCACGTGTCGCCGGTCTTCCATGTGGAAATACCCCTCGGTGATCGAAGGGAGTCTGGTGCTGTGGTCGCTGCCATTGAGGACTCAGGACACAGTTACACATGTGGGATCGGCTTGTGTTGAACAGGGTTAGTTGGCACACCACGTGTCGCCGGTCTTCCACAGTGTAGGCTGGAGACTGCGGTCAGCAAAGGCCCACAGGCAGGTGACGTTGACTTGAGCTGCACAGATTAGGTGCATTTGGTCTTCTTAATCCATTATAGTCTCTTACACAATTTGCGTTGCTACTAAGGTTGAATTGTGAACCATGTAACCCCAGTGTAGGGCGGAGGCAGCGGTCAGGATGGGCACACAGCCACGTGGTGTTGAGTTGAGCTGCACAGTTAGTGGCACCTGGAGTCCTCAGCATGTGGGCACCCTGCGGTGAGACGTGGTGCCGGCGGGCTGCACTGGGAGCAATGTGTTTTGTCTAATGAATTCTGTGTTGATAAGGCCACGTGGGGATGACTCATGGTGCAGTGACTTAGTAGCACCTGAAGCACACAGCATGTGCGCAGCCTGCGATCATACGTGGTCCGTGCGGGCCGCACTGGGAGCAAAGTGTCTTGCGAACTGGACTGCGGCATCTGCAATCGCCACTGCATCTGAATTGTGAGCCGTGCTGTCCATAGTGTAGATCGAAGATAGTAGTCGGTACAGACATAAGTCTGCGGTGCTGTGCCGCTGGGTTCGCAGGGGCCCTGTGTCGAGGAGGCCTGCGGTTATGGCGGCTGCCACGTGCCAGGGTGAGGGCTGCCGTTATGACAGACTCATTGGTCTTCCCACAAGAGAACCATGCCTAGTGCCTAGTCTATTTATTCATACTCCTACACTGGAGTGGCGTACGTTTGAGCAGCCCACTCCGCTTCCGCATCCAGGGGGGGACAACACAGCTACATGACCGAGATCTTCCCCACTGCCTGAGGTAACATGGTTGCGTCCACTGTGCACTACACTACAAGTATCAATAGTATATCTCCACATTGTTAGAAATGGGATTTCTGGTTGGCTAGGGCTTGCGCCAGAGCCAGGCAGAAACCACCACTCTAGTCAGGGCAAGTAAGTTACACGCCAAAGATAACCCCTGCTCACCCCCTTGGTAGCTTGGCACAAGCAGTCAGGCTTATCCCAGAGGCAATGTGTAAAGCGTTTGCGCGCGCACCCAGCAACAACACCCAAGGCCCACCACAAAAGAAACTCCACACAAGGTATTATATAAAAATAGCCTTTGTATTATACCAAACACATTAGATAAAAACACACACTTTACAATGTGCCAACAGGCACGGGCAGAATTTACAGTCACTGTAGCACCAATTAGAAAATGTAGCGCACAACCAGTAACCACTGGTAACAGGTAAGTACCACCTACGCAACCCTAACCACCTTAGGAGAATATAGCGCAGGGAACCAGGACCTCACTAGCACCACCTGTACTAGGAGAAAAACAACCACCTACGTATCACAATACCTGTAGGGGTATAAGCACATTACACATGATGCATCACAACACATTCAGAGGTGTAGGGAAGGAAAACACATGATGCATAACATACATTCAGCGGTGTAGAAACAAGGCACATGATGCATAAAAACACATTCAGAGGTGCAGGAAAACACAATTGCGCCCAACTCACATAAGTCACCACCTGTGACTGTCCATAGGCCAACTGGCCTTGTTGGGGCTAGGACGCCCTGTCCAGCAGAGTCAGAGTCAGTCAAGGCTGCGCAGGCCAAAGCGAAAAGGGCACAACCTAAACTCTGCAGCTGCCCACTAGGTGCTGGGCAGCTGTGGAAAGGAGCCTGGGCACCACGGTGCCTTTAAAACCAATATGTCACACTTGGAGCCTCTCTGGGCTCTGGGAAAATAATGCCCCCGACGTTGGAGCCTCACAGGCTCGAGACAAATGTGGCTCGTGGGAGTCCTTCAGGACTCTACAAAATAATGTGCCCCGCGTTGGAGCCTCAGGGGCTCGTGAAGCAATGCCCCCAACCGTTGGAGTCCCGCTCGGGGGACTCTTGAATAGAAATGCCCCTGCTGGGGCGGCCCGCTATCAGACGGGGCTGCCCAAGAACTCTACACTCAGTGCTTTCACTGGCACTTAACGGAGGCCGCCAATAAATGCCCCCAAGCGCTGGCACCGGTAGGGGGGGCCCCCTCTCTGGGGACCTTCTAACAGAGATCACCCCTGATGTTGGAGTCCCGCTCGGGGGACTGGCGAGCCTTGCAGGCTCTCACAGTGCTTGGGGAGGGCTAACACGGTTCCCCCTTCAGCCCCCACTCACCAGGACTTTGACGGGCTGCTCCGGTCACGGTGGGAGGCTCCCTGCTCCCCTCCGGCCTTTCTCCTCGCCGTCGGGGCTCTCCTGGCAGGCGATGGGGACAGCTGCAAGGGAACACGCAGCGCTCCAACCTCCTCTGTGGCTGCGGGGCTGCACACGGGAGCCCCGCTTACTCGCGGACTTCCTTGGGCACCGTCCAGTGCGGGGTGGGCTCCCGCCTGGATGCTTCTTCCGGCCGGCCTTCACTAGTTCCTCCTGCTTCCAGTACAGGAGCGCGGGGTAGGCTCCCGTCGCTTCCTGCTTGCTTCTGAGCCGGCGAGGGTGGCCTGGCTTCCGGTCTTTCCGCGTTTGTGGTGGCTCGGGCCGGCGGCGGTGAAGCAGGGCAAATGAGGGGTAGGCTCCCTCGAATTAAACGAACAGAGCGGGGTGGCCTCCCGCTCCGTAAATAAAGAAATTAGCAGGGTGGGCACCCGCCAACAAGCACGGCGAAAAGCGGGGGAATCCCTACGCCGGGGATTCCCTGACCCAGATGATCGCAGCTTCGCGCTGCTGTCAGAATCGCTGGCCGGCTTTGTATCGTTTCAAATAATTGGCGCGCTCACCAGGCAACAAATGTACGTCGCTCCCCAGGCTATGCAGCACCCAGTTCCAGGGGAAAAGGGGGCAGCTCTCCAGGCAAAGTCCAGGGAAAGTATTCAGATGCAGGGGGGCAAAGACTGGGCCCAGGGGCCAGCTCACAGGGCCCTCCAGCAGGGAGGCAGTCCCCAGTGGCGGTCTCTCCTGGCGCCCAGCAGCAGCAGGCCCCCCCTCAGGTTAGGATCAGGAGAGAACATTTTGTATGGGGTCACAGCCCTTTTCTATACACAGGTTTACCTTTGTCTCAAGGTGCAGGGGAGGGGTGAACCAGATGCAACTGGTTCTTGAGCACTTTGTAATGCTCAGCCCCTCTCCCTATTCAGAGAACAGGCCAGGGTCATCAGTCGCACCACAGGGGGCGGAGCCAGCATTGTGTGGGGAAAGCCCAACCCTATTCAGGTCCTAGGTGTACTCCTCCCACCCATCTAGCTGCTGATCTCCCTATTCACCACTGGGTGATTCCTCCTGACTCTGGGGATTCCCTAGCCCATCACATGACCTCAGCCAGCCAATCACGCGACAGGCAGTCACTGCACATTTATGCCAGCATCTAGAAGTGGCACTTCCATACTAGCTACATGGACACCGCACACATCATCCCACAGCATTTCATCACACGAGTCCGCAAATACCAAACTCGTACCTGCACTCCCCACGCATCAGGAACCACCAGGGACACATACATTCCCCCATGCATTCCTATGGGAGGGCAGGCCAACCTCACTACACGCATGCACTTTACCCTGGGACACAGCGGTAAAGTGCGCAGAAGCCAAAAATTACTAACACCAGGCCATAAGTAAAAGCAAAAAGCTTCAGGGGTGAACCTGCCAGAAGGGCCAAGTCCAACACAACCCCCTTCCAGCCAAAACGCAGGGTAGACCAATCACCACCGTGATGGTCTTCCCTGCTTGGGGCGATAAAACACGGACGCAGGCCTGCAACGGCAGGGACACTCTCCGGTTTTACGGCACTCTGAACCCACGTGGTTCCCTCTGAAAAAACTCGGCGGACTAACTGGGCTACCCCACTGGTACTCCTCAGCTGTCCGCGGCCAGGACCAGGCCCTAGGCCATCCAGGTGCCACTGGTCCTTGCCTAACCACAGAGTGGGGGGTAGTAACCCCTGGCACATAGCAACCATTCTCCACTGTACCCCTCATCAGGGCAGTTCTAAACTGCCGCTGATCCTCCAGCCTAGGGTCTGTACCCTCAAGCTGACCAAAAGTCACGAGCGAGGCTCTCCTCCCCCTACCTCTTCTTCTGGGGTTCCGCCCTCTCTTGCTCTGAGAGGCAACCCCGTAACGCAATTCACCTACCAGCTCAGGACCCCTCCCTGAGAACTGGTCTCCCAACCTAGGGTTTAACCCCTCAGGTTGCACCGGGGTTAGAGGCGAGGACTCCCTCCCTCTGCACCCCCTTCCAGAGTCCTGCTCCCTACCAACTGGGGCGGTACCTCTGGAAGACAAACCGGTCAGGACACTGGTTACAGTCGTCCTACCCTTCAGGTCAGGCTGATCCTGAACCTGGCCTCCCAACCATGGGTCTAATCCCTGTGGCTAAGTACTTGCCTGGCACTCCAGGACTTCTGGGGACTTACACGCCATCCCCCCGAGAGTAACATATGCCTCATATGTTGCGTGACAGTCTGCCTGGCGCAGATCTCCCGTCCCCTGTCCACCTGACAGTGCGTGAAGATCCCCCAGGACAGACGTGTGGTCACCATGGTCACCTCTAGGAGACTCAGCCCTCCCGGCTGGTCCCTGACCCACTGGCTCCTCCACCGGGGAACACAGCCCCATGCCACCCCTCTCGCCGGACTTCTACACCCTCCCTACTAGAGCGGTACTGCCTGACACCAGAACCACTGGAGCTCTACTTACAGACGCTCCAGGTCCTCCATACACTAGGTGATCCTCCTCAATTGGACTCACAGGACAGCCTAGGCCCCCAACCTGGTGCTCCCTGAAGAAACCATCCAGGCTCTGAGGCTGAGTTTCGGGCCTCTGGGGACTCGAAGTCACCCACTCACTCCTACTCCACTGAGACAGGACGTGAGCCCCTGCACCCCTCTCACTACTCTGGGACCTAGCTGGGCTACTCTGAGTCTCTTCCCCAATACTGGACTGGAAGCTACTTGAGCCACTACTGTTGGAAGTACTCTCCCATTCCTCATCAGAACCTTGGGCCCTTTCCCAACGGTCTGCTTTTTTTGCAAGGTCCCAAGGATCCAAGGTGTCACATCCCCACATGTATTGGCGCAACTCGGGATAACAACCACTGAGCAGCTGCTCTTTGATAACCAGATTAAACAGCGCGGAATACTCACTTTCGTTGTTAAGTAACAACCAATCGGTCAGTGCAGCATCACATACATCCACAAACTTGTACCAATACTGGTGAGGCAGTTTCTTACTGCCCCTGAATTTCAACCTATACTCCTCTTCTTGGGGAACAGGTACCATACTCTGGGAACTGGGACGTCCTGCACTGGACTCTATATCGCTGCCACCACTGGACTCTACCCTCCCTGGGGAGTCCAGACAACTACAACTGCGCTCCGGGGACAACTTACCCTCCGGAGCTAATTTCTCTGCGGCAAAGGCCCGCTCAGACTCCGCCATCTGGTTCTGAGCTAAGACCCTCTCGGTCTCCAGCTTTTTCTCCTCCCTATTCAGCTGCGCTAGCTTCTGGGCATGCTCTAACCTGAGCTTCTCCAGCACCAGCTGATGCTCCCTTTCTTCCTTCCTATCTATCCACTCCTCTGGGGACAGTAAAAGGGATGGGGTGCTGCTCCTGACACTGGACCCAGCAAGGGACTCCCTATCTATGGGGTCTTCACTATCTACTGGCATCCCTGTCAGGTCACTTTCTTCCTCCTCCTCAGATTCCTCAGGGCTCCCCTCAGACCCACCACCCTCTTGGCGTGTGGCCCGGGCCCTATATTCCTCACTGCGCTCACGCTCCCATTCATCCTTTTGCCATAGGATCAGGTTGTCCCTCAGTTTGGACTGGGTGTCTGACTCACCCACCTCTATGTCTCTCTCTTCACAGAACATGACCAACTCTAACATACTGTATCTAAACAGACCACAGAAATTAAAAGCTGTCTCCATTTTGGCGGACGTTCTCGAGAAAAGATTACACAGGGAACCTAGGGGTCTGAGCTTAACACAGGAGTACACAATTCACAAGGGATTCAGCAAGCTCTCTTTCCCAGAGAACTCACCCTCACTTGTCTAGTGCCACACACCATTCATCCACACACAACCCCCCCTCGGACTGGTAAGGCAGTTTCTACCACCCCTGATTCCTCAACCTGACCACACATGACACAGGTACCAAACTCTGGGCGCAGGGCGGGGGACAAATGTACTGGACACAATTACACAATGATACCTTCAGGAGAAGAAATAATGGAACTTTAAAAACAAGAATCCCCAAAATGTGATTATCTAAATGAAGAGTTTTGTAGCGCAGCCAGTTGCTGCTGCGGTACAGCACAAACGCATGTCCTAATCCCACCGCTGATCATCAATGTTAGAAATGGGATTTCTGGTTGGCTAGGGCTTGCGCCAGAGCCAGGCAGAAACCACCACTCTAGTCAGGGCAAGGAAGTTACACGCCAAAGATAACCCCTGCTCACCCCCTTGGTAGCTTGGCACGAGCAGTCAGGCTTATCCCGGAGGCAATGTGTAAAGCGTTTGCGCGCGCACCCAGCAACAACACCCAAGGCCCACCACAAAAGAAACTCCACACAAGGTATTATATAAAAATAGCCTTTGTATTATACCAAACACATTAGATAAAAACACACACTTTACAATGTGCCAACAGGCACGGGCAGAATTTACAGGGGATATGTACAAGACAGGGCCACCTGGACCACTGTCAGGAATAAGCACTTTTAGCACTAGCACTTTGTAGGAATAACACTTTGTAAGAATAATACTTTAGAACATAGCACATACAATCACTGTAGCACCAATTAGAAAATGTAGCACACAACCAGTAACCACTAGTAACAGGTAAGTACCACCTACGCAACCCTAACCACCTTAGGAGAATATTGCGCAGGGAACCAGGACCTCACTAGCACCACCTGTAGTAGGAGAAAAACAACCACCTAAGTATCACAATACCTGTAGGGGTATAAGCACATTACACATGATGCATCACAACACATTCAGAGGTGTAGGGAAGGAAAACACATGATGCATAACATACATTCAGCCATGTAGAAACAAGGCACATGACGCATAAAAACACATTCAGAGGTGCAGGAAAACACAATTGTGCCCAGCTCACATAAGTCACCACCTGTGACTGTCCATTGGCCAACTGGCCTTGTTGGGGCTAGGACGCCCTGTGCAGCAGCGTCAGGGCAAGACTGCGCAGGCTGCGCAGGTCAAAGCGAAAAGGGCACTACCTAAACGCTGCAGCTGCCCACTAAGTGCTGGGCAGCTGTGGAAAGGAGCCTGGGCACCACGGTGCCTTTAAAACCAATATGTCACACTTGGAGCCTCTCTGGGCTCTGGGAAAATAATGCCCCCGACGTTGGAACCTCACAGGCTAGAGACAAATGTGGCCCGTGGGAGTCCTTCACGACTCTACAAAATAATGTGCCCCGCGTTGGAGCCTCAGGGGCTCGTGAAACAATGCCCCCAACCGTTGGAGTCCCGCTCGGGGGACTCTTGAATAGAAATGCCCCTGCTGGGGCGGCCCGCTATCAGACGGGGCCGCCCAAGAACTCTACACTCAGTGCCTTCACTGGCACTTAACGGAGGCCGCCAATAAATGCCCCAAGCGCTGGCACCGGTAAGGGGGGGCCCCCTCTCTGGGGACCTTCTAACAGAGATCACCCCTGACGTTGGAGTCCCGCTCGGGGGACTCGCGAGCCTCGCAGGCTCTCACAGGGCTTGGGGAGGGCTAACATGGTTCCCCCTGCAGCCCCCACTCACCAGGACTTTGACGGGCTGCTCCGGTCACGGTGTGAGGCTCCCTGCTCCCCTCCGGCCTTTCTCCTCGCCGTCAGGGCTCTCCTGGCAGGCGATGGGGACAGCTGCAAGGGAACACGCAGCGCTCCAACCTCCTCTGTGGCTGCGGGGCTCTCCTGGCATACAGGAGCCCCGCTTACTCACAGACTTCCTTGGGCACTGTCCAGTGCGGGGTGGGCTCCCGCCTGGATGCTTTATCCGGCCGGCCTTCACTAGTTCTTCCTGTTTCTAGTACAGGAGCGTGGGGTAGGCTCCCGTCGCTTCCTGCTTGCTTTTGAGTAAGGCCCCGCCCCCGTCCCGGCGAGGGTGGCCTGACTTCCAGTCTTTCCGCGTTTGTGGTGGCTCGGGCCGGCGGCGGTGAAGCGGGGCAAATGAGGGGTAGGCTCCCTCGAATTAAAAGAACAGAGCGGGGTGGCCTCCCGCTCCGTAAATAAAGAAATAAGCGGGTGGGCACCCGCCAACAAGCACGGCGAAAAGCGGGGGAATCCCTACGCCGGGGATTCCCTGACCCAGATGATCGCAGCTTCGCGCTGCTGTCGGAATTTGAGATGTCATCAGTGATGTCATCAGTGATGTCACTGACCATGTCATGAGTGATGTAATGTGTGATGTCATCAGCAGTGCATTGCGGGGGCGCGAGTTATAGTTAGCTCAACTAACTATAACAGGCGAATTAATCTGGTTTTATATGAGTCAAATATTCAACTAACTATAACGTCCCTGGAAACCTATGGATTTTTCAGGGAATTTCAAAGGTGTTTTTAAATGCTAATTCCTAACTATAACGTCCCTGAAACCTATGGTTTTTTCAGTGAATTTCAAAGGTTTTTTAAATGCTAATTTCTAACTATAACGTGACTGAAACCTATGGTTTTTTCAGTGAATTTCAAAGGTTTTTTAAATGCTAATTTCTAACTATAACGTGCCTGAAACCTATGTTTTTTTTCTTTGAATTTCAAAGGTTTTTTAAATGCTAATTTCTAACTATAAAATGGCTGAAACCTATGGTTTTTTCAGTGACTATGGGCCCGATTCACAGAACTAATTTAAGACAAAATCCTAAACTTACTACTTTTGGTATTCACAGAAGTTAGGATTTTGTCTTAAGTTTGTCTTAAGACAAACTTAAGACAGACTTAAGACAGTCTTAAGACAGACTTAAGACATTCTTAAGAAAGACTTAAAACAGACTTAAGACAAACTTAAGACAGACTTAAGACAGACTTAAGTTAGGATTTTGTCTTAAGTTTGTCTTAAGTCTGTCTTAAGACTGTCTTAAGTTTGTCTTAAGTCTGTCTTAAGACTATCTTAAGTCTGTCTTAAGACTGTCTTAAGTCTGTCTTAAGACTGTCTTAAGTCTGTCTATTACTCCCTCCCACGCATATTTGATCAATATACGTAACATGTTATGTGAGCTACTGGCAGAATTTTCTGCCCACTCTTCTAACATGCGTGGATGGGGGGACTTATGAGAGGGAGTAATATATATTCTTAATCCCTGAGGTACCATCTTTTTTTGTACATAATCTTCCGAGGAGATCGCTTCCCACCATTTTGATGTTTCTTGTTTCTTTAATTTTTCATACCTTTTCCGTTTCATGTTCAATGTGGTATCTTGATTTCTGGGTGCCGTGGATGTTTGGCCTTTCCCTGGCGCACGAGCAAAAAGCAACTGATCAATGTTTCGCAGTTCATTTTCTTCCTCCATGTTATGATGTCTGCAGTCCGAGTCTGGGTGCGATCTGATGTAAAATGAACCTAATTATGGGGCATGAGGTCACCGTGTGCCACTATCCTCGCTGCTTGTATGCACTATTTATGGATTGTTCCTTCCTATTTAGGAAGTTCCTGATGCCACTGTTTGAGTGAAACTAAACTAGTCCTTTTGTGGTATGGAGCTTGTGTCAATACCAATGTGCCAGATAGAAAGCAGCTGCGTATCTTCTTCCGCTGGCTTTGATATGGGAATATAGGAATCAAAGTTTGGCGTTGCCACTTTTCTATTGTTTTGAAATGTGTCCGCACAAATATATGGGTGTAAGTCCACAATTAATAGATTACTTAGATCCCAAATAAGTTCTAATCTACACGGATATAGAACCTTCACATTTGTCGATTTGCGATTATCCAGACGGGTTTGTGGCACACTATTTGCCCCCTGCGGACCACCAGAGACATAAGCACCCTCCTCCAGTGTCGCAGGAACGAGTGTTTGTGGCACACTCTTTGCCCCCCTCCATCTAAACTGTGAAGTCATCCTATGGTAAACTATGAGGAAAAATAAAAAAGTATATTTTTACTCCAAAAAACTGAGCAAAATATTTTATGTTTTTATTATTTTTCGGAAGTTTAAATCAAAAAATAAATGAAAAAAGAAAGGGGGTCATTACGATGGCGGACGGACTTCAGTCCGTCCGCCATCATCCCAGTGATGTAGACCACACGCCTGTAAGGCGGAGGTCCCACATATCAAATTACAATTTGGCCACAATAGGCATTTTTTACATTGCGGTGGGTGCTGCTGGCTGCAGCAGCCGCTGCAATGGAAAAAAGGCAGGTTTTGCTTTTCCATGCACTACCTGGTAGGCACCATGTATATACCACATGGTGCAGGGAAATGTAGGGGGGCACCGTAGCTGGCCCCCAAGTGCAATAACAAACTGACCCTGCAGAAGGGGGCCGGCAATGGACCCCCAAAGTCAATCCCCACCTGCCTGTCCATGGGAGATGAGCCACCATGGAAAGGCTGGTTGGGATCAAGCATCTAAATCCTGCTAGGCACCACCACCATTCTGTGGATGCGGGGCAGTATGGCAGGCAATTGTAATGATTGTTTTTGTCGGACCCGTGGTGGTCGGGCTTTCCGCCCGCCTGCACACCACCCGCCATCACAATCTGGCAGGCAGTAATTGGCTTCACGATGGCGGTGAACCCGCCACCGAAAGCCTGTCGGTGACGGGTTCCCAGCCCTCATAATCAGGCCCAAAACTTTTCTTATGCATGAACAATTATTCAAAGCGATGTATAAATAAAGCAGGTGCCCGAGTTAAAGAAGCTCAAATTCAGTAACGCATTAATCATTAATCAGCACAAAACATTTGTGAGCACGGTCGAGGCTAGGCAGGTGTGCTGTCTCCCCATATCTACCATCAACAATTTGCTGTAATCCTTGATGGAGCTCTGTGCATCCATGAGTTTCTCGAGCGCAATCCCCATGTGGTTCCTGACACCAGGAGGTTCTGTCTCCTTCTCTGCTGCTCTGATCGGTCTCTGGCAACGTCTTCCCGCCCTTTCCCCCACTATGCTGGACAGCTCACTCGAAGGACCCCGGCGCCCGTCGGCGCGGTGGCAACTTTACAGACACACATGGTTACTGTAGACTCTTCTGCCCCTTTACGCAGCTGTAGTGTTGGAAAAACACTATACATTTACCCAACGAGGTAGCACTTACTGATTAGCTAGTAGAAACTACTCCAGTTGAGTAGAGGTATTGCACAAAACGGTGGCATCTTCTTGGGTAAATATGCAGAGCAGTATTCATTCTGGCACGATGCTCCTGTCACAAAAATTAAACCTCAACAGGAAGCACTTACAGATATAAATAAAGCAGGTGCGCGAGTTGAAGCTCAAATTCAATTCCCCATTAATCAGCCCAAAAACTCAGCGAACACACGAAATTGTGCGTGTTCGCGGAGATGTTTCTCAAAAATGTGCGAAAGGCAATTTCGCCAATTCCGCCCACCCCTAGAAACAATAGCCAGTGTTGCAAAAGTTCTTCCAAAAATAGATACTTGAGTAGCAACAAAAATGTTAATTTTCGTTTCCACTTTTTTTCATTTGGTCTACAGCGTTGTAGCATTAAAATGAGATATTTTCCATATCTTTGTAGGCATAATGTAGATAACATTTCTGATTGACAGCGAGAACATTCATATCATGATTTGCTTCTTTTACTAATTTTGGAAAAGGTACAGATTTGCAATCAGGTATTGTTAAATATAGAAATCGTTGTATGTCAACTATAGTGCTTGAAGTTAATGAACACTGTTCACATTTGTGATCTCATTTGTAACTAAGTCCAAATAAATTCTCAATCTGGATTCCTTCATCTTCTAATACTCCAAGCATATCTATCAGAAACTCTTGTGCATCTTGTTGTATATTAGGGCTGAATGTTAAAGATCCAGTACATGTATCCAAGAGTTGGCGAATACCAGAAGCAGTATGGATCTTACTTCTGTCAGTTCTCAATTGTTCAAATAAAGTATAAAGTGCAGAATATAATCTTTTTTCCTGACTTTCCATAATTTCACCATAAAGATCTTTTAGATAAGATATAACGTTTAGAATAACATTACCATAGCAGTCGGCACCAGAAGCATTTTCTAATTGGTATCCCACAACATCATCACTTATTTGTATTTTCTGTTTCTTTGCATCTTTTCCTTTCTCTTGAATTTTTCTGCTTTTCACCACACTTGATTAATCAACATGTTTCCGTTTTGAACACACAACACGTCTTTCATAAATAGGATATTCACCTAAAGTTGGCGCATAAAGTCTTCTTAAACGATTATATTCTTTTACACAATTTACCTCAGCACTAACCTTGTTTTCACCTAAATCAACACATCCCATTCCCTCTTTAAACACAGTTCTTCCAGTATTTACTAAAGCATTATCTATATTTAAACCTTGAGATTTATGAATGGTTATTGCATATGCTAAACAGAAAGGAAACTGTTTTCTACGAACATACAAGCATGTTCATACATTTTACCAGCAAAAAACGTACAGCACAACGCCTAATCTCTCTTAACTCTGTAATCTGATCAAATTTCATTTTCAAGAATTAAATTGCATTTCTGTTTTGATATTTTACAAATTCAACAACTTTTCCCATTGCTCCATTCACTAAACCTTCTTCAATATTCAAATTACGCCTCAAAATGACCCGACAGTTTATACATACATCTAAAAATATTTCTAAGCCAGCAATTTTTGATACAGACTTTTCCAAAAATGACATCTCAAATGACATCACTGATGACATCACTGATGACATCATCCAGTGAATGTGGTTTAGTTTGAAATTTAAATATGTATTATATATATACCAATCTGTATTGAAGATTGAGTGGATATATAACTGTCTGGATGGAGGATTTAGTAGCTGTCTGACTGTCTGTTTAAGTGAGTAATTAAAAGTGTCTCACTTAATACATGGATTAGTAACTAAACTATGTGAATGTGTGCATCACTGTCTCTGTTGTTGTATAACATGCTGCATCAGTTGGTCACTAACTACATGAGTGTGTATATTAGTTATTGATTAGTTGGGTGAGTATTTGTATGGGACACTGAGTTTGTGTGTGCTTGGAAGGTGTGTGTGTAACTATGCATAGATGTGTGAGTGGTTGATTGACTAGGTGTATAGGTTTAAGAGTGCATATGGAAACAGTTGTTTGGGTGACAGTGTATTTATTTGTGTGTTGGTGAGCGAATATATGTTTTAGTTGTACATCTTCAACAAAGTAAAAAAATAAAAGGCATTGTATGTGAGAGTTGGTGTATATAAATAAGTATGTGTAAGAGTCAGTGATTGTGAGAGTAACTATATGAATGAGTGTATAATTGCAATGGTGATGTTTTAACATATTAACTATGAGTTACTATGTGTTTGAATAAATGAGGTGTTGTTGGATAATTGAGTAAGTGAGTAAATGTAAGTGTGATTAATTTTTTCATAAGTGAGTAGGATAACTGCTGATATGTCAATGTCTATATATGTGTATAAGTGCATTTGAAAGTGTTCTATTAATTAGTGACTGCATGTATAAATGATTCTGTTGTTGAATGGAGAGTTGTGTGTGTAGACTTAGGAATCAGTGAGTGGGTATGAAGTAACTGGTATGGGGAACCGCCACTGGTTGGACCTGCTGTTGCCTGGGGGAGACTACCGCTCCCATACTGCCTTGCCCTGCCTACACCTGCCGCCACTTCAAACGCGCCCGGAGGCGCTTAAATTCAAACGCGGCTCCCGCTTCGTGGGAACCGCCACTGGTTGGACCTGCTGGTGCCTGGGGGAGACTACCGCTCCCATACTGCCTTGCCCTACCTACACCTGCCGCCACTTCAAACGCGCCCGGAGGCGCTTAAATTCAAACGCGGCTCCCGCTTCGTGGGAACCGCCACTGGTTGGACCTGCTGGTGCCTGGGGGAGACTACCGCTCCCATACTGCCTTGCCCTGCCTACACCTGCCGCCACTTCAAACGGGCCCGGAGGCGCTTAAATTCAAACGCGGCTCCCGCTTCGCGGGAACCGCCACTGGTTGGACCTGCTGGTGCCTGGGGAAGACTACCGCTCCATACTGCCTTGCCCTGCCTACACCTGCCGCCACGTCAAACGGGCCCGGAGGTGCTTAAATTCAAATGCGGCTCCCACTTCGTGGGAACCGCCACTGGTTGGACCTGCTGGTGCCTGGGGGAGACTACCGCTCCCATACTGCCTTGCCCTGCCTACACCTGCCGCCACTTCAAACGGGCCCGGAGGTGCTTAAATTCAAATGCGGCTCCCGCTTCGTGGGAACCGCCACTGTTTGGACCTGCTGGTGCCTGGGGGAGACTACCGCTCCCATACTGCCTTGCCCTGCCTACACCTGCCGCCACTTCAAACGGGCCCAGAGGTGCTTAAATTCAAATGCGGCTCCTGCTTCGTGGGAACCGCCACTGGTTGGACCTGCTGGTGCCTGGGGGAGACTACCGCTCCCATACTGCCTTGCCCTGCCTACACCTGCCGCCACTTCAAACGCGCCCGGAGGCGCTTAAATTGAAACGCGGCTCCCGCTTTGCGGGAACCGCCACTGGTTGGACCTGCTGGTGCCTGGGGGAGACTACCGCTCCCATACTGCCTTGCCCTGCCTACACCTGCCGCCACTTCAAACGCGCCCGGAGGCGCTTAAATTCAAACGTGGTGTGTGTAACTATGCATAGATGTGTGAGTGGTTGATTGACTAGGTGTATAGGTTTAAGAGTGCATATGGAAACAGTTGTTTGGGTGACAGTGTATTTATTTGTGTGTTGGTGAGCGAATATATGTTTTAGTTGTACATCTTCAACAAAGTAAAAAAATAAAAGGCATTGTATGTGAGAGTTGGTGTATATAAATAAGTATGTGTAAGAGTCAGTGATTGTGAGAGTAACTATATGAATGAGTGTATAATTGCAATGGTGGCTTTTTAACATATTAACTATGAGTTACTATGTGTTTGAATAAATGAGGTGTTGTTGGATAATTGAGTAAGTGAGTAAATGTAAGTGTGATTATTTTTTTTCATGAGTGAGTAGGATGACTGCTGATGTGTCAATGTCTATATATGTGTATAAGTGCATTTGAAAGTGTTCTATTAATTAGTGACTGCATGCATAAATGATTCTGTTGTTGAATGGAGAGTTGTGTGTGTAGACTTAGGAATCAGTGAGTGGGTATGTAGTAACTGGTATGGGGAACCGCCACTGGTTGGACCTGCTGTTGCCTGGGGGAGACTACCGCTTCATACTGCCTTGCCCTGCCTACACCTGCCGCCACTTCAAACGCGCCCGGAGGCGCTTAAATTCAAACGCAGCTCCCGCTTCTTGAGAACTGCCACTGGTTGGACCTGCTGGTGCCTGGGGGAGACTACTGCTCCCATACTGCCTTGCCCTGCCTACACCTGCCGCCACTTCAAACGCGCCCGGAGGCGCTTAAATTCAAACGCGGCTCCCGCTTCGCGAGAACCGCCACTGTTTGGACCTGCTGGTGCCTGGGGGAGACTACCGCTCCCATACTGCCTTGCCCTGCCTACACCTGCCGCCACTTCAAACGGGCCCGGAGGTGCTTAAATTCAAATGCGGCTCCCGCTTCGTGGGAACCGCCACTGGTTGGACCTGCTGGTGCCTGGGGGAGACTACCGCTCCCATACTGCCTTGCCCTGCCTACACCTGCCGCCACTTCAAACGCGCCCGGAGGCGCTTAAATTGAAACGCGCCTCCCGCTTCGCGGGAACCGCCACTGGTTGGACCTGCTGGTGCCTGGGGAAGACTACCGCTCCCATACTGCCTTGCCCTGCCTACACCTGCCGCCACTTCAAACGCACCCGGAGGCGCTTAAATTCAAACGTGGTGTGTGTAACTATGCATAGATGTATGAGTGGTTGATTGACTAGGTGTATAGGTTTAAGAGTGCATATGGAAACAGTTGTTTGGGTGACAGTGTATTTATTTGTGTGTTGGTGAGCGAATATATGTTTTAGTTGTACATCTTCAACAAAGTAAAAAAATAAAAGGCATTGTATGTGAGAGTTGGTGTATATAAATAAGTATGTGTAAGAGTCAGTGATTGTGAGAGTAACTATATGAATGAGTGTATAATTGCAATGGTGGCTTTTTAACATATTAACTATGAGTTACTATGTGTTTGAATAAATGAGGTGTTGTTGGATTATTGAGTAAGTGAGTAAATGTAAGTGTGATTAATTTTTTTCATGAGTGAGTAGGATGACTGCTGATGTGTCAACGTCTATATATGTGTATAAGTGCATTTGAAAGTGTTCTATTAATTAGTGACTGCATGCATAAATGATTCTGTTGTTGAATGGAGAGTTGTGTGTGTAGACTTAGGAATCAGTGAGTGGGTATGTAGTAACTGGTATGGGGAACCGCCACTGGTTGGACCTGCTGTTGCCTGGGGGAGACTACCGTTCCCATACTGCCTTGCCCTGCCTACACCTGCCGCCACTTCAAACGCGCCCGGAGGCGCTTAAATTCAAATGTGGCTCCCGCTTCGTGGGAACCGCCACTGTTTGGACCTGCTGGTGCCTGGGGGAGACTACCGCTCCCATACTGCCTTGCCCTGCCTACACCTGCCGCCACTTCAAACGCGCCCGGAGGTGCTTAAATTCAAATGCGGCTCCCGCTTCGTAGGAACCGCCACTGGTTGGACCTGCTGGTGCCTGGGGGAGACTACCGCTCCCATACTGCCTTGCCCTGCCTACACCTGCCGCCACTTCAAACGCGCCCAGAGGCGCTTAAATTCAAACGCGGCTCCCGCTTCGCGGGAACCGCTACTGGTTGGACCTGCTGGTGCCTGGGGGAGACTACCGCTCCCATTCTGCCTTGCCCTGCCTACACCTGCCGCCACTTCAAACGCGCGTGAAGCCCGGGCAAAGGGCGGGCCGTCTGTGGCCGTCGGAGGCCGGAGCAGGCTGGGCTGGGCCATCCCCCTAACTTTATCTACATTTTTGCACCTAAAATAAGAGGATCAATATCGAAGGCGGCATTAGTCGGTGAGTGAACAGGAACAAAACGCGAAGAGCGAACTCGGAGGGGTAACTTGCCCCAGATTCATTAATTCATGATCCCCATTTTATGACTCTCTTATAGACTGTGTTGGAAGGTAGAAAACAAAAGTACATTAGTGAAAAGCCAGTACTGTTTCTAACTTTGTCTAACATTTTTACATATTTTGTGATATAATTCTGCTGGCTGACAAATTATAGCATTCAAGGTGTTTGATAAGTTAGTTCTGTGCAGCACTCCCCCTCCATCAGGTTATTTACAATCATATCTGTAGCGTTACTCATTGCAGGATGGTTAAGCGCAAATTCATGGAAGGGGGTGTGGAAGGGACTGATTTAGTCAACCCTTGCAAACAAATCAAAAAGAAGAAAATCGAAAGGGTTCTTAAGCATGCGGGTTCAAATTGTGTTCTTGATCGTATCGACAACATAGTTGACGATTGCTATGAGATTCTAACCAGTGACAAAAGTGTAAACCTGGATGGGCTTACTTCCCAAGTAAAGGAAAAAGGGCTGGTACCTGAACATATGACATCTTTAAACGCCATTATTCCTGAAATGTTCCGTTCCAAACAAAAAGTATTGGTCACATCTGCTAACAAACAAAGGGGGGTTATGTCCTCTATTAAAGGGCCTAAGCGAAGTGGCACTATTGATAAAGCCAACAGTCAATTAAGTGGTAGCAGTAGCAATCAAACTACTATCGATACTGATTTAATACCATGCTCTAACAGATTTACAGTGTTGGCAGACATAGTGAGAGAAGATTCTGTTGGCCTGGAATTGCAGAACAATTGCTCGGGTGGCATTACATCGCAAAACTCAGAGATGAGCCAAGTTCCCAAAAGCTTTAGTCCCATAAGCACCCTTGGTGAGGGAATAGCCAATGACTTAATTAAATTAGTCACCCTATTGAGAGACGAAATTGTGGATATGACTTTATTGGTAAAACCTACACTAGAGGATGACCCAGTGGCTTGTCCAAGTACTACACATAATAAGAAAATGAGTTTTCCATCAGCCAAATCCACTGGGAATAAATCCATGGTTCCTGCACTTAACAACGTGGAAGTTACAACGACTCCCCCTCCTCCCACTTTAGCTGAGGGGATAAATCACACAACCATGGAAAAAGTTATTACCCAAAACCCTGTGAAAGGCACTCAGCCGATGACTCTAAAAGGCAATCCACCCTGTGCTTATCAGTACAGGGTTGGTACACCAGCTATAAAAACCAAAGGTATGGTAACTAACCACGTCACAGACCATTCTAGAGGGGGGGTGTCTCAACATGGATCCTCTAGTGGCATTCGTGTGGAGAAGTTTAAATCCACCCGAATGTCCCCAAGCGGAGACGTGTAAAAAATTCGTATACCCACCTCTAACAAAATCTATCTGACTAATGTCCCTACGTTAGATACAGGGGGAACTAGCAAAGGAGAGGGGTTGGACTCATTAACGAATAAAGCTATTCACTGGTTACGCCATGTAAGAGGTTGTCGGTCAATCATAAGAGAGGACATTCTTAAATCTGTGAGGCTTGGTATATCCTCTGAGAAATTTGATGTTATCGAGCTAACACTATTGTCAGAAGAATAAGCAGAGAACCTATTCCAATTAGAGTTTAGATCTAGCCCGCCAAACCATTCTAATATCCAACTGAGAAAGACTCCCCCATTTTTGTTTACTAAATCCCGCTTTTGCTCCCCACAAAACTACCGATTCAGATGGGAAGCTTCAGGGCTAAAAACTGTAGATTGACTCCTTACTGTCCTGAAGGCAGGAGTTTGTGATACGATTTATGGTAACACTCAAAATGAATTAACTGGGCCTGATGCTGTACCAATCTGCGAGGAGGGGAATACTAGCGGGGAAATGAAAGGGGTCTATCAACAACAGTAGTCTGACCGTTTCACCAGTAGGGATGACATCTTCCTTGCTGCATATACATCAAAACTTAGAGCAAGGGTTAAAAGGCCTCACTTTCGAAAATGATCCCATTAACATTAATACACAACTGACCCAGGCTTTAGCTTCAGGGGGGGGTAACTAATCTCATGGAATATTGCGGGGCTTAGTGCAAGATTGCAATCTCCCGAGTGGGTCACCTACATTAATAATTATGATGTATGCCTCTTCCAAGAGTCTTGGTCTTGTGAACCCCAATTTCTTTTGGGGTATTTGAATTTTTATATCCCTGCACTAAAGGGAACTAAAGGGCGTCCAAAAGGAGGCTTAACCATTTGGGTTAAGCAAGAGCTCTTTACTGAGGCCAAAGAAATATCCACCAAGAACTGTGATATCCAGTTAATTAGATTAACCCTGGGCCAAGGGGGCAGTTTAGATATCTATAACTTATATGGCAGAGACTATGGGGGTAGGAAATCGCAGGTTCTAGTCGCCTTGGACTCTCTGCTTGGGCTACATTCAAGCGATAAAAAAAAAACGTGTTATTTGCTGGTGATCTAAACATGACCTTCGAACCGCTTGTAATCACGGACTGATACCATGGGGGTGATGAGGATAGCCAATGGGGGATACCAAAGTTGGATCTTGTAACTGGTATTGGTGTGTCAATGGTTTCAAATATGATACTCTGTATTTTACAGTGAGTGATGAAAGGTTATACTAGTGTAAGATGAGATGTATCAGATTGTCACGTGGATGATGTCATCAGTGATGTCATTTGAGATGTCATCATTGATGTCATCAATGATGTCACTGACCATGTCATGAATGATGCAATATGTGACATCATCAGCAGTGCATTGCGGGCGTGCAAGTTATAGTTAGCAGAACTAACTATAACGGAGGAATTTCTAAGGTTTTGTATGAGTGAAATGGCGAGCTAACTATAACACCCCTGAAACCTATGTTTTTTTCTGTGAATTTTATATATATATATCTATACCTGGACGAAATATGCTGTAACTTTTTATTATTTTGCCCCTCGATATACTGTCCAATATATTTTGATTGAATAATATTTCTCTGTTCAACATTCCGTAGTACAATCATTTTGCTTTCCTGTATTTTACCACAGGAGATCTACACCCTGGTGGCAGAGAGCTCCATATGGTAAAGGATAGGGAAAAGTGAGAAAACGTTTATTAAACTTGAAAAACATAGTGAAAAATATCTTTTTGTTAAACATTAGTGTAAATGAACATTATATATGTACTTTAAATGTAGAATAAAATAAAAAAGTTACATCATTAACAACTAAAATAAATATAAATTTCCATTATTTGAATATATATTAAATTCAATTAAAATATTTTTTCTGAAGTTTAAATAAAAAACACATCAAGTTTTAATAATTATTAAATGTGATGTGTAGTATTAAATAAAAGCCATTTCATTAAATTTCAATATTTCAATAAAAAATTATGTTGCCTTCATTTTTAAATTTAAAAAGGGTATTAAAATAATTTACAATATAGTAAAGCATATGTTTTTTTTAATAATGTTTCTAACATTAACAGTAACTAATAGTTTTTTAAACTAATTTAAATAATTTAATTCAATGTATTTTTTTGTCTGTGGGGCACTATTTTAAGTCCCTACCTCTAGTATTTTCTATGGAATGTTTTGCAGCACCAGTGGCTGTCCATGTGTGGTTCCACACCTACTCCAGCTTTGAGATGGAGTACCTTTCTGTGGTCCCCATTGGCTGTAGTAAGCTAAGTCGTGCAGGTTATGAATTGGAATGGGTGTGGGTGGGCACACCTCCATCTCTAAACCCCTGCTCTGGCCCTCCCTTAGCTACTCCTGAATCCTCTCTTAACCCCCCCTTTAGTAGTAAGTATTCCCCATTGTGCTGCCACTACTCCGACCCTCACACAATGAGTGCTAAGTAGTAAACTTAAATGTGTGAGGATCTTCCTACAGAAAAGTTGAGAGGCAGAAATCTACACTCATAGGTTTGCTAATTGTATTTTTTAGTACTCCAGTAGTATACTACTTTATGAATCACATTAATACAGTATATGGATTGGGTACTATCAGTTTCTGTAATTCAGATCGCCTTTTGAACACATTAAAAAGAAAGTTTTGTTGACTTCAACTCGTCTATAGAAAAGTGTATTGGTACAGCAGCTAAAACATATTTGTTCATAAGAATTTCAGTTTTAATTCTAACTTAACACCCCTCTTCTTTAGAGCATTATTCCTTACTCAACTTCTCCCATCGCCTCTGATCTACACATTTTCCTCTCATTACTCTCCTTGAACCTGATCAGGCCTGGGTTACGGACTGTCTCTTCAATATCTGTCAGCCAATGATGCATGAAGGTGAATCCAGCCGAATCAGATTTAATTCCTTCTTTCAACTGCACCATTTATCACTTCATCCTGTGTTCATAACCCTAGACTTTATGAAACATTCTGGCCACAGCACCCTTACCTAGTAATTTTCAGCAACACTATTATATTTCTCACCGTGCCGTGCCAGCCCCAACGCTATATACAAGGTCACTCTCTTTTAGTCAGATGGCGTAAAACACCCTTTCAACTTTCCCTCTCACTCTTTTCAGCTCCTGAACAAAGCCCTCAAGTTTGCCACTACAAAGATCCATCCCCATATGTATCGTGCATCACCAGAAAGCCTTGCTTGCATTACAAAGTAAAGACCTCTTTGAAATCCTGGGTTTTCAACTCATTTTCCACTCTGTTCTTTCCACCCAAAGTCTTCTCCATCCGACCCACCCAATCACCCAGGTGCACCTCCCTGTATATGTATTCAATCACACTTCTATTACAGTGTCATCAGACCGTCTTATGTCTTCAGGCGTGAATCAATATCTATCTTAAACAACTAATCTACTGTGGCAAGCTCCCTCATCCAGACAGTAATGCAGGGACATTTTAAAGGATTTTGGGGGGCCTGGGCCAAATGTAAAAAATCTGAGCTCATCTCCTTTCCACTATATTTGCTGGGTGTGTTGCCTTCCTATCCTGGGGTGTGTTCTGCAACAAATGTCATTTGTTAGAAATGTTCAAGTGCACAAACAAATACAAATGGCAACCTCAGTAAAAAATATAATGTCGCTTTTTTCATCTATTCACACACATACTAGTAAGGATTATTTCCTAAAGCAAGGCTAGATTATTTTACAAAAAAGTCGTACTTCCAATTAAGATCGAGCGGGTCATCCCTGCAGTGTACCCTCAATACAAGGCAGAATGGGAGAGCTTTTCACTGCAGCCAGTCTTATTGTAGTTCAGCATATAATACGGCCTTCAGTTTCCATGCCCTCCATTTCTCAGAAAGGAACAATGACTGCCTCCTACTCCATTTCAGCCCATGCCTGCAAATCTCTGTAATTTTCTCAGTCTGCCCGCCTGCTTTGATTTCCTGGTGTTTGGCTTCAATGGGCAGGTGTAGTAGCTGTGTGGTAATAATTAAAGGGTGGCACAATTCTTTGAATCTCGTGGCGCCTTTTTACTGATATTTCAGCCCTCTCGCAGACTCTTCAGGCCAGTGAACAGGATTTACAACACTGATGTAAATGCAGCTGTTCACAATTTGCATTTTACTGGCAATCACAAAAGGGTAAATGCAGTGATAAAGGAGGCAACAGCTAATATAAGGTAATATCAGAAAAATGCTCAGCAATCCTTATGAAAAGAACATTAGAGCAAAATGTCGGTGATTTATTTTCATAAAACAGGATCTTACCGATCATAGGGGCAGATTAACAAGGAATTGACGCATCTGCATAGATGCGTCAGTGTCCTTGAGCCTGTGCCAAATGTCCTTGCGCCACTATGGGTGTGCTGTATTTACAATACAGTGCTCCATGGCGCAAGGATTAACAGATGCGTCAGAAATACTGACGCAACTGTTGGCACAAAAGTGGCGCATTGCTGGAGTTGCTCATGAAAGTGATGCACCTCGAGCAATGTGCCACAACAGATAGGTGAGTCCCATACAAAAAGCCATGCATCATTCCTTACGCCAAGTCGGAGCAGGCGTAGGGATTTTGATGCAGTGAAGGCGTAGATTGACGCAGTGAAATGTAAATTTCACTGTGTCAGTTATAGATGGCTTTTTGCGTGGGAACGGCAAGCCTGCATACATTATGCCTGGCGCAGGTATAATGTGACGCAGGGCTTTAAAACGTGACGCATCTACCTAGATGCATCACGTTGTAATTGGCCGCATTGTGTGCGCCGCCATTGCATCAAAAAAAGTGACGCCTTGGCGGAGCAAGGCGGCGCAAGAGGCTTGTAAATCTGCCCCTTACTCTTTTTCCCTAAACAACAAATACAAAAGCAAAGGAACAACTTTTCGAATATGCTACATTATCCCTCTAGACACTACGGGGCAGATTGATCATAGTTTTGCATTGCCCTTGCACCACGCAAGGAAACACAAGCAAAACGCAATAATAAAGTCAGATTTCCTTTGCAATGCAAGGCTACCTTGGATGGCCCAGCAGTGGTTGTTAAATTAGCAGTAACATATTGCATCCCAAGTCATTGCCTTGCATTACTCTGTCCTGGGAAGATGTTCCATGGGTGGAGTGTGGGTGTTCCCAAGCATCCATCCATGGATATTGCCACATTCCCAGATTTGCCATGTGTTTTAGACCTGGGAATGCCTCAAAATACTATTGCTTCCCAGGTGAGAAGTAACAAGGAGAAATATTTGTATTTCTCCTCATTTTTCGTCTTTCTATGAATGCTTGATTTCTATGCATTCTATGCATTCTGTTGCACACATGGACAGAGAAAAAAGCCTTAGAGGATTGTTTTTGTACAGGAAGGTGTTCCATGCTCCACAAAAACAATCCTGCCTACAGCGCAGGCACCCTTGCACCACAGCGCAAGGGTGCTTGCGTTGGCCCAAGGCAGCACATTGTGCGCTAGTGCAAGAATGGGAAAGGAATGCACCATATAATATTAAATTGGTGCATTCATGCCCACTCTCTTTCACACAGCACAGCAAGGTGTCTTGCTACGTTGGATTGCGTGAAAGTTTGATAAATCTGGGCCTGCATTTTTAAACATGTGTCCTACAGCAAAGTTAATTCTGTGAGAAACAATTACATAACATGATCTGTTGAATTATAATACATGCATGTTTTTTATGTGTGATGTGTTCTTGTGTGTGAGAAATTAGGTTGTTAGTTAAGCGGGGGGAGGCACTATTCAAGCAACAGCCACAATCCTTGTCAAGGTGAGGCACAAAAAGTCACTTAATTAAGCAGTGCTTAGCCCTCTGGGTTAATGTAGAGGCAATGTGTAAAGTATGTATTCAGCACACAAACAGTGATAAACTGAACAACACAAGAAAAATGTCCCCACCAATTTTGAAAAATGACGTAAATTTTAGTAGATTATTTAACAACAAAAATGTCATTTGTAGAACCAGAGATATGGAATTTTAAAGATTTGGGTAAAAATTGTTTGTAACAACGTGGCTGCTAGGCCTTTTCCCCCACTGTGCTAAGCCTTTTTTTGACTATTTGGGGTAGTTCGTGCTTAGGCCACCGTACCTTTTTGTCCACATAAGGTATCTATACCAAATTTGTGTCATTTTCTCCCAACATCCTGCTGATTCCAAAGGTACCCAGTGTGTGTGGATTCCCTTATAGGGGACCAAGATATTAGTAAAAATACAGCAACATTTGGGGGTGTTTGGTAACAAAGTGCTGCAGAAGAAAGTGTCTTGTTTTAATTTCTGTAAATGGTATCAATGAAGGGTTTATGATGCTAAGAAAAGCATCTTCCCAGCTTTAAGGAATAGACAGATTTTGGTCGGAAAACCAAAAGTTTCAGTGCGGTTTTGGCATTTAAGTGGGTCACAGCCTAACTTTCTTATTTTTCTATTTTCAGCCTGCTTCCAGTTAGTTGCATAAATGGGTATAAAACCAAAAATGGATCCAGGAAGGCTATGCATTTCTGAAAAGTAGACTAAGTTCTGAATTTAGCTAGAGCTCATATGTGTGGATGCTTCAAGGTTTTCCTATAGAGAGTAACAGTAGAATTAAAAACATAATAAAATTGAGTTGAGAAAAACAGCCAATTGTGCCTACCTTTTCACCTGTAACTTCCCCTAACTATGGCAAATTTTTTAAAACAATATACCATTATGTTTGCTGGACCCTTCTGGTTGTGGGGATTATATAGAACTTCTAGGTTTACCAAGAACCCGAGGTACCCAAGGCCAATAACTGAGCAGCACTATGCCATGGTTTTTCATTGGGTACCGGTTACACTGCAATTAATTTAGTAAAACATAAAGAGTGAAAAATAGGTATCAAGGAAACTTATGTATTTCTAAAATGGGAACTAAATATGAAGTTTAGAAGCAGTGGTTATTTGCACTTCAATATGTGGGTACCCATACTAGCATGTGAATTAGAGATTATTTTTCAAAATGACTTCTTTTTTACACACTGTCTTACATTAGAAAGGCAGAAATGCATATGAAGTCAATTGGTAATAACACTTGCTCTACTATTTTGTGTTCTTCTAAGTTTCACAATCAAAATGTGCCTCACTTGTGTGGATAGGCCTAGAGCCCACGACAGGAAATAGCACAAAATGAAGCGTGGACATGTCACATTTTTCCAGTGAAATCTGACCCTTTTTTTGCAATGTGCCTAGCTGTGGATTTTGGAACCTAATTTAGCTGGTACCTAAAGAAACCTAGCAAACCTGTACATTTTGTAAATCTAGACACCCAGTGTATTACAGGAGGGGGTGACTTGTGTGGCTATCACAAGGTTCTGTTACCTAGCATCTCTTGAAAGCCTTTGTAAAATAAAAAAAACATACTTTACTTACATTTCTGTGATGGAATATTCTGGAATCTGCGGGGAACCACAAACCTCCACCCACCCAGCATTCCTCCAAGGTTCCTGATAAAAACTGTACCTCACTTGTCTTTCTAGGCCTAGTGTCCGCAAAAGGAAACAGCCCAAAATGCAACATGGACACATCACATTTTTCCAGGGAAAACTCACCCTTTTTTTACAATGTTCCTAGCTAAGTACTTCGGACCCTAGCTCAGCCAGCACCTAGGGAAACCTTAGAAAGCTGTACATTTTTTAAAGTTAGACATCTGAGGTAATCCAATATGGGGTGACTTCTTTGGCTCTTACCAGGTTTTGTTACCCAGAATCCCTTGGAAACCTCAAACTTTGGCAAAAAAACACATTTTCCTTACATTTCTTTGATGATCCACCCACCCAGTATTCCCCCATGCCTCTTGGTAAAAATGAGACCTTACTAGTGTGTTGGCCAAGTATCGGTGACAGGAAATGGTCCAACACCTGCTGTGGATACTTCAAAATTATTGATCACGAAAAGACTTGGTTTTGCACGGGAGTCACCTGCGTTTTTGGCCCCGCGCACAACGGGCATCTAGGGAAACCTACCAAACTCAGAAATTTCTGAAAACTAGACACCCAGGGGAGTCCAGGGATCTGTGGCTTGCGTGTTTCCCTTAATGTTTTCCTACCCAAGCCCCCCAGCAAACCTCAAATTTAGCTAACGAAAAATCACATTTTCCTTACATTTCTGTCTGGGACTACCGCACCGGTACAAATTTCCTACCACTTACCATACCCCTTGTTCTCCTGATAAAAATGATACCTCATTTGTGTGGGTGTCTAATGCAAAGTCAGCCTAAAAGCATATGCTATGCCCTCAATCACAACATCTTTGACCCAGTTCAGTCGCAGGTCCTTGGCCCACCCACACAAGTGAGGTATTATTTTACTCAGGAAGTGGAAGAACACTATTCCTGTATTGAAAGAGAAGCCTCAGTTAAAGTTTGGGCAGTGAGGCATTTTAAGTTCTATTTGTGGGTATTCCCTTTTTTAATGAGGACAGACCACCGTCCTCTAGTGCAAATCTTCTCCTGCAGCCAAAGTGAAAGGTTAACCTCCCAGACACAAGCATTGGAGTGAAAGTCTGGAGGAATTTAATTTTAAGTACAATACCTTCATGATTTGGCAAACAAAGTGGCTGATTGCTTGTCACTGTTGCCAATAGAAAGTAAAAGTGAAGTGGCTACAAGTGATTTAAACTGTGTGAGTTGGGTCAGAGAGCCTGCTATTACAAAAGAGGAGTGGGAAAAGAGGTGAGAAGAAGATGTGATGTTTCCCACAGAAATGACTTGTGTCATTAAAGGGTGGCCTGATTATAAGCAGTTGGACTCACACTTTAAACCATTTTGGTCAGTAAGAAATTAGCTCATGTTATATCAAGGTGACCTCATGAGAGGTGAGAGAGTTGTACCTCTCAGGAGCCTGAGGTTCAAAATAATAAACGTGGGTCATAAGGAACATCTTGGCAGGAATATCAATGAAGCTCAGGTCCAGGAGAGGTAATGGTGTCCAGGTATGGAACCGCCAATGAAGGAGGTGGTAAAGAGGGCTATCTGTATGCCTCTAATGATAGAACTAGAGTCTAAAATTCTGTTCCCCTATCACTAGTTGTTGTGCCTGAGGAGCCAGGTTAGGTCTGCATATTATGGGACCATTTGAGTTGTTGCCACCAACTGAGAGGTTTCTGTTGTTGTTGGTGGACTACACCTCAAAATGGGTATCCACAAGTTGTCTGGACACAGTGAGTACTAGGACAGTTTTAGAGTTTTGTAGGGATAAGTTTGCAGGTGAAGGCATACCTATGTACATGGTCAGTGACAATAGGGTTTAGTTCACGTCATGAGAAATGCAAGAGTTTTAGACTGATTTTGGGACAACTCATCAAAAGTTCGATGCACAGCCGGCCAATGGTCCTGCGGAACGCATGAACAGAGTGATGAAGGCCTGTGTGCAGAGAGCTATGGAAGTGAGGATTCCACTCACAGGGGTACTCAGAGACACGTGGTGGGTGCATCACACTACTCTCAATTGTGTGACTCAGAGATCCCCTTTTGAGTTCTTGTGGAGCAGAGTAGCCATCACCAAGTTGAATCCTGTATGGTTGCTGACTAAGACAACTGTTAATTTGAATAAGGAGGAGGTGGGTGCCAGAATCAGAACATATCAGCAGAAATATAAAACTCAGATATGATGTGAAGAACTCAGTAAAAGGGAAACGTGGAATGTGGGAGAACTAGTCCTGGTAAAGAAACCACGGTGGGAGAGGAAGGGGGTAACTAAATTTATGGGCCCTTTTGCTATTACATCCATTATGAGAAATGCGGTGACAGTTCAAACAGGGAGCAGGTGGATAATCCTAAACCAAAATGGAAGGTTTTTATTTCCTGTCGGTCGTGTCTGGTTCAGAACTATATAAAGAAATCCATTTTGAGTATGGTTGCAACTCAATTGTGCTTTGTCTGGTTGCTCACTCACTGGACTCATCTGGAATTCCTTTATTTTTCATTTTCCTGCAATCCAGTCTTACCTCTTACCTTGTTGTTTGGCCTGGGTATTAGGGGACTTATTTGGGACCCTGGGGTTTTCCCTTTCTGTAGTGAGATATTTCAGAAGTAATCTCAGACTGCCACTGTAATCCTGGCATCTGGCATCACTGCTGGATATAAAAGGCTTTATCTGCTCATGAAGAAGGCCCTTCACCCATCACCAAGAGGAAGTTCTCTTGACAAGTTGTGATGCCACCATAATCAGAAGATGGACAAAGTCCAAGTTCTACTATCAAAAGCTAGTAACTTAACTCTCCAAGTCCTAAGATTAACCACTGACAATTAATCTTTATACAATCTCTAGCAGTTTTACAACAAGGTCTTTGGATCCTCCTTTGGCTGATCTGGTAGAAATAAGGTACCTGCCTTCTTAACAAAATTCAATAAGATGTTTGATTGGCAGGATTGGAAATATGCAAGTCAGGGGAGTGTTTGAAAATTTATCAAGGCTTTAAATGTTCACTTTGCCAGAGAAATTGACCTGTAGGATGCAACCCTATTCACCCTGTTTCCTAAAAACCTGAAAGACGAATTAAAGGATGAACTACTAGAGTCTCCACACTAGCATACTTGAAAGAGCTCCTTCAAGTGACCATTGAAATTGACAGTCAAATACAGGAGAAGAGATTGGAATTGAAAATCAGTCACAAGGTAAGATTTCTAACAAACCTGCATTTTAGGCCCTACTGAAAACTCCTGAGTTTGATGAAGAGCCAATGCAAGCTGACTTCACAAGAAGTCCCTTGACCAGAAAAGAATATTCGGGATGATGAAAGATGGGTTTATGCCTTTACTGTGTTGTAAGAAATTGGGTTGTTGGTTGACTGTGGTGTGAGCATTGGTCAAGCAGCAAGCACAATTTTTGTCACGGTGAGGCACAAGCCAACCCTACATTACTCTGTGGTCAACCCTCTGGTAGCTTAACACAGAGCAGCCAGGCTTAATTTAGAGGAAATGTGTAAAGTATTTATGAAGCACTTCAAAGAGTAATAAAGAAAAACCACCACCATAAAAAAATCCCACACCAATTTAAAACAGAGTAAATTTTAATAAATAAATGAAGACCAAAATGACAACAATCCAATCAGCAGAACCAGAGATATGCAAGTTTAAAGATTTCAATGAAAATGGAGGCAAAAATGGACAAAACTCCAGGGGGCTTATTTATGAGCCCTGCCGTCACTTTTGCACTGCCGGTGCATCACTTTTTGTGATGCACCAGTGGCGTAAAAATGTGCCATGTTGCGTCATATTTACAAAGTGAAGCATCTAGGTAGATGTGTCACTTTGTAAAGCCCTGTGCCACATTATACCTGCGCCAGATATAATGCATGCAGGGTGGGCGTTCCGACGCAAGTAAGCCTCGTAGAAGTGACGCAGTGAAATCTATGAGATTTCACTGCGCCACTTCCTAGGACACATATGCGTCAATATCTTATGCCTGCCACACAGCAGGCGTAAGACTGATGCAGCCACATTTGAAATGGGACTTGCTCATGTGAAATGACCCATTGCTGGAGTTGCCCCACTTTTGTGACACACTCCAGCAAAGCATAATTTTTGCGCCTACGGATACGTCAGAAATACTGACGTATCTGTAACTCCTTGCGACATGATGCGTCATACTGTAAATATGATGCATCCAGCATGCCACAAGGAGGGCGCAATGAAAAGTGACGCATCGCTACTTTCACGCAGCGATGCATCACTTTTCATAAATGATGCCCCAACTGTGGATATCACTTCACGCCAGTCCAGGACAAAGTCATAAGTTGAGGCTGCTGCAATGGCATGTGGACCTGCTATAGAGACACTTCAAACTGTAATAAAATGGAAAACACTACAAAAAAAGGATCGATCCCACACCAAGTTAGAAAAATCGAATTTTCTTTAATAAATGAAACAAGAACAAAGCAACAAAGCAACAAACATCCAATCCGTAGAACCAGAGAAATGCAATTTGAAAGATTTTGATGAGAATAGCACCTAAAAGCACAACGTGCCAACTGTGGATATTTGGTTGTGCCAGACTGAATCAAAATCATAAGTTCTGGCAAACTACAATGGGGCACTGGCTGGCTAAGGGGACCCAGTTAGGCCCACTGAAAAAAGTACTTTAAATCCTGGTTTGCGAAGAGTATCAAGGTTCTGCATCAAAGATGCCTTGGGTAGCTGAAGCAATGCATCAGTTCCAAGATGTGGCGAGGCTGCGGTGTGAAGTCCTGCATTGTCATCAAAGATTCCGTCGATGAAGGCTTGTGCTACGCAGTCTGGCGGCGAGGAGGTGTGCATTTGAGGCGATGTGTCAGTTCCAAGAAGCTACTACGCTGTGATGCGGAGTCCGTCTTGTTTTAAGTAACACCACTTGATCTCTGTGCACTGTAACTGTCGTTCTGCTGCTGCCTATAATTCCCTAATATTGTTAACGCAACTATTACATGCCTTTGTGATGCAAAATTAGCAACTCTATATAACACAAAACATTAATGTAACATAAACATGTGCTTCTATAACACAATCTTTTAATCTGTTTATAATCACAGTCAAATCATTATTATATGTATTCAATCATGAAATATTTCCATTAAATTCTTGAAACCATTTCTTGCAATGCCCAATGCATTGCGGGCCTTTTTGGCCCTTCTTCAGGGGATTGATTCTGTAAATGATACAAACAATAGAACGTCAATACAATATGCAGGGAAGTATACTAAAGAATGTTAATGCAGGGTTCTATATGTATACTTGTCCATAACCCACCTTTTGAAATTGGAAGTGATGAAGATAGAGAAAATGTAAGTGATGAAGATAGAAAAAAACTAGAAAAATGCCATAATAGATGACAGTAGGAACAGTCTCCTGTGACTGTGAAAAAACGTGCCATGGTCTAAACCGCCTATACTGGTGCTACCAATAGATGTTTTTACACCCAGATAACCAAAACATGCACCCTTTCTTATGCGAAACTGCACCTTAAGTGCTGCTAATCTGACTTGTCTCCTGATATAAATAAATATGTCACTGTCAAATAAATGGATACCCGAACACTTAACAACTTGTCATACCCTATCGTTCACCCAAAAATTACTAACATTGCTTATTACTGAAAATACTCTGAAACCTCGCAGTGACTAGACATTTTGCGGAACAAATACGTGTTAAACAAAAGGAACCACACTCCATTACTGACCCTAAAAAAAACTACGAAATAAATATAAACAAGTATCCCCATGCTCACAAGCCTACCTCGTTAACCTTCAAATTGCCGCTTTACCAACTAGCCAGAATCCAAACAAAACGATAACTCTCAGTCAGTGAACAGTGAGTCTCCGTGTGTGACATGAATCTTTAAAAACAAAACACCCGACGACGGACTACATTCAACCCCGGAACACTCCTTTCCCATAACCGCGAGCGCCATATTGGAAACGTTACGGTCCTGTCATGTCTGCAGGTGACCTTATAGAACAAATATTAGAACCCTCCTAAAAACAGTGAGCCCTCTCATGAATTTTGCTGATGTGCATGTGACCTCTCTACAAAAAACATCCTAGATCTACTTTCTCATTTATTCCTTTGGGATCCTGGGTGTCTAATTTTCTGATCTAAAATATTTCTCTTTGTAATAATGATCTGTTGAGATCTTTGCCTGGTATGGGATGTACCATTTCAATGACTTGAAACTTAATTTGAGCTATGGTATGGCGAGCTTTCATCCAATTAACTGCTAGACTGCTACTGGTGTTGGAATTTCATATGGTGCTTTTGTGCTCAGAAATCCGTGTTTTTCTTTTTCTTTCTGTCTTTTCGACATACAGTAGTCCGCACGGACACTTTATGCCATAAATTAAATTTTTTGAATTGCAGTCTGCATTATGTTTCAATTTGATGGTTTCCCCTGTTGATGGATGTTGGATGCAGTTTCCACTGATAACATTGTTACAATGTACGAAGTTGAGACACCTACTGCCTAAATTCTTTGATTGTCTTAGCCGATGCCTGCGTCAATAATTCCTTGAGATTTTTAGACCTCCCATAGGCGTATAGAGGTCTTTCTTTGAATAGGTCCCTGAAATCACTTTCATTTTGTAAGATTTCCCATCTGTCATTTATAATCTTTCTTAAACTTCTGGAGCAAGTGGAATATTTAGATACAAACACTTGTCTGGTCATCTTGGGTTTGGAACGATTTGAGAGGAGACTAGTACGTGTTTTATTTTCCATTTTGTCAATAGCTTCATTTAAAATATGTTCTGGATATCCTTTTGAAATATACCTCTTTTTCTGAATGCTAATTTTTTGCATTGTGGTGTCATCTGAACAGATCCTTTTGGCTCTAAGAAACTGAGAATACGGGAGATTGTAAATCAAATTCTGAGGATGAAAGCTGGTGAATTGTAATGCATTGTTCTTATCTGTCATCATGTGGTAAACCTCAGTGTGAATGGTGTCTTCTTTTATTGTTACCAGTACATCTAAAAATGATAGTGAATGTTTATCCACAGTGCTGGTAAATTGTATGTGCTCATCGTGGATATTGAGTTGCATAATCTTCTTTTCCAGTGTGTCTCGATTGTTGTTCCACATTATAAAGATGTCATCAATATATCTACAATACATCAACATATTATTTGTCCATTCTTCATCATTGTAAATATAATTTTCTTCAAACTTGGCCATATAGGTATTCACGTATGCTGGAGCCCCAGCAAAGCCCATACATGTTCCTTTCAATTGTAAGTAGTACTGATTTTCCCATTGGAAATAGCTGTGATGAAGGCAAAAGTGTAACATCTCCAACACAAACACTTTATATGCTCCTATAGCTGATTGTTTTAATAGAGCCCACTCTACTGCCTCCATGCCACCTGTGTGCGGAATGGACGTGTACAATGATTTGACATCCAGAGTACATAATATGGTGTCATTGCTGGGTGTTACAGTTTGAAGCTTCTGAAGAAAATGTGTGGTATCTTTCACATATGATTCCCATTTCTGGACGAATGGCTGTAAAAAAGAATCAATATATTGCCCTAACGGTTCAAAGATGGTACTGCAACCGGTGACAATAGGTCTCAATGGTGGAATGTAAAGATCCTTGTGGATCTTGGGCAACATGTAATGTCCTGGTCTTCTGGGATTTGTTTCTTTCAAGTACAAGCGTGTTGCAGTGGTTATCCATCCCATTTCAAATGCTTTCTTGAGTATAGTTTTCAATGTAATGATTAGTTGCCTGGTGGGATCTTGATCAAGTAAAAGATATGTGGTGGAATCATTAATGTGTTCAGTGACTTTCAGGATGTAGAATGCCTTGTCCATAAATCACGATAGCCCCTCCCTTGTCTGCTTTCTGTATCACTATTTCTGAGTTCTGAGACATGGACTTCATAGCATTTCTTTCATGTTTGGTGAAATTGGCACTGTTCGACCCCTTGGTGTTCAACTTGAGTAAATCGTTCCTGACCAAATTTTCAAACGCGTCTAAAACTTTGTGTGATGTCGGAGCTTGAAATGTTGACTGTGATGTGGAGTCCAGCATCATCGTCGAAGCTTCTATCAACAAGGGACACTAGGACCTGTGCCCAGGATGCATTGCTCAGAGGCAGTTTTGATGCAACGATGGGCTGCAATGCGATGCAGGTCTTCACAGTAATTCCTTTCCACTCAGCAGCAGCATTGTATTGTTCCTGGTCAGGGTTGCACTGCACAGCAGAGGATACGTGTCAGTCTTGTTAGTTCCACAGAGGCTTGCTGAGCACCTCAAGGCCACTTCCAAGGGTCCAGGACTGGGGTGGAACCACTTGGCAGCGTAGTTTCACAGATGGCAGAGTCAGTCCAGGTGCAGGTGCAGGGTTGTTGGAAGCCTGTTGTGTCCCTCGGTTCAGGATGCCAGCCAACAAGGCCATTGGAGTTACTATGGGGTTCTGTGTTCAAGAGATGCAGGTCCAGTTCTTCTTAACCATCGAAGAGGGCAATGGGCAGCAGGTCAGCACAGCAGGGCTGCAGACCTTCAGAGCAGCCGTCCAGCAGACTAACAGCCCTTTCAGCAGCACATACGCAAAGTATCCACAGGTCCAGAAGTATTCTGAAGAGTTGCTGTCTGAGGTCCAGTGTTTTTAACCAGTTGTGCTTTTGAAGATGGAAAAAGCTTTGAGATGCAGGCCTTTGAAGTGTTCTGGTCCCCTTCCTTCCTGACCTTGGCTCCAGACTAACTGCAGGGGTATGCAACCCTTTGTGTGGAGGAAGGGCACAGCCTATTCAAGTAGAAGTGGGGCTGGGCCTCGCTTCTCCCTCCCATCTACCAGTCATGGCCCACCCAGTCCCACTTAAGCTCCCTATTGTGTGAGGGTGTCTAGGCGGAACATACAAATCCCAGCTATGAGCTACACCCAGTCATGTGACCCAGAGACAAGCTGCAGGCACCAAATGGCTATGGCAAGAAAATAACAACTTTTTTAAAATAGCATTTTCAATTTTTTTATTTAAAATACAACTTCATCACAAGGTAGGATTTGAAATTACAATTCCAGAGACACCAAACATGAACTGTAACCTGCGCCCATTTGGAAATTACACTTGTAAAATATAATAAGTTGACTCCAATATTATTCTATTGATGGAGTAGGTTTTGCAGCAGTGAAAACTAACGTAATAGCTTTTCACTATCAGGACATCTACAACTTAAAAGTGCATGTCCTACTTGTTAAATACATAACAGCCTGCCCGCTGGGATGTCCATAGCCTACCCTAAGGGTGCTTATATGTATGAAAAAAGAGGGTTTATTTTGCCAGGTCAGAATTACAGTTTAAAACTGCAAACACAGGCTGCTTTGGAAGGTGTGAGGCATGTTGAAAGTGCTACTTAAGTGCATGGCACAATTAAGGCTGTAAGCCCACTAGTAGAATATAATTTACAGGCACCTGGCACAGATAGCTGCATTTTAATAGGGACTTACAAGTAAAGTAAATATGTCCATGGGTACAAGCTAATTCTAGCATGTTTGAAGGAAAGAGTACAAACATGTTAGCATTGGTTAGCACACAGAGTCGTTAAGGCCAGCAAAAAGGAATTTTGCAAAAAAGAGGAGGAACCAAAATGTCTGGGGATGAAATAGTGCCAAGCCCAACATGTGGTCAAAAGGAACATTTTCTAAGTTTCTGTATCATGTGTTCTTTCCATCAACCAAAACATCAAAAGGGGGGATCTAGAGGAAAAACAGAGAGGACCCATCCTCCAAACGTATTTAGAAAATAAACAAGAGGAGTCACTCCTAGGAAATTGGAAAGTGATGTCAACCTCGCAGTTAAAAAAGATAAATACATTTTTCTTTTAAATAACCCTCTCCCACTAGGGTTACTCATTGGTGGCATGCTTCATCATAAGGTTCTTACCTAACCTGCTACAGAATGAGGCGTGCTACGATCGATAGATGCGTTGGAGTACTGATAGTGTTTTTGCATATACACCTATACTGATTGCATTGATATTGGAGCAGGGTTTTTTTCTGTAAACACTAAGTTAAAAATATCTGGCTAGTGGAAAAAGGATTTTTTTATTGGATCCCCTAGTCAATATGATTAAATATTAGGGATGGTGAGAGACTCCTGGGATAAATGTCCCTAAGTTTCTCCGGTCGACTAGTTTCAAGCCCTAACCTAAGGCTTTTCATCAGGACCTATGAGGGTTACTCCCTGTTACCACTCCTTCAGTCGTCAAATCTTTCTCTAAGTTATGTTATGTTATTCGGATTTGTATAGCGCACAGCTGCCCCAGCAAAGGGGCGTCCCGGCGCTGCAGCATCAGAGAGCGGATCCAAACCCTAAAACAGAGCAGCAACAGAAAAAAAGTAGAATGGTCAAGAAAACTAAATTGGGGGAAAGAGAAAAGTTTTAATCACCTTCATAAAGCCAGACAAACAGGTCATCCTACGAATCTGAACAGGCAGGGAGTTCCACAGCTTAGCTGGCAAGCAGCGAAAAGACCGGCCCCCAGCGCGAAGGCATTTTACGTGGGGGACAATAACCAAATGCTGCCCCAAGGAGCGCAGCTGACACGAGGGAACATAAGGGATGAGCAGGTTACTAAGCAGACTAGCAGTAGCCAGCTTCAGAATCTTAAAAAAAAAACACAGCGTCTTAAATTGAATGCGCTCCGCCATGGGAAGCCAATTAATTCTTCGAATGGCACTGGCAGAGGAGCAAAGCCGCGGGAGCCCTAACAAGGCTCTAGCAGCGGCATTCTGAACACGCTGCAGCCAAGATATTTCAGCTTGATTAGCCCCTAATAAAACAGAACTAGCATAGTCCAGTCGAGATAAAATAGCTGACTGGACAAACAACTGGCGTGTTGGTGGATCAAAAAACTTTAAAAGAGGCTTAAGACCCCGTAGGAGTCCAAACCAAGTACCAGCAACTTTTTTTGGTAAAACGGTAAGTTGAGGGAGGAATCCATCCAGACCCCCCAAGTTCTTAACCACTGCCTTGGGATTAGGAGTGCTACTCAGCACACTCGGCCACCATCTCTCACTCCAGAGGCTAGAATTCTTACCTACTAACAGAACCTCAGTTTTGCTAGCGTTCAGCTGTAAGCGATTAGTGGTCATCCAATCTGCGACGGCCACCAGGCAGCCTCTAAACATAGAGGTGTTCAGTGTGGAACCTTCTGCCAGGGCCACCACCAGCTGCGTATCATCCGCATAGGAGACCATGGTGAGGTTCCACTGCCTGGCAACCGCTGCAAGAGGCTGGATATACAGATTGAACAATGACGGGCTAAGCGCCGAGCCCTGGGGCACCCCCTCATCGATGGAATGAGTCTGAGAAAGAAAGGGGGGGCTGACACTCGGAAAGATCTATCGGTTAGAAAAGATCTAAACCATTCCAAAGCCAAGCCAGCCACACCTGCCTACTCCAGCCACTGGAGTAGAATGCCATGCAAGACCGTATCAAAGGCGGCACTGAGATCCAGCAGGATCAATGCCACTGTCTGACCGGAATCAAGAATGGTCCGCAGATGTTCAGTCATGGCCAAAAGAGCAGTTTCCGTGCTATGGCCCGGGCAGAAACCATTCTGAGGAGGATCCAAGATGTTATTGGTACTCAAAACGTTTGTGAGTATGTTATTAACATGCGCCTCTGTAATCTTAGCCACCCAAGGGAAGAGAGATATAGGTCGAAAGTTTTCGGGCTTGGCAGGGTTAAGTAATGGTTTTTTGAGAATGGGGGATACCCATGCCTGCTTCAATTGTACAGGGACAGTAGCTGAAGAAAAGGAGAAATTGACAATCTGACATAACGGGGTCAAAAAAAGAGAGAATGTCTCCCTAAACTGAACCGGCTTTAAAGGGTCAGCCGGAGAGCCAGATTTAACTTTCCGGCTCAACTGAATAAACTCATCCTGTGAGATGCTAGGGATGACTGTTAAGGAAGGTCATAGCAGGGATCTAGGAAGAGTGGTAGAAGAAGGTTGAGCTCACTTGTGGAAAGGACCGGTAGATGGTGCGAACTTTCTCAATGAAGAAAGTGGCCAGGTCTTCACACTGCCGATCATATGAAATAGCGGAAGCCGATCTTTTTCTAGCCCTAAGGTCTTTGAGGATCTTAAAAATACATTTAGCTGGATTAGGGCTGAGCTTGATTTGATTGGCAAAGTATGTTCTGTGATATTGTTTAATCAAACCAGATAACATGCTTTTTTCCTGGGATCATAGTCCTTTCTCCACTCATGTTCTGATCTTTTACAGGCCTTCCTTAAGGTGGTCAATGAATCATTATACCAGGGACTAGCGTCAGAGGTATGGCCCCTAGACCACTTAGCCGGAATAGGAGAGTCAAGCCCATGGGTGATCCAGTCGCAGAACAAACTATAGCCCATTTCAGCATTATTAAGATGTCCCAGAGGATTCATGCCGAGAAATGCATGCAAATCCTTCAACCTCAATTTACGCCATGGGCGTTTAAAAACGGGCAATTGAGTAGCTTTGTTAAGAGGTTCTAAGGTCGAAAAAAACATTGTTACCAGCGAATGGTCAGTCCAACTCATGGGTTTAGGGGTCTCTAAAGTTGTAGACAAAATATTAGAGAAAATAGGGTCCAGCAAATGGCCAGCAGAATGGGTGGGGCCAGGGACCAGTTGGTTAAGTTGGTACGCAGCCAGGTCCGCAAGCAAGCTACAGATCTCGTTATCTTGCAAAAGATCAAAGTGCAGATTGAAATCGCCCAAAATACTAAAATTGGCGGTGCCCATAGCGAGTGTGCAGACAGCCTCCAGCAGAGCAGTTTTAAACTTAGAGGCAGGCCCTGGTGGACGATAGACCAGCAGGCCAGATAGGGTCAAATGCGTACTCACAGTGATGCTAAAGCGAGCACACTCACAACCCTCGATAGCTTCTTTCGCAAAAAGACATGCGTAACATGATTTAAAAATCACCGCAATGCCGCCACCCCTAGAATCTCTATTAAGCATGCAGATAGAATACCCGGTGGGTAATGCAAGATTCGGTTCAGCCACTGTGTCCTCATTAAGCCAGGTCTCAGTCAGGAAGAATACATCTGGAGATTCCTCCATGACTAAGTCATGGATTTCAAAGTGGTGTTTAACCAACGAACGCACATTCAGCTGAAGAATTTTCAGCTGTCGCTGAGGCTGAGCAGTTGAGGAGTTACAAAAGGAAGTAAAATGAGAGAGACATATCTACAACATATACAGCTAAATGGTCCTTCCCAAAAAGTTGGTGGAGATGTACTACATGCCTTAACAGTGGGATTAACCGCCAATAATTCTTCTCTTGAATAGCTATACAGCCCAGGCCGGCCCCGACCATTGTTTCTGGCGAGAGGCGACGTTCTGGCGCAGACGGGCGCAGACGGGCTTGCCTTTGGCACGCCGGCGGTGCGCCAGCGGCGCGCCCTCTGCGCGCATCCGCCCCTCGTGCATGTTATGTAGCCAGAGCCCCTGACAACTAGACCGCGCCATATGCAAGATGGCGGTCTAGAATGTCCCCCCCAGAGGTCCGTATAAGTATGCTGAAGACGTGCAGGTAAGTGAGCGACTAAGTTGCCAGTTAAGTAGGCAGTCTATAAGAACAATATCAGCAGTCTGAGAATAGCAGCAAAAATTCTAAAATATGAGAACAGTGATTTTAAAAAGTGTTAGGATCAGCCTGGGAGCAGCAAACAACACCACCACTCACCCCTGAGCCGCTGCGCGTCCGCCCTTCTCGCATGTTATGTAGCCAGAGCCCCTGACAACTAGACCGCGCCGTACACATGATGGCGGTCTAGAATGTCCCCCCTAGAGGTCCATATATGTATGCTGAAGACGTGCAGGTAAGTGAGCGACTAAGTTCCCCGTTAAGTAGGCAGTCTATAAGAACAATATCAGCAGTCTGAGAATAGCAGCAAAAATTCTAAAATATGAGAACAGTGATTTTAAAAAGTGTTAGGAGCAGCCTGGGAGCAGCAAACAACGCCACCACTCACCCCTGAGCAACTAAGTGAAAGTAGAGATAAATAAAATGAAAATAAATGTATAGAGCACCTATTTGGTCTGTTCTTGTGTCTTCTTTGAAGATTAGAAAAAGAAAGGAGACATTAAAATTATGGACAGCCATGGGCCTTGTAATTGCATTATATGTTGTACATCATGCACCAATGTGAATAGATTGTGACATAATGCTCACGTACTCCAAATAAAACACACACTACATTACATACATGTAATAAGCCCTAATTAGGTCGCATGAGTACAACGGGAGAGTAGGGACGCCTGTAGGAATATGCTGTTGGTATAAAGTAAACAAAGTATCCAAACACAGTTGTTACATGCAGAAAGCGTAAGGAAAAATATTGTTAGAGTCAGAGTACAGGTTTTAGAAGATGGTCAGGACAAGACTTACTTTCTCAAGGCTACTCCCTCGCTGAGGGATTAAGTCTTCGCCCGTGGCTCCAGAGATGCCAGAGGGGCATGGCATGTCCCGTAATATACAGCGAAGGCGTACAGCCGTTAGCATCCGCGCATCGGTGCGGCACTAGACCGCATCCTGTTTAAATCTGAAGATGCTCACACTTTGCTTAGCAAAGGTGCATCCACAGCAATGGGTTAGCACCTGGGCTCATCTGTGGAAAAAAATATTTCTTAATTATTGTAGAATGAATTCATATACTAGAACCAAACAATGTTTTTTTTTAGAAGGATCATCGTGGTAGAGAGACTCTGGAAATTATAAAAGTGTGAACAGATTGCTGGGCCACGGCGCATCCACAGCAGTGGGTTCACGTCCGGGCTCATATAGGAAAAAATATTTTATTTCTTAATAAATTCTTGTTAGATGTATGTTGATTCTTGAACCCAAAAAAAAGGATCATCTTGGTAGAGAAACTCTGAAATTCATAAAAAATGTTGGCGCTGAAAAACTTATTGGGGTATTAGAGGTAATACAAGGATCATAAGGAGAGAGATATAAGGTAGGAATGGTGGACAGTCCTATGATGCCATTCAGGCTTATGAAATCACTAACGGGAATTGGTCAAAAATATTAATTTGTTGGTGACAGAGCAGCATATAGGCAAAAAAGGAGGAACTAAAAAAGGGGGGGTTATTCCAAAAATGAATAAATGAAAGAAATTAATTGAAAACTGAAAGAAGGGTTTTAAATATTTATCTGCCAAAAATGTTGGCCATTTCAAAATGGTACTGTGTGGTGGAGGGAAGAAAATCTCTGCATACTCGGTGGTTCTGATCATTAAATGGTATCTGGGAAACTTTTGCAAAAGTAGTCATACTTGGTATACAGATGTGTCAAGGGAGGGATTGGTCATATAAACTGTCCCCAGGTGATGTTTTCTTACAGACCTTCCTCGTGAGGCTTGAGTCTATAGACCCAGAGTTGTTCTTTTTCAAACAACTGGGGCTCCTGGTTCACTTGTTCAATTACTGCCCAACACAAGTCATTAACAGTGTGGTGGTGTTCAATGTAATGTGCGGCCATTTTGGTTGTTGGTTGTTGCCATTTGCGTTACAGCGCGCGCAATTTAATTAGTTTTATTTATTTATCTATGTACTTAACTCTGTTTGGTCGTATGCCGGAATTTACTACCCCCCACCCTGCCCCTCCCCTGGCCCGCCCCACCGTCCCGCAGCACCCCCTCTAGGAGCCGCGACAGATGGACCAGATATATGCCCCGTTATATAGTTTCCTTCAAACGTAGAAAATTTCACAGAAGCAAGTGTCTTCAGTGGGGACGGTTGCAGACTGGATCCGAAGATGGGTTGATGAAGGATGAGATCTTGGTGGATGTGTCAATGAATTCAGGAAGAGATCTGAGAGGGAAAAGGCCGGAGTTTGCTCCCAGGATGTTTTCAACATCATTCGGATTCTCGACATCAGATCCAGTGAGGCTTTCTACCTCTTGCATTAGATTTTTTTCTGGAAGTCAGATTATTCTCAGTGAGGCAAGGCAGCAGGCTGTAGCTAAGAAGGGTTCGGCATCATCAGATACCAGTCGCATTAGTCTGCTAGAAACAGATTTGCGCTGCGGACAACAATGTGGCGGGAGCTGCATTGAAGTCAGGCCCACCGGAGATGCACCCTCGGTGGATTGGCTGACAGGGTGGTCCCGGTCCCTTGATGGTTCTCCAGGCAAAAAGATAGCAAAAACTTTCTGAGTCCCACATTTTAAGTTTAAGGCAGGAGAACTACACTCTGATACCGGCCAAGGGTTCCAGAATACCAGGAACAGCACTTGGGAGGGTCAGAATTCACTCCAGCAGAAGCCACCAGCAGAGTCCATGCAGGTCCAGTTGAAACTGCTCAGCATGGCTCTTCTAGAAAAGGGGGCTATTTGCAACTTTGTTTCACTGTAGCTGAAGAGGAGATTAGCCAACTGACTCCCAAAGCCCACTTCTTCTTCTGAGTTCAAGTGGGACCAGGTCAAGTCTTTCAGGTCTCCTAACAGGTCCCAACAGCAGGTGCAGTCATTCTTCTGTCTCCCACAGGTCCAGTAGTGTTCTGAAGAGGGTGTCCAGGGGAACCACATTTGTCCCTGACACTAAACTGTAGGTGGGGGTGACTTCTGGCTCCTTCCTAACCAACAAAGAAAACATTCCTTGGGTAACCTTATCCACAGTTACAGCTGTTTCTGTGTGTTTTACTTCAGATATTACCAAAATGGCACTGTCCACCTGAATCCAACATGTCAGAACCTTTCTTCTCCTTAGCAGAGCTCCTGTAACCACCCTAGAGATGTGACTAGGTAAATGACAAATCCCTCTTTTGTGGTCACCTCAAACTAGTTCTGGGGACAGCTCACTTCCACTGAGGTTGGTACATGTCTGACTAGGTGCACAAAAGAGAGCCATGCCCAGGTATCAGCCAACATTTGCCTGCAACAGGGTAGCCGTCTTTGAAGAGGCATCTAACCTAGAGCCTGAAGGGTTCTTAGGGTAGTTTGGGATCCCTGTAATGGGTGGGGGGTCTCATGGATGGAAGGAGTAGGTGATCTGAGGGGATAACTGGTGGGTAAGGGGGGTCTGGTCAGAACCCCTTATAACTAGTTATCGCTGACTACGGGAAGAGTACCCATGTAGAGTGGCTACTTCTTCCCTTGTAGGAATCAGCTGGGCGTGGTGTGTGTTAGAAGGTGGTTCTGACCAGCTGACCGCACGGATTTTTTGCTTTTTGAACACCTATTTGTTAAGCTTTTACTGTGGGAGAGCCTCATAAGTTGGGACTCACCCACAGTGAATTCATGATGAAAGGGACTGCATGTGTATTTTACCGGTGTCCCCCTGGCGCGAGTAGGCCGCTGCACTGCAGCCGTAGTAAGGTGCACCGGGCTGGTTACATGCAGACATGTGTATACATGCACGTGCACACATGTAGGGGCTGCGCAGGGGAGATTCCTGGCGTGTGCAGCCCAGGAGCAGCTACAAATTGAATGGTGTGGCAGGAATTATGCAGAGCTGGGTGGTGACATGGAATAGGTCTTATACCATGGGAAGAAACATGTAAGGGAAAGTCAGTGTGCTTTACTGTTTTCACTGAAAGACCAATTCATTATTCCCCTATGAGGATGGGGATAACATGGGATAGTTTCACTTCCCTAGGGCCTGCAAATTCCAGAAACACACTAAAGTCCACTGTAACTTAGGTGAGAAGAAGTATTCTACAGAGTCCAAAGTCATAGCTGTACTGCTTTTGGGTCATCCAGAAATGTCATAATCCTCTGAGTTAATCCATCAGCAGCTGTTACCTGGTGCCAGGCACCAAGTTGCTCTGGAGAGAAGGCAGAAAGGGGGAAGGGGCTTTCAGGGACCATGTGGCATGAGACCCCTGGACGACGCCATCTTGAACTAACCCAGAGGCCTGGGCAGGAAGGAGGGAGCAGTGGCAGAGAAGTGATGTGTCGCTGTTTGATAGGGCAAGCAGAGACTTCCTGCCAGAATCTCCAAATGCTTTTAAAAAGAGCTTGCACAGGAAGAGGAGCTCTCTCTGGGGTGTGGTATACTGAGGAAGACTGTTGCTGGAGCCTGGCGCCATGGGCAGCTGGAAGGAAGATCCTCCAGACTGGCCCAGAACCCTGACTTGCACCACAAGGGGAGACCAGGACCAGTGAGCAGAAGCCTGGGCCTCTGCGCAAGAAGAAGAGGGGCCCAGGAGGAGAGCCAGGCGAAGGGCTGGTGCAGGGAGCCAGTGAAGACAGCTCCTTGATGAATTCACCCTCCCTGAGACCAGGAGGGTGGGGCTCACCACCAGGAGCAAGAAGAGGCCAAAATGGTGATGATAGGTCCCCTGGGAACTGAGATATGACCCCCAGAAGGTAGGTGACCTTTGTCCTCTGGCCTAACCGACGACGAAGCGTGTGGGGCTCTGCCACTGGTCTGGAATGGGCCCCTGGGGTGGGTCAGGTCCAAGGGGCTGCCCCCACAAGAAGATAAGCCGGGAGTGCTGTGAAACTGCCCACACCGGGTGCCAGGAGCCCACCCTGGCCCCCGATGAGACTAGAGGGAGGGGAGCACCATTGCACCCCCTCGCGGGAGAAGCAATGCGGGGGAGCACCGTCGCGCTTCCTGCAAAGAATTCCCAGGGGCCCGGGTCAGAGCGGGCAGACCAAAATGACTACTCCTGCTGCCGGGGGTGGGCTCCCCGGGTGGCTCCCCATCACTTGGGGGAAGCGAGTGGCCCGGATGGGACCGGGCTCCCGAGAAACCGCTGGAGCAGCCAGGGCTGGGCTTGAGGCCACCTGGAGTGGCAGTGTGGCTCTCCTCAGGATAGCCGCTGCTATAATATCCAGGAGGAGAACATGAAGCACCCCCTAATACCTTGCAAGGTATGGGGAAAGTCACTGCTTTTGCCATTTGGTGGCCCTCGAAGGAGGAGGTCAACACCATTTGCAGGCAAAGGTGCAGGAAGAGCTGCAGGAGCATGCAGACTACCCCTGCAGAACATGAGGAAAGTTCCCCCCTAAGTCTCTGGGGACTCCCAAGAAATAACCCCTCAAGTGCTCAGCCCACAGTCAAAACATACAGGGGCTGGACCTTTGTTCTACAGCTGGGGGGGGGTGTTTGGGACTGCTTCAAAGTGTGGAGGGATGTGCAGGGGATGTCTGGAGGAGGGCATCCCCCGGAGGTGAAGAGGTGCAATGGCACAAGAAGTGCATTTTCCAATGTTATTTCTATGGTGGGCCTTTAAGTCACATGTGTAATGTGAATTCATAAGCAAAGTGGGGTTATGTTGCCGGACATTCCTGCTAGGGTGTCTGGCTGTGTATGCTTAATCCTGTGATTATAACTGTGATGCCTTTTAGGGGCTGTGATTACAATGCATTACCACTGTTATCAGCTATGATAAGTACCTCATTTAAAGTGATGCTCAAACATGTATTCTTGCTACTGCGTTAGGGGAAGAACAACCCAGACAGTTAGCCACTAAGATGTAGAGGTGCATACTGTATGGTCAGTATGAGATGCTCAGACAGGGTTATGTATCCCCAGGGCAGGTGTACCTATTTTTAATGCTTGTTGAGATGTTGGGTTGGGTCGCCACTGGGATGGTGCCAGTTGGCAAGGCCCTCGCTCTAGGTTGTGTCAACCCACTACATTAGGGGGCAAGATATTGTGCATACATATGAGTGATGGTACTAGACCCCACTCCCCCTGAGGAGGGGTGGAGATGTTATGCAATGCCACAAAGTAATTCCAACAGCTTATGTATTTTTGTAAATTGGTGTACAGTATTGAGTAGTGTGTGTGTTTAATAAATGTACTCTAACTTTTATAAAATAAAGTACAGACTGGACAATCAATTAATGAATGTTATTTCTGCGCACTGGTAAATGGTGATTACTAGCCTACACCAACTCCCTTGAGTACGCCTTAGACTGCTCTGCAACGCTACCCTCTGAGAGTCAAGCTCTACAATAGGGTGTTTGGTTCCCAGTGAAGGACATGTGACATGTTATTTGTGCAGGCCTCACAGATACTGCCTCGTTTCCCAACAATATCATTGACACTTTACTGTACAAGCTTTGTTAATATTACATGATTCTATTACATTCTTCAGACACGATTGTAATATCCTGGGACTCAGCATTGCTGCCTTCTGAAGATGCATACATCTACTGGAAAGATGCAGCGACTGACTGGAAATAGCAATGCTCAGTACAAATAACATGACATTTGAAAATAATAAATTCCTTCATGTTCCAGAAAACATTGCTGTGCCACTCATGATATGATGATGCTGTGCGGAGGAGGACGTTATCACAGTTTTACCACAGTCCTGTGACCTTTAAGACCATGCATAACATATTTCAGAACTGCAGATGGTGTCTTGAAGCATGACAAAAATGAATGCAATGTGTCAAAACTGCTTGTCCCATCGGCACAGGCTTCTTTTGTGTCCAACTTGGGGGCAAAATGTGATAACTCTGCTACCCATCACCTCCTGGTGGCTGGCGTGGTGGGCTCGTGCATTGGGCTTTCAAAATCTATCAAGAAATGTCTGTATTTTCTGTCATTGGAGCCCCAGAAAACTGTCATTCATGCTCGTGTTACCTCTCTGCTTGATTATGCCAATGCTCTTTACTGGGACCTTCCAGCACACCAGCTGAAGAGATTTCATCTGGTTAATAATGCTGCTGCTCGGCTCCTGCTGAAGGTTCACAGAGGGGCTCATATCCACCATCATCTTAAGGAGCTTCATTGGTTGCTGATTAAGGAGAGAATTTGGTTTAAAGGCCTTCTTTTGGCTCATAGAGCTTTCTACCAGAACAGCCCTGCGTTTCTGACCACTCTATATCATCCGACAGAGAACCCATCGCTCCTATGGTATCCTTTTAGTCATGATTCCTCGAATTAAAAGGAAAAGATGGGGAGGAACTTCTTTTTCCTATCTCACTGCCAGGCCTGGAATGCTCTCCCCTCTCACTTACGAGCCATGGAAGAGAAGCACTGTTTAGGTGAAATCTGGAAACAGAGCTATACCTCTCAGCATTTCAGTATGCTGGTTTTTGCATTGATGGTTCATTTAGGCTGCTTAGCGCCAGGACACTCTCTGAGTAGCTGTGGACTTTATATATCCTTCTTCCTTCTAGTGCCCATATTCATAGGATGCATCAACACATATTTTATATAACAGGGATTACTTGTATTTGCATTGTTGAGTGTCTTCCATCACTTACTGCACCACAGTAGTGGTGTTTGGCTGCCAGTGACATTTAGGAATGATTTGGAACATTGTGGAAAGATGTGAGCCACTGTCTGTTATTATGCCAATTAAATCCATGAACAATGTTGCTCCTCTCTCTAATATCTCCTCGTGCCAGGTACAGGTAGGGGAGTTCTTTTAAGCCTAGACCTGCCCCTGCTGTTGAAGAAACGTGTCCATGCAAAACAAACCAACGCCCCGATGTACAAACGTGCCACGCAATGCAGCATAGCAACCAAAGTTGTGGTGTTGTGCGTGAGGGAGAGAGCAGGAAAGTACTATATCTGCTAAGATATGGCACTGTACTGCTCTCTCCCTAGCACTGGTGCACAGTCAGGCTGCCTAGCTCCATGCACACACCTATGCACCATAGTACCATGTCTCTTCTGTGTCTACAATAGGGGTTTTACTGGAAGAGTGCCCTACCAATGCAAAATACTATGCTTAGACTAACTTGAAACTTTTCCCACTTTGGATGTGTGCTGTTCAGTGGGAGCACACATCTGAAGTGTGAAGAGTCAGGAGAAACAAAAGCTTTTCTATATTTTAACACATGCTTCAAAATGACGTGTTTGTTTTGGTGCAAAATCCTGTCTACTATCATAAGTAGATTGGGTTTCCATCAAAAACATGGGTGCTCCAGAGGGCCTCTCCAGTGACATGCATGGGCGGGGTTGAGAGCTCCTCACAGGGTCCAAAGGTTGGGGGGCCACTCCATGCATTTTGTAGGGTCCCCTGAAGGCTCCTTCCGCGACTGCTCCTAAAGAAGGAGAACAAGAGAAATGGATTTATTGCGTCAATAGGTAAATATGTTACATTATCCTTTTGTGCCAAAAATATATTAAAAATGATAAAAAGTGTAGAGAAAGTCATCAGTCTGCTTTTTATGTAGTGGCTAGAAAGGTATGGAACATATTATTCAAAGGTATGGGTGATTTACAGACAAATAAAATCCTCAATTAATCATATACATTGATTACCAAGAATGATTGTTTTCAGGCATGCAGCTATTTTTAGCGCAGCTGGTGTAGTGGTGCCAGTGGCCAGATGCCACACATTGGCGATTAACCTCAGTGACTGTTTGATGTAATTGGGGTGCCAATAATAGGATTAATGTGATAAGATAGTTATGGGCTCAGCGTGAAGTGCATATGAACAGTGCCCCAATGCTGCACAGTGGTTCCTTCTCAGAGTATTTAGGGGAAATGGAAAATGAGACACAATGTGGCCCTTTTAGAAAAGCATATAAGAATAAGTAAAAGAGGAAGGAAAAGGGTACTCACGTAGTGCCCATTTACGCATCCTTCCATGCCTTTGTAAATCTGCCCCAAAACACCAAAAATGGGAATAAAATAGCAATATTCTGGTCATATTTATATGCAGTTAGTTCAAATAGAAAGTAGTATTCCCTCTTTACACTTTTACTTTGAAGGGTTTAGGCATTTCAGGCAGGTTAACAGAGTAGCTATGTAAAAGAGTGTTTCTAGTGCTCATAAATGCTTTTGTGAATCGGCCCAGGATGCTCTGGGGAGTGTGATGAGAGTTTGTAGAATATGACCAAGAGGCTGATCAGTGGTAAAGAATATCAGATTGCGAACCATGAAAAATGTCCTATATACATTTTATATAGAAAGCAATCCCTTTCACTAGAGTTTCCAAAGTATAAGCAAAGCCAACAGGTCTGGCTTTAATGTGCTTAACAGCATTTGTGCAGGCAGATATTTGCATGCACGAGCACAGTGAAGGAAGAACCATTGAACTTGCTAATGCTTTATAATAATTAGTGTTTTCGACTTCATATAGACTTTTGGGACTGTTGCGCCACATCCACACGCGTGTGACTGCTGGAGATCTGTGCTACATGTGTCTAAGGGAATGGATAGACTGGATGGTATGAAGTAGGCGGCAGGTGTGTATTTGCGTTAAAGCATTTATTCAAGAAGAGACGAGGGCACCTTGCAATTTATTACCGTAATTGTATCTAATTTTGGGGCATATCTACAAGGCGGCGAAAAGCGGCGATAATTTCATCGCCTTATCAGCAAACACGCGCTATCTCGTGTTTTGCTGATTTAGCGCCCCTTACAACAACGCCCAGATTTGCATCTCTAATGAGATGCAAAGTGGGCGTTCCGTGCCAAAATAACTGGAGAAATGTCGCTAAGCGACATTTCTCCAATTATCAAGCTGAACGCAAACAAGCAGAGCGATAAGAAAAGTAGCGCTAGCCACAGTTATCGCTACTTTCCTTACGTCTGCTTGTAATCTGATTTAGCCATGTAATCCAATGGGAGGTGGATTACATGGCTAAGACCACCCTGCCCTATCAGCAAGGTATCGCTGGTCGCAGTGTGATTATCGCTGGATTTCCAGCGATAATCACACTGTTTTCCAGCTAACGCATGGATTCCTATCACTTGGGAGATAAGCATTGCTGATAGCACGCTATCTCCGCGATAGAATCCAGTGCTAGCCTGCGATAATTATCCTCGCGCTAAAAGCGCTGAGCGATAATTATCGCAGGCCCTTGCTGATTTGACCCTTTATCACTCCTGAACAGATAAGATCAACGGGTATAAAAAGGTCGTTTTATCAATTTATTCTACTCTCCTGAGGAAATGGCAACTCTGCTACATTTAAAAACAGATGTAAAAGGTTATTTGACGAGTTTTGTTAAACTAAAAAGTTTTAGTAAAAAGTGTAAAATATTTCTTGTAACTATTTCAGTAGATTTCTTACCGTTCAAACTTTTTAAAAGCTCAAGCCCGCAGATCTTGTCTGGAAATCAGCAGGAAATGGAGGCAACCTTAAGACCCCCTGTTGATAAGACATATTTTTAAAGAGGATGCTGGTTTTTAAAAGAAGAAAGGATTGGATCAAAGGAGTACAAAGCTGAAAGTCTGAATGGCTCCTCAACTTCAAGGCAAATCTGAAATGGGTCATTATAATTTGGACCTCCAATCATTTTAGAAATGTCAAAGGGAGAATTATTGCAAGCCCTTTTAAAATGGCTGCCCTTTGCATTTTCAAAGCATTTCGAGCTTGATTTTGATTGCACAACATTGGGTAAGTCGTCCTTGATCTACTAAGGGTGGCTTTGATTGCCTTTTCATACATAACTTTAAATTAGAGTTTCAAACGTATTCATTTTACAAAGCTAACTAAAACAAATGATTAGTGTGTACATTTTGTATGGAAACACCATGAGTGGCAATCACTGAAAGCCTCAAAAGCATTACCAATGCCAGAAGTCACCAGGCGTATGGAATTTTTAAAACAATCTCAAATATGAAAATATTTGAGGCTTGTCACTGATGTTGAAACATGGTGAGGTGCATGTAATGTTGATGCTCATGTTTTATGAGTAAAGTGGACTGCGGTGCCTGTTGCATGGTGGAATATTAGGTGATATGGCTGGGGGGCCTTATCATACAATATTCTCACAATACACAGAGATGATCCTTAGATTCAACAACAATAAACCTTAGCTCAGACCTGGTAGTGCGGCAAGGATCAGTCAGGCATTGTTAAGCATTTTACAGTACCATTATGGTGTATAAGTATTTAAGACAACTCAAAAGAAATCAATCACCAATTCATAAAAATAGAGCATCATTTTATATAAATATGGATACCAAAACAAACTTTGCTTCATCCATAAACCGGAGTTGTGGATTTTTGAAGTGTTCAAAAATAAATTTAGTAAATCTTTCAAACTGGTACCATTTAAATGAATGGGGGAAAACACGGCTGACACTTGGTCACTTGCAGGGTGAATTCATATGAACCCTCTTGTGTATAAGGTCATGTGGATTTCTAGATCAGTTGTGGTCCGGAGTACACTCTTTCGGTCAATATTGGTTGCAGGTGGTCCGGTACTGCAGGGATTGGTACAGCACAACTACAGTAGGTCCTGGTGTCTTCACACTCAGGATGGAGACAGATGCAGTGTCTGTGGACATGGCACCCAAGGATGTGTAAAACAGAGCAATTGAAGACTGGTGTTGCACTCAACCTTAAACAATGATAACCAAACGTAACCACGCATAAACTTGCTTGACTAAATTTTGTGTGCACTCTGTGAGGGGGCTTCAGCCACATCCCGATTGGAAACTGAAAAAAGTACCCAGACCCCCCTTTTAATGTCAGGAATGTCTGCTTTGTAACATGGTTTCAAAATACTCACATCAAGGATCACATGTCTTCTCTGCATGTACCCCCAAATTTCTCCTCTCTCAATGGTTGGTGGCTTTACATTACACTGATGTTTGTCCGCCATGCTATGAGGGTGTTTCGTTTAATTGCTTACATTTTGTGTTACATTGTATATATTGCTAAGCACCATGCATATGTTTTTGTTTAGAGATACCCCTGACGAAGGGCATTTTTCATAGCCTGAAATGCATTGGAAGTCTTCTTACAGTCAGCTTACGAAACATGTTAAAGCCTGCTGCTTATTTTGAAACCATGTTACAAAGCGGACATTCCTGACATTAAAAGGATTTGATGGAAGACATTGTTTACGCCTGATACATCATACTTTCTGGATTCATGAACATGGATAATTCACTGTAAATTATTTGACAAAGCAACTAATATATGATTGTAGCAGACTGACGCATTGGTATACAGGTGTTTATCTCAAATTTGGGAACTCGTAGTGCACACTGTGTCTGGAGCACTTGTTCTGGGTACTTTTTTCACACAAGGATGTGTTCCATGTCGTCCCTTCACTTTTGTCTGCACCAAGACATGCAGCCTGAAATGGTAGCTTGCATGGCCTTGGTGGGGGGTCCCTAGGGTGGCACAACTCTTGCTGCGGGCCTAGTGGACCCTCTTCAGTTCCAATGCCCTACTTACCAGGTGTGCAATTTACTAGGAACTCATAGAGGTTGCTGAAGTTGTGCCAATCATGGTACGGTTTTAGTGAAAGAACCCTGGTACTGGGAGCCTGGTTGGCAGGGACCCAGTACACCTCAGTCATAGTTGCATCAAAAACCTGGCAAAAACTGGAGGGTAATGCAACAAACACCCAATTTCTCACACAAGACCCCCCAACCCACAGGCCAGAAGTGCATATAGGGGATCAGGTCAAGCTCCTGAGTCTGGTTCTCTATAGAACTCATTATTGTTACTAAAGTTGGGACCATTTTGGAGAGAAAGAAAACCTAAACAAAAGCATTTTGTCCTAACTACAGTAAAACGACTTGTACATTTCTAACCACTTAGTTTCAGGAAATTAGCCATGGCCCTAGCAGTTAATTCTAGAAATGTGTTAAATGTTGACCAATTGAAAAAATAGTAGGCTAAAGACAATTTGTAGATTTACTCATGTGGCCACTTATTGAAAGAGTGATATCAGCAGATGCAAAGTTGCGTAGACCCCCACCACTGATCCACCAATGTAGGACACGGGCTCTCTATATACTGTACTTAAAATGAAGTACACTATGCAGAGAGTCCAGTGGATCCCTTACTTGTACAGAGAGGTAAAAGAAGATAATACAAATGCTCATTTTGTGGTAGTGTAGTTAGGCTTATCAGAAGGTAGTGCTAAGCATTTGTTGTACTCTCAGAGTCAATAAATGAGACACACACTCAAGAATATTTCTGAGAGCAATTTGTAAAAAAAACATCGCTTTTCTTTACTTTTTCAGACCAAGAACTTCGTTTTAAGGTAAGTACTTTTTAAGTTATGAATTTCTAAAGTTTGCAGAAGACTTATGTTGTTTGGAATTACGCACAATAGCAAATCAATGGGGGCTAATAGGAAAAAACACACAAAATCACTCAGGGGGTTCTTGATGTTTAACTTCTGGATTTAGGTAAATAGCAGGGCCAAGTCTAATGTTTCAGAAGCAGAAGTTCAGGAGCATCCCAGATTCATCCAGGATCAGGGGGCTGAGGTCATTGGTAGCAGGCGCTCTCCAAAGAAGGGGGCAATCTAAACACACACTGCACAGGAGTACTTACAGGTAAGTTTGTGGAGTCCCATTTGATGCAGTAGGTCACAAGGACCTCAAGACCACAGGAGCACAGCTGTTTTTTGTGTCGCAGGCAGGACAGGCAGGGTGCGGAGCAGATAAGGCAGCCAAGCATCCTGCATGGAGATGGTCCTCGAGTTCAATTGCAGGCAGCCTGCAGAGGTGATTACGGGACAGCTGGGACACTCAAGGAGTGGGTCACCCGTGTCTTAATGACCTCCAACAGGTATCTGCATCCTGTGTTGTTGAAGTCTGGATTGGACTATTTCTTCTTGTTCTTCAATGTAGATGGTCTGGTATCCCCGGGCATTAGTACTGCACAACTCCAGTTGGTCCTGGTGTCCTTCTTCTTGGTGGAGCGACAGATCTCACCCTTGAAAGCTGATGTACCTCTTCTTGCTTGGGTGCTGCATCAGAGTCGCTGGGGAGCAGCAGATCAGTAAACCATACTTCGCGGATTGGTGCCTGCTGGTTGCAGGGGAGTAGCTCCTCTACTCCCAGGGAGGTTCTCGTGATATGTCAAAGGTTGGAGGTGCTCCAGGGTTCCTGGATACTTCATATTTGCAGGACGAGACAGCAGGCCATGATTGTCCTGGAAGCAGCTGGCAGAGTTTGGTGCCAATTTTCTGCAGCATGTCTTCGTTTCTTAGGTCAGCAGCTCTTATTTGTCCCTTGCTTTTCTAAAGTCAGTTGAATCTAATTTGCAAGGTCCAGGGATGCCATCTAAATACTACATTTAGGGGCGACCGATAGTAGCCAATGGGCTACCTACCTTTAGAGCGTATGCACCCTCTAAGTGACCACTTTCTGTAGGGAGGGGTACTACCCTAGCCCAAATAGGTTAATTCCTGCCATCCCAAGATAGAGGAATTTGAAAAGTTTTGTTCACAACATCTGCCCCGCCTTAGGGGTGGTGCTGGCTGCATGTGGGCACATCTCCTAATTTGACAAATATTCTTGCCTGTCCTCCCACCAAATTTGGAGCAGGATAGGATGGTTGGCATTCTCCACTAGCTAGAGCTGCCTGGGTTGAAATGTAAAGGTGGCATTGCCTTTAAAGCTTCCCACCTCAAAAAGCCATCCTGTCCTGGGGAAGGTGTGAATGTGTGAAGCAATTCTGCCCAGAACAGGCTTTTTTATCAGCCTCTGAGAGCACTGACTCTCACCCCATGCAGTTAGAAGCATGTCTGGTGGTGGTAGGCTGGCTAAGAGTAATCAGAGACCACACCAGTATGTGGTGTGATTCAGGAGACCCTCTTAAAGGTCTCATCTGTGCATTTATTAAGAAATCCAACACTGGCATCAGTGAGGATTTATTAAGAAGAGCTGTTTGGTACCAAATAACTTAGGGTACAGTGAAGCCATTATGAAGCTAGGAACTCGTAATGACAAGTATACAACCCATGCACTCTCTGTGTCTTCCCTGTGCACTTGCAACATCCAAGAATGGACTTGATATTATAGGGTCATAACTGATCATGCAGATATGTCCATACATGGGATATAGTGCACCCTGCCTTATGGCTGTAAGGCCTGCAGCAGAGGTGACTTACCTATACCTCATGCAAAGTACAGGGGCATGGCACACAGAGATGTGTGCCATGGGCATGGCACACAGGGAGGTGTGCCATGTTGACTCTTCAGTTTTCTCTGTACCAAGACATGCAGCCTGCAAAGGCAGTTTGCATGGCCTGGGTGAGGGGTCCCTAGGGTGACACAATCTGTGCTGCAGCCCTAGTGGATCTTCTTCAGTCCCAATGCCCTAGGTACTGGGGGCACCATTAACTAGGAACGTATATGGGTTGCTGAAGTGGTGCCAATTGTGGCACATTTTTAGGGACAAAACACTGGTACTTGCAACCTGGTTGGCAGGGACCCAGTATACCACAGTCAAAGTTGCATCACAACTAGGCAAAAAATGGGGGGATATTGCAACAGGTAACCAGTTTCTCACACTCTTTCACTCAGAAGCTCATGAACCGACTCACAGACCCACTCAAACGCATTCACCCTCTCACAAAAAGGAGACCCAGCCAGATATTCATGCACCTACTCATAGACCCACTCAGACTCTGACTCGCCGACTTACAGACCCAATCAGTAACTTATGCACTGCATAACAGACCCACTCAGACACTCATGCAGCAACTGACAGATCCACTCAGAGACACATGCACCCACTCACAGACCCACGCAAAGATTCATGCACCTACTTTCAGACCCACTCTGAGACTCACACACCCACTCACAGACCCACTGTGAGACTTATGCACCACCTCAAAGACCTACACAGACTCTCATGCACCGACTGATAGATCGACTGACGCACTTCCTCACAGACTCATGCAGACAGTTACAGACTCACTCAAACACTCATGCTTGCACACACAGACCCACTCATGCACCGAATCACAGACCCACTCGGACATTCATACGACCACACACCTACCCACTCAGACACTGACACACCCACTCATAGACCCAGTCAGGGACTTATGCACCCAGTAACAGACCCACTCAAACACTAATGCAGCAATTTACCGATCCACTCAGAAACACATGCATCCACTCACAGACCCACTCAGAGATTCATGCACCCACTCTGAGACACACACCCACTCACAGACCCACTCAGAGACTCATGCACCCACTCACATACCCACTGAGACACTCATGTACCCACTCAGAGACCCACGCAGATGCTAATCCACCCACTTACACACATATTCAGAAAATACACAGCCACTCAGGCACCCACTCAGAGACTCACAAAACACTGCAGACCCACCCAGACACTTATGCACCCACTGACAGACCCACTCAGACACCCATGCACCCAGTCACACATCAATTCAGACACTGTCAAACCCACTGACAGACCCACTCAGACACTCACATGTCCACTCACGTGTCCACTTGCAAACCCACTCATACTCTCATTCACCCACTCACAAACCCACTCAGAGACTGATGCACCCACTCAGAAAGTGATATTTGTATTCACAGACCCACTTACAGACTTACACACACACAGTTAGATATTCACTAAGGTACTCACAGAGCCATTTTGACATACATAGAGTCAAACTGAGAATTATAAATCTCAAATGTGGTGTTGTGCATTGAATTCGTGCTTTTGACTTGCAGATTCTGAAATTTAAAAAAAGGATTTAAAATGCAAATTATTTTGTCTTTGGTAATAGGGTGGCTCTTAGAAAGGCCTTTGGGTTTGTGTCTAGATGATTACTAAACATAAAAGAGGATGCAGTCTTTCAAGTTGTCAAGGAATATTTTGTTGCATTTCCCACAGAAATGTACCCCATCACTTCAATATATAAGCTCCATGTCAATGTACACGTTGTTGTTGTAGATGGAGTCCATGTTGTGCTCTCTAAGGAATGCAGAAACAGTGTTAATAACATGCTTACTGGCTCTATTTATGGACTGATTTCGTACGACCGTTTCCATTTCTGCCTTTGGCAAGTGTTAGAGTACATCAATGCAGTATGAAGGAAAAGTGTCATTAATTGGCCAAAGGTCTCCTTCAATGCGAGTTCCAATCTTACCCCAGTATTGTGCCTAGGCCATTGCCACCACAGATTACAATTTAGATCCTAGGATGTTGGCAATCTGCAATGCTCTCCACCAAAGTAAACAATTGCTGCCACTTTGCTCCTCTCTGACCAATCCAAGAAATGTCCACATTAAGCAAACACAAGCCCCTGTCAAGGCCACCATTTCGAGCAAACTCTCAGACCCAAAAGACATAGCTGTGACCTGCAATCTACGCTCTAACCATATTGACGGAAGAATCAGTAGCACACTTGAAATGACTGTAGCTGAATGTGACATTTTGTAGAATGAAGGTCAGTTAAAATGGAGGAGTGGACCAGGTTCAAGAAAAGGGCGTATTTGATTTGGTGGTATACATAATTTGATAGCTAAAAACAGGTAGTGATTTAATAGGTAACGGTAATAGAACTGTAATTGGCTCTTAATTAATTTAAGAGATGTTACATTATTGTGGATATGTTCCATTTTCAAGCAGCCAACCTCAACTGCTGCAGCTGAACTTGAAGCTGGTATGCTCTTGTTAGAAAGTGCTGCGAACTTTAGACTCACTAGTACAGCAGAGTGTTTGAAATCAGGTTGCTACGAAAACCGAGGTAGAGAAGTGTGGGGGATGTGTTCTAAATACACACTACTTTGAATCTGCACAGTATAGTAGCTTTGAGAAAGCATGTATTGAGAAATACCAATTTTCTACTTTAGTAGTAGGATGGGATTTGAATTACATTTGAAAAATGATAGCACTATGATTGGAAATGCTTTAACTGACTTCCATCTGGGGTGGCGACTCTGTCGCACAGTTAAATGCGGGGGTCCCACGCTGGGTGACACAACGAGGTTGCAAATCCATCCACAGACACTATCAGATTGGGCTTCTTATCAGGAGAGCAATAAAAGAGGGCTAAAAAAAGGACCAATGGAAACTGGAGAAATTGAAGCGAACATTTTGATTTGATAACTACATCAATATCACTGGAAAAAGAAAAATTGCCATTACTGGTTCTTTCTGACAGAGAGTGATAGTTATCACTAGGGGTGGCCGGAATTTGCGTAGTCGCGCTACGCAAAGCTCCGCGAAACGGTAAAAAATCTCCACCAGCACGCAAAAGTCCAGCGAACACGTGGAATTGCTTGTTACGGCCGTCGCAATGCTTTTTTCATGTTTGCGAACGCTGTTTGCGTGCGCAGGGAGAAATATCTCGCGAACACACATTTTGAAAGCATGAACAAACAAAAAATTCCACGATGCTGCATATCGCAGAATTTTTGGCAATTCCGTGCTCTCCACGGAACGCGAAATTACCCAAATTCCAAAATTCCCGTGAGCGTAACGGAATTTACCACCCAGGCCTAGTTATCACTTTCTGTGATAAGAAATTTGAAGTGCAATTATGTTAAAATTTGAAGATTCAGAAAGAATATGAAGTGAAGTGCTTAGCATACTAGTCTATCATTTGAATAGTAAGTAATATGTACATGTAAACAGTGTGACATATAGTTGCTTGCATTATAAAGCAGACAGTAAGAAATATAGTTATGTAATCAGTCATGTAGTTTAATTAAGTGCCTGAAAAATGTGTTGATGCCTAAGTGAATATTTTTTAGTCCTACATATAGTTTTATTACCATATCTACAATTGCTAAATTTGATTTATTTGTAATGCTGCAGTTCATTGCAGTAGCTATGGGGGGGATCTGTAAATTATACACTAGTACACAGATTCTATATCTGATCGTGTAACATAGAGAAGGAATGCAAACATGTGTAAGACATGCTACTCTACAACCACTGTCTGTCCTTCCAACATGTCTTGAACCTGGTATTGGACAGCCTGTGTGTAGAGTTTTAGTACTAGCTTAACTTGGCATTTAAAATATGTTCCCAAGTCTAAAAGTCCTTTTCTACTATATATAAGTCAGCACTAAGGTGGACCATAGATAGGCCATAGACAATGATGTATGTGCTTAAAACATTAGACATCAAGGGCCTTATCTGGATAGCAGTCGTTCGGACTGCCGACCGATATCGCGGAGGTCAGGAGACCACCCAACAAGCAGTCAGTGGTCCGACCACCGCATTAGAATGCGACTGCTGGGCTGGTAGTCTGAAAGTCTGAAAGTGCTCCTTTATACGGCAGCTTATCTGCACCCCAGGAAAAGGGCTCCAGCACAAGCCTCTGTGAAATGAAGCACTTCCTGCACATCCATGCCCTATGTACCATGCACTATGTGTTGCATGGCGCACAGTGCATGGAAGTGCATGAGGGCACTAAATGTGCTCCCTGGGCCCCTTTACAGTTGCCCACAATGGAGGGGGGCCCTGTTTGGGGCCCCTAAATCCATTTCCGACAGTCTTTTCATGGCGGTCTTAACAACATGCAAAGACTGTCAGAAATGGATATTGTAATCACAAAGGTGGTGCCTGCCTCAGAATTGCAATTTTAACTGCCGCCTGATGGGAAAAATTATCCTGCCGGAGGCGGTGGTCTTCCCCCCGACTGCATGTGTTCCAACCGCCTGGATTGTAATTCGACGGTCTGACTGAAGGGCTGACAATCAGTCAGTCCGCCACCGATGGCCTGTCGGTGGCGGTCCTTCCGAGTTCTTAATCTGCCCTATAGTTTGAAGTTTCAGTGACTCACATTTGCACTTATAAAGCCATATGTGTAGTTATGCAACCAGTCTCAGAGTCACACTGGAATTCCCATACCTTTCTACAAAATAATACAGTCACTCTGACATCCAGTCAGACATTCACAGAGGCACCTCAACATTAACTGTCACAGAGATACACCTCTTAGGTATCTAGGCCAACTGGTGGCAGTTGCGTTTACACAGTTGCATACCCCAATACACACTAACACAGCCAATAAGCAACCCATGCAGCCCCTTTAGATATACATTTGAAGAGTCATAGAGGGGGCGTGGCCAAGATGGCGGCTCAATAGGATGTCCCGCTCTGTCTCTCCCGCCAGCCTCCTGACAAAGCACCGGCGTTTCGTCGCAACCAGGAATCGGACACCCGTTCATCGGTGCCCGGTTATTGCGGCTGATGCAGCAGATGCCGTGGTGGTGAGAAATTGCTGTATTTCCTACTCGCGGTGCTTGGTCCGTCAGTGACGCCGGGAGCGGTCGTGCAGAGGTGCGGCCTGGTTTGGAAACGACCCTGCACTGGTGCGGAGGCAGCCGAGTGATGGGATTCGGAGCGGCCTGGACCCCCTACGGAGACCACAAGAGCGAGGCAAGAGAAGCAGACCGGGCTGCCACCCGGCTACATCCAGAGAGCGGCGTGCAACCTGTGCATGCCTAGCACCGCGGGGGAGGCTGGCAAGCTCCTGCTGCGGCAGAACACGTAGCAGTGCGGTGGTGAGCCCGCCATCTTAAGAAGAGGCACAGTGGCTCGGCGATTCCGGGACCAGTCAGAGGTGCCGCGGTCCTATGGAATACCATCCCTTCTGCCACACAGCAGGCAAGTGACCGATCCAAGGGGGAAAGTTGCAGTGTGCATTCGACACTGGGAGCGAGAGGAGCGGTGTGGCAGATGACATCGAGAGGCCCGGGGCCCCGCTGAGGTGTGCTTGGCATCCTGAAGTATACGAGTCACGGCCTAGGGGACACATCGGCCCCAACTGGGGTAGCACTTGCAGAGACCCGGCGACCCGGTTGGGGCCTGGAACACAGCAGCGACGTGGAGGCGTAGCGGGGGGTACCTAGCCCACAAGGATTGTGTCAGCGGCCTCTGCCGATCAAGGGGCCGGGGCCTACCAGACAAGTGGTGCAGGGAATCTGGCTGAATCCAGGACATGCAACTTTAAGCCTCCACGTGCGGCCGGAGACGCTGAGACCACCAAAGCTTCCCATGCGGCAAAGACCCAACGCCAGCCGGGAGATCAGGATCCAGGAGCACCGAAAATAAAATATCACAAAGCTAGGGAGTGGGGCCTGCGGGCTCCAACGGGGACGGGGAACAGACCCTCTGAGCCTCGCCATTGCTACTCAGAAAAAGCACATTGGCATCCCACGAACAAAGTGAAACTGGCTTGACTTACGACGCCACTGTGAAGGGACCAAGGGACAGCGCTAGGATCCATCACTACTACATTTCATCCCACATACAGTCACACGAGGTCCACCAGTGCCCGCCCCAGTCACCCGTTGGGGCACAGCATGTCCTCCTCCTGTGAGCCCAGAGAAAAAACACTCAAGGACTTATTTGCAAAGGCCCAAGGAGGTCAACAACTGGGCGATACACCAAGAAGCACTGAACTGGCTGCCCCAATGAGTGGTGAAGGTGGGGAGCCGATAACAAAAGCCTTCCTGGAATAGTGGAATCCCTGTTCATGGCCCTGCAGGAGGACCTGAAAACACTTAAGCGAGACCTCACGGCTGAAATCAAAGATGTCCACAGAGACATGGACAGCATAGGCGAGAGGGTCGCTGAGCTAGAGGAGAAAAGTGACTGGAGAGATACGGAGCTGTCGACGCTTCAACAAGAAGTAATTCGAATTCACGACAAGCAAGTGGACATACAGACCCACCTCGAAGATTTGGAGAATCGCTTTAGCCGCCATAACAACAGGATCCAGGGGGGTAAAGACCGATGAAGAAGCGGGTGACAGCTTTAAATACAGCAGGGATCTCTTTAACCATATCCTGGGCAACCCTCTAGACCTCAAATTAGACAGGGCACACAGAGATGGACCACCACGCCCTGCCACAGCTTCACCATCCAACATCCTGGTCTGTGTTCAAGACTTCCGAACCAAAGAAGAAATCCTACAGAAGACCCGACAGATGCACCCCCTGACATTCCGCAGACAGACTCCTGTCCTGTTCCAAAATGTGGTTGCACTCACTCTACAAAAGAGGAAAACATTCACACCCATCACCCCGTACCTCCGCCAACATGACATTTCCTATAGTTCGGGCCACCCGTTCCGTCTGGTCTTTCGCATGGACGGCAAACTCTTCCAGCTTTGCTCCCTTTCGGAGGCCTGTTGCCTGCTAGGAATCGATCCCCCGGCGGAGGAGAGCGGCGACAAAGGCCCTGCACCCGGCGCAGAAGATACAAGACCATGTTGGAGGCAACAGGGACGACGGCGCTGGCCTAAACGACCAAACCTCGCTGAAATTTCCAAAGGACAGAAAGCAGCCCTCGAGACTCTGCCCGCAGAACTGGCAATGACACAGCCTGGTTGATATCCACATGACCTAGCGACCTCTTTGATGTGTCCCCCTAATAAGGGGGCGACTGGCGGGAGGGTGGAGGAACGTCCTTGGCCACGATATGTCTCCCATGGAAACTCCCATCCGATCATCCGAGGATGATGGACTACGTTACATCTTTTTTATTTCTGCTCTTTGCAGAAGGATTTCAAATGGACACTTGTTTGGGGTAATTTTTCAGGGGTTTTGGGGTTCCTTGTCCACCCTTTTTAACAGGTAGCATAGTTCACACAGGAAGTGTCCTCCAGTATCACCACTCGCTCACTACTTCCACGGCAACAGATCCCAGATCCCGTTCTTGCTCCCAACTTTCCTCATCTAGTTAAATGACTCCCACCACACTTAAAATACTCACCCTGAATGTGAGGGGCCTTAACAATCCTGTGAAGTGTAAAGCAGTTCTGTCATGCTTAGAAAACACCAACGCAGACATATGCCTACTTCAGCAAACGCATTTATTATCAAAAGATTGCCACTGCGTCAAATCCCGCAGATTCCTGACCCAGCTGTTTTCCTCAGGCCCCACCAAATCAGCTGGTCTAGCCATATTGGTTGCCCAGAGGTGTAAGGGGGAGGTCCTCCACAAGGAAGCCGAAAATAAGGGTAGGCTCCTAACCTATCGTTTCACATTAGGAGGCTTAACACTCACCATAGGTTCAGTATACGCCCCTAATTTGGGACAAGAAAAGTTTCTACACACAGTGCTCACCGAAGCGATGGCCACAACAGAACGCAGGATCCTTTTGGGGGGCGACTTGAATCTAGTCTTCGATAATAATGCAGACAGATCATGCCAATGCACTAATCAGACAGGCACATTGTCGACAGAAGGTTTAGCTCGACTTGTGGCGATGCTTCCACCCGCATAGTTGTGAATACTCTTATTACTTTAATGTGCATAAAACGTACGCTAGGCTTGACTACCTGCTGGCATCGGCACCTCTGCACGCGTTAACTACTGAAGTGGAGATGGGTGTATCCTCTCTTTCCGATCACGCACCAGTCACCGCAACCCTCACTCTCCCTCCCATGCAGCGGCCCTCTCACCTGTGGCACCTCCAAGACACTCTCTTACACCGCGCAGCAGTAGTAGAACAGATACAGCGCTCCATAAAAGACTACCTTTCCCAAAACGCTAATAATGACACCTCCCTCTCCACACAGTGGGCAGCGCTTAAAGCGGTTATACGTGGGGAGTTGGTGGCCATATTGGCAGCAGAGAATGTAGAGCTTAGTCGCAAAAGGGATGACCTTATCGAAAAAACAAACGAGCTAGAACAGACTTGTGAGAGACCTGACAGAAGCAGGGGGTCCGGGAGATTCAACGGGGAAACGGTTGGCGAGTTTCCGAGGATTCCGAGATCGCTGAGATGTTCTGAGATTTTTATGCCCGTCTTTATGCCAGCTCACCACTGTCTAACGCAGACGGGGCTGCCTTTCTCGAATCTGCTGACTTGCCAGCGTTGACTAAAGCTCAGGCTGATCACCTGGACAGGTACATTAAAATAGAAGAGGTAATTGCAGCCATCTCACGTCTTAAACCTGCCAAGGTCCCCGGGCCGGATGGCTTCCCTGCCATATTTTACAAAACATTTTGTACTTTGGTGGCCCCTATCCTCACTAAGCATTTTAACTCATTCGCTGAACCTGGAGCGATACCAGGAGATATGCTTGAAGCTTCCATAGTGGTTATCCCGAAACTGGGATAGGACAAGACCACGTGCGGAGCTTATCGCCCCATATCTCTTCTCAACATTGATCTCAAGCTATAAACTGGGATATTGGCGGCTCGTCTCACGCCCCACATGCCTGGTCTGATTGACCCGGACCAGGCAGGCTTTATCCCCCAGCGCCAAACCAGCGACAATACAAAACGGGCCCTTCACCTTATTGAGAAAGCCTCACGGACACAAGGGGAGTATTAGATACTCACTATCGATGCCAAGAAGGCATTCGATAGGGTCCACTGGCCATACTTAGAACAGGTTCTCGAGCGAGTGGGGATGGGAGAGAAGTTTCACACATACATCTTAAACTGCTATAGGTTCCCAACAGCCACAGTTCGAGTAAATGGCTACACGTTTTCCCGATTCCCCATAGAAAGAGGCACGAGGCAGGGGTGCCCCTTGTCTCCCCTTCTTTTTGCGTTTTATATGGAGCCCCTGGTCCACCGTATCAGACGTAACCCAGCGATCACTGGGATTAAATTTGGAGGCTATACCCACACGATTAGTCTATACGCTGATGACGTCCTGATCTTGTTGTCGAACTCCATTCTCGCACTGCCAGCATGCCTCGCAGAACTAGAGACCTTCGCTCAAGCCTCGGGTTTTAAGGTAAATATGGATAAGTCAGTAGAGCACTTGACCTCTCCCTAATACCCTCCACTCACACACACCTTCAGGGCCTTCATCCCATTCAGTGGGCAGCAGACATGATTCCCTATCTAGGGATCCAACTAGCTCTCTCCTTGCCAAGCATAATAGCTACTAATTACGCATGACAACGGCAGACAATCCGCAAGGAGCTGAGCCAATTGAAGCACTACCCACTTTTCTGGCTTGGTAAAATAGCAGCGGTCAAAATAACCATCTTACCTCAGATCTTATATTTGTTTCAAACCTTGCCTCTCCGACCTACAAAGGGGTGGATACAACAGACTCAATCAGACCTTGCACAATTCATATGGAATGGCCGCAAACCAAGGATAAAGCAGGCACTAGCGATGCTTCCACCGGAGGGGGGGCCTCGGTATACCCGATCTCCACCTCTATTTCCAAGCAACCCATATGCACCATCTGGTCGAGTGGAGCCGGTTGGAGTCGGAGAAGCACTGGCTGTTCCAGGACCAGGCAGTGGCCGCCAGACCCCTACAGGCAATCCCCTTTCTTCGGAAGATGCACAGACCACTCAACTTATACGTGTCCCATATCACCTGGGTCACCCTTGAAAAGTGGGATCATACCAACATCAAACACAATCTCACTACCTTCCCCTCACCACTCACTCCATTGCTTGATAACCCCGACTTCCATCCTGGCATGGATGCGACAGCCTTCACACAGTGGAGATCCTCTGGGTGCCGCTCTCTGGGCCATCTTTTCGATGTAGACGGGATTATACCATTCCAACAGCTCAAACTAGACTATGGGCTACCTGAAACTGAAAGGCTCCGGTATTTCCAGATTAGGTACTGGGCTCTACATACCCAGGTTAAGCCATCTGCCTGTAGACACCTCTCTGTTTTTGAGAAGTGGCTTGTCACTCGCACATCAGATAAAAAACTAATTTCGGACTTGCATTAAAGGCTACTGGCCAGAAATACACATATGTATAATGCCAGCCGCGCGAGATGTGAAAGGGAACTAGGCAGAACAATCAGTCATAAGGAATAGGAGGGGGTATACCATAGAGCTCGCCACTCAACATACCATATGGGGCTTACCGAAACCCTCACCAAACTAGTTACTTATTGGTACTATACTCCTGAGCGCCTTCACTCAATAGATCCCACTCAGGGGGTGAACTGCTGGCAAGGATGCGGGAGCGTAGGCACCCTAGTACACCTGTTGTGGGAATGCACACACCTCCAGACATACTGGAATCAAGTTCTGGATGAAGTGGACAAACATTTAGACACAGCAATACCGCGCTTCCCAGAGTATGTCCTTCTGGGCCTTCCGAACCCTTTGACCTACCCACTCAGATCCCGTAGAGGTCGGTTGATGGCTATAGGGCTGGGCTGTGCAGTGCAAAACATACTAACACATTGGCGTACCTCCCAAATACCTACCCTCACAGGTTGGCTATACCGGCTGTGGCATGTCCTGGGGAAGGAGAAATTGACCTTGACAATAGCAGGGAAGGGATCCATGTTTAATGAGCTCTGGCAACCATTTTTGTCCCTTCTTACCTCTGAAGTTAGGGAAATCACCTGTCCAAGGTACCTCCGCCTGCTACGGCTCTCTGTCCCACAACTGGCAGGGAAGTAATGCCAACGTTCAAATAGCGGGACTCGTGCAATGCTTATGATTGTTTATTTGGTGGACAAGGAACGGGGTTGGGGGTAGAGGCAGGGTTCTAATAGGTTTCCTTTTCACTGTATGTCATGTTACGTTTTGACTTTATTCTGATATGTTCTCTATAATCGCTTAGCTGGGCTATAGGTCAAACGTGTATCCGTAGCAACGATACAGCTCTCGTAATTAGGCCTGGGCTCTAATTTCGTTCAGTTCGCGGAAATTGCGATAATTTGACATTTTCGCGTTCCGCGAAAAGCGCGAAAATGTCAAAATTTTCGCATTCCGCAGTTCTTGCTCGCGCTGTAAAATAATACATTCTTGCGCGCGCGCGATCGCCTTACCTGAATCCCGGCGTTCGCCGACAAGTTTTCTTGATCCGGTCGCGTTCTCCATGAGATGTTGTATTGTTTTTAGCCATTTGCGCTGTCTCGCGACAGTTCGCGCCCGCAGTGACGTCATGCGTCGCGCGATCACGTCTTTCTTCTCGCGATCATGCACCGCAAGACAACTGAAAACAAGATGGCCGTGCCCGCGAGCAACCGCATAGGTAAGTTGGCGAGCCGCAACCATGCAGAAAATCTCGCGAACATGCGGGAAAAAAACTTCCGCATCTTCGCGATATTTCCGCGTTTGCGATAATTTTTATAATTTTCGCGATAATTTGCGAAAGTGGATTTCGCAAATTCCACCCACCCCTACTCGTAATACCGAACATACTGAATGTTGACAAATTTCAATAAAAAGATTTAAACATAAAGAGTCATAGAGTCACTAAGAGAGGTAGTCAAATAGGAACATACTTCCTTAAATACCCAAAGACACACCCACATATGAACTCAGACACCAACTCCGATATCTACTGAGGTGCTAAAACTATCAAGTCACTCATGAAGACAAGTTGCCCTTTAAACATGTCTCAGCCTGCTTCTGCAGAACTTGTCTCAGGTCTGCTTCTGTAAAACCTATGTGTGCAGTTATGCCAGTGGCCAAATTGACATTTAAGAGTTCCTGCCAAGCCTTAAACTCCTCTTCTGTTCCATATAACTCACTCATGGAAGTTTTAGGTGGGCTTTATCATGCGATACTAACACAATACACAAAAGTGGACCTCGGTTTCTCTCACAGCAATCATTAGCTCAACCCTGGTAGAGTGGCAGAGAGCAGTCAGGCTTACATAGAGGAACATGTGTAAAGCATTTCATGCGCCAACATTAACAATAAGTAAATGGCAAGACTCGAAAGAAATCCTGACACCAATTTATTAAAATAGATTATATTTTTACATAAATATAGGCACCAACCAATTCTTGATACGTTCCATATGCTTGAAGTTATAGATTGTCAAAGTATTAAACCAGTGGTTCCCAACTGGGGTCCGGGGACCCCTGGGGGTCCCCAAAGCCTCCTCAGGGGGTCCGCGACTACTTTGAAAATCAAATAATATTAACAGATTAATAAAGTGTAAATATATAAAGATGCTAAATGTACAATTGAACATTTTAAAACATACTGTAAATGTGAAGGAATTTGAAACAGAAGGCTAAAAATTAATTAGTATCCTCAGATTGATTTGTGGGAGCAGTGCAAGTGCATCAGACTGAATATAGTGTGGATGATGAGTGGCTTCAATTGAATTTAGAAAAGCTCCGACCATTCTATTAAAATTACATTTTGATTTATTGTTTATTTATATGTGTTTTGTAACTAAATAGAATGTCATTTGTGTATTTGCTTGATGAATGTTTTTTCTGTATTTTTGTGTATTGTTTAGTGGTTCAAATCATCATCATTGCTTTGGCCGTGGCCCCCGACTTCCAGTAATGACTCGTGGGGGGTCCCCGGACTCGAATAATGATTCAGGTGGGGTCCCCGGGTTCCAGTAATGATTAAGTGGGGGTCCCCAGAAGTCAAATGTTTGGGAACCATAAATGCAATGAAAGCTATCAAATGTTCACCATTGAAGTCAATGGGGAAAGCACACTTTCCAAAATGATAATTGCAGGGCGAGCTGGAGTTCAAGTGATCCCCTCTGTGGTTAAGGTTCTGCAGGTGTCCAGACAAGACTCAACAGTTGTTACTTTGTTATCTTGCTTAGGGTGTCGGGGTGCAGAGGTAACTTGGCTGTCCCTGATTCTGATGAAATCCACGGGAGCTGTCAAAAATCAGTACTTTGCAAAACCACAGTTGGGGATGGATTACCCTCTACCCTTGAGGAGTAGAGGCCTTTGGTGCACCAGGAGCTGGGTGCAACTGCTGATTTTTTTCTACTTTTCTCCATGGCTACGGGTGCAGAGGTAGCTGGCAGCTGTTAATCACAGGGGTAGGTCACTCTAAAGATGCTTTACCACACACTTAGCATTTCCAACTTCAGAATGCAGGAACACTGCAGTAGGGCCGCTCACATCTTAGGCTAAAGATGTCACTCAAGGAGTCAAACACTCGACTGGTGATCACCAAGCCTAGGCTGCAGCAAATGTAGTCCTCGGGTACTTCAGCGGCTGGACATTGAGAGGAGTGGACTAGAGGCTTGAAACTTGGTGTGAGCTTAGCTACCACTCCGGGCTTGCAGGATACCACGTTTCTGTGGGCTCACTCTTGACAGGCCCAGCAGGTCTCAATTCTTGTGAAATGGTACGTCGATTCTTCTGCAGGTTTCAGTTGACTGGTTTCACCAGTCTGAGGGATCTGGTTTGGATTTCTGGTGTCCCCTGGAGTCCCACTTGCTGGGAGCAATGAGGTTTAACCACAGACACACTTTGCCACTCAGTTCTAGTATATTCTCTCTCCAGGGCACTTACATGTGCTCTCTTTGCACTGCAGCAGAGTCCAATCCCCTGTTTTCGGTGACAGAGTCTTCTCTGTACCTCTTCAGGAACTCCAAGTTAGAACTTAAGTTTTGGTGCCTGGGGAGCCCCTAAAGTCCTAGTTTAGGGTGAGTTAACAGAAGTGAGGGACAATGGCCAGTTGGCTACTGGTCCACATGGTAAACCCACCCTTGTAGTGCCAACATTCTGCTGGTGTACTTCGCTGTGCTACTCAGTATAGTCTATTTTAGGGTCGTTCAAAATGGCAGAACCCTTCCTCGGCTGAGCTGCACAGACCCTCTAGCCCACCCTAAAGGTGTGGCTAGCCTTTTGGAAGTGCACCCCTCCTGAATAGCAAACTTTCTTGCCTGCCTGAGCTGCAGGTGTGGGAAGGGCTTTGTCCTCGAGTGGGGTACTTGGAAGGAGGAGATGTGACCTCCTTCCGGCCCAGTCCATTGTCTCTGTCCAGGGGAAGTCCTAGCACATCCCACCAGGAGAGCAGATTCTTTTCTAGGCGGGAAACAGCTCGTGGAAGCCTGTCAATGCACTGGACCTTTGTACCCTAGGGGTGCACCCACACAGGGTGGCACGCCTGTGCATGCCATCTCACCCTTGACATAAGAATCATGTTGGGGTGAAAAAGCACAGTGTTTGATACCAAGCACCACACAATTCGGTCGCTCCATAATAAAGCTGGTTATCTCGAGTTTTCTCAGTAGCCAGCCCATGGAACTCTATGGAGCCACGGTCACTTACAGTAAATCCTTGCTTTAGAGGGTCACTGTAGGGATACTTATGTATTTTTCATATATATCCACACCTTTAATATAATGCAATCTACCTCCTGGGCTTAGGAGGACAACTTTATGAGTGACTTATTTACAGTAAGAAAGTGGTGTAGCTCTGCAGCACATGGTGTGTGCAGAGTCACTTACAAGCAGACAGGCTGCTCGTGCAGGGCTGAAATGGCGGACCTGCAGACATACTTTTACTTGGGTCACACAGGCCGGCACAATAAATTGCTGCAGCCCTGGTGACCCCTCTTATCCCTTTTTCTCTGGGTACCACTGGTACCATCTACTAGGGACTTACAAGGAGTGAAAAGTGTTTGCCAATTGGGTGTAGTAATTCAACAGTTACAGTTTAAGTGAAAAACAAATTGCCACTGGGGCCTGGTTAGCATGTCCATGTGAACTTCCAGATCTATAAAGACAGCATCTAGAGTAAAAAGTGGGGATGACCATATCAAAAAGGGCACTTTCTCACAACTCACATCAGCACTTATAGCCGTGCATGTCCAGTTATACATCCAGTCCCACAGTCACAATGAAACTCACATACCTATCTACAAAAAGAAAGAACCACTAATATACCCAGTTACACAATCACAATAGCACCTAACCATTCACTCAGATAAAGAGATACATCATAAGTATCTAAGGGTACTGTAGGCAATCCATGCAGCCCCAGAGAAACACACATAGTGTGCCATAGAGTCACTATGAGAAGTAGTCCTTTTTAAACCCAGAGTTTTCTGGATTGCAGGGATGCATCAAAGCCAGTCAGAATCCACCACTCTAGATAGGATGAGTATCATACATTGTCTGATAATCTGTGCTTGGCCTCAGGTAGATTGGCACCGAGCAGTCAGTCTCATCCACAGGGCCCATGTATTGGCACAATATCACCCTCACAACCCACATGCATACACCACAAAAAGACTCCACACGACATGTATAAAACACTTGTCTTTATATCACACACACTGAAATCCGAATGAGAAAGACGTTGTATATACACTTCACAGTTATATGCAATTGTCAAATTTTCCCATTTGCAGAAAGTTCAAACAGTCACAGGTCTTTAACTACACCTCGTGACCTAAGCCCTCAGTCTTTCAACTACACCAGCCAATGATTCAATGATACACATTGACCCTGATGATGCAGCAGTAACTAGACAGTCAGTGCCACCAAAAACGGAAACAGTTCCTTCATTTCGTCCATATGGATTGGATTGCACCTGCACAAGTGGAGGATCGTGATCTCCCCGTAGCCAAAAGGTTGTGACCCAGGAAGCTGGCGCACATACAAGTCTGGAGAAAGGTTTCCATTCGGGTGGAGGTGTGAACTTCCGTAGCCCCCGACAATCAGCGTAGGTGCCCATAAGGCACACAAAACACCTCCGTCTTCATCACGATGTTCTCCACAACAAAGCACCTTGTGGCATGTGTCCCGGGAGAGACATTCTATGACCTCGGACAGAGGCCGCGATGTCAGTCACTGTCATGCTCCTGATCTGGAGGTCGAAGACAGTCTCATCTCAAGGCTCAGGTTCCACCAACACCACTCGGACACCACACACTCTCTAGCACAGTTCTCCTTGGTTGCAAGCACAAGTCCCTTGGACTCTGCAAGCTTCCCCACTCTTTGAATATGTCAGGAGGATCAATCTGCTCTTAATCATGTCTGCTAATAATGACCTGAGAATTGTAAACAAACAACACAGTTCAAGGGGAGAGTCCGAGGGAATGAGTTTAAAGACCACTAAGGATTATATCCCCAAACAACTAGTATTATCAAACAATGAAATCCTAGGGTCTATACAATTACCGGAAGTGCCAGTAAGCGAGAGAACAAAAAAGAGACAAAACAGCACCACCTCCAAGTTATAACCTAAACCGGTGCGGTGGTGATCAACCTATTTTATAAAAAACCCATGGCGAGAAACTCACTTTTGTTATTTGACAGTTTCCATCCTAAAGCTTTGCGTCAAAATTTGCCCTTCGGGCAATTTTTACGCATTAGGAGGAACTGTTCAATGATGGACAAATACCATGAACACGCCAAAGTACTATCGAATCAGCTTGTCACCAGACACTATCCCAAGAAATTGGTTAAACAATCTCTAAAACGTGCAGCGAATAACAACAGGGCAGCATTGCTCAAACCTAACAGCCCCAAGGAGGCAATGAATAGGCTAACTTGTGTCAACACCTTTTGCAATTTCTCTAATCAGATTAGGAAATGCATTCTGACAAACTGGAAGATACTAAACATCGGTACTACACCTCTACCACGTCCCCTCTTTGCTTTTAAACGCAGTACCAATATCAGTCGTCCACGTGAGACCGCTATGCACCATCAAGATACACTGTGGGGTCTACCAGCTGTACGTGGTCATTTCCCTTGCGGTAGCTGTGCTGTATGTGCAGATACTGCACATACCACTGAGATTGACATTGGTACCTCGAGACCGTGGATTCTGACTGATCACACAAACTGCAACAGCAGTAATCTAATCTATCTGATTACTTGTCCCTGTTCACTCCGGTATGTTGGGATGACGACACGGAGAGTTAAGACACGTATTCTGGAACATAAAAGTACTGTCCGTTGCAAGAAAATCTCTACCAAACTGACTCAACATTTTGTGACGGCATGCCAAACTCCTCAAGACCTTAAATGGACTGTGTTAGAACATCCATTCATTCCCACACATATGACAGACATTTCTGCTTTTCTGTTCAAGAAGGAACAGCGTTGGGTTTACAAACTAGACACCCACCAGTCTGGCCTTAACGATGATGTTCCCTGGGTCTCCTTATGAGAATTTCTAACCCTGTACTGAACCATGTTCAGATGCCATCCAGTAGTAATTGGGACTCCCAATGGAGGGTCTTTCAACTTGCCCTCAGTGTGACACTTTACCACACGATACCTTCCAGTAGTTGCCCTTTTCTGCATACGGTATCTGCATGGATTATTCTGTCTTTGTACCTTAGCCCGTTTGAGGGCCATATATCCCCATGTGGGGCCTTTTGGGGTATGAGATAAGGTTTACATCACAGAGCCATCGCGGTTAACATTTTTTATATCATTTTTTATATCACTTTGTTGGGCTTATATGAGTATGCGCCTTTCAAATGTAAGGCAGATTATCTATGAATATGTGATCAACGTATTACGTGTCTGCTTATGTGGAGCCCATGTTTCAGTTGATAATTTTTGCTCTATGTACTTACATCTACATCATTGAGCTAGCGCGTTGGAGCGCTTTAACATATGATACCACCGATTTGTTTTTTTTACTTCTATCTGAATAGTCTTTCACCATTCGTAGTCCCACGTGTGGTCTCTTTAAGAGTTAAGCCCCCCCTTTTTCATCGTAGAGACACTTTGTCAATACTACTCTGCTATACTGGCACGTTTTTTATTTTTTAAAAGCGGATTCCATATGCGCACGTGCGCAGTGCCTCTATGGTAGTGTTCGTGGTTGTGCCAATGCGGCGCATACGCCGAGTGTAGTATTCTTACTCTCGCGCATGCGCTTTAACGTTATGAACATTGAGCATGCGCGATCCATCCCTCCGAGCACCACCGGACGCCGATTAATGAGTTATCGAGAGGGGTATTTAAGAGCATGTTTCTCAGTGAGCACTCACCTCCGGCAGCAGGCTCTCTGGGTCCAGTAGTACCGACGGATAGGTGAGTGTGATGGTATCCTTTGGTCCATTGGTAGCATTTACAATATGATCAGGTGGCCCTAGGTCCTCAGAGAAATTGCTTTGGTTTGGGGGACCTTTGAGAGCCATACTATGTCTAATTGCTAGGCACTAGTGATATGGTCCCATTTTTGGCAATTAGGATATTACACTATGGTTAGTGTTATTCCATATTTCAAGATAGATATTGCATTATGTGTTTCTCCATTACTATGAGAAAATGGCTGCTTGAGTAGCAGTCTTATGCTGTTTTGATTTGTCGTACCAGACCCATTTATAACGGTTATTGAACACTGGTATTTCTGTGTGTGAACCCTTCCTTTTTTTTTAATCAATCAACAAATCTTTATTCGATTGTTACATCGTGAAAGATACACTACAATAAGAATAAAAGATATACATAAAACAAATACAACAAAACCCTCCAAATGGGACCAGCCCAAGAGGCCATACTAAAACCATGTAAAAAGTAGAGATCTTTCATTGTCTAATAAAAGAAATAAAAGAAAAAGAAAACTAGATATAACAGGACTAGGTGAATTTAGAATTCTAAAGCTGGAAGCACTAAGGGATCGTTCCTGTTTACCTGGACCCTGTCTATGGCCCAAGACCAACTGAGGAATTTGGCTAGAGCAACAACTATGTCCTCTCGGGTGTTAGTTCTCAGTAGACGCATAGCCATTTTATGTGATCTGGTGCCTAAGTTAGAACAGATCGGCTTTAGCCATATCTTCCTGGGGAGAGCAAAGGCTGGGCACACAAACAAGACAAGGGCGGTGGACTCATCCTGTGTTTTGCAGATAGGACAGTATCTATCTGTTCCGCCCTTCCACTTGTAGCTGAAAGAATTGAGCGGGAGAGACCCCACTCTAAACTGATGGTATAGTTTGCGGTCCCCTACTTTGGAAATGAGATTCCAGTAGGGTTCAAAGCTACCTAAAAATTTATGATCCAAGAAGAGACCGGATAATGAGCTGCTGTTCGTATCAGACCACAGTTTTCTTAACCTAAATTCCCAATATAAAGGTTTGAACTCAAGCTTACTGGGGAACTGATTACCCCTACGATCCACCCACAAATGGCTCAACCCCATTTCAGTCAAGCCCTTTTTGATATTTTGGAGCCAGGCAATTCGCTTTTGCGTATCAAGATTCTTAATGTACCAAATTGCATTGGCATACGATAGCAACTCGGGGGTGGTCCACAGTCTTCTCCAATAGGAGAGAGGTCTATACTCGGCCTCCTCATTAAATGCCCTACACCCCAGATCTAACAATAAGGGCAGTATAGGGGTTGATTGTGGGAGGGACGTAAGTGAACGCAAGAACTTGTTTTGTGCTTTAACTAGAGACAATAAGTTGTCAAAGCCCCAAATCTCCGACCAATATATGATTGATGCTCTAACTTTCCCCTTATGTAGAGCAATTGCAGGTCCCACTGATTTTGTATAGGAAGCTCTGAATTCTTTCAGAATAGCTCCAGCAAGCTGGTTGTGTTTCAGAGCAAATAAATCTATCTGTGGCTTCCAAGATAACTTTCTAATGCGACACTCATTTTCATTTTAAACTTTTGGCATAGGCGTACCCGCCGACGCTACTTCATGGACCACAATTCTTTGGGGTAACACGCTGGTAGGACTAGCAGAGTGCGGCCAATTTTTTTTTTTTTTTTTAACTTTCTATTCATTGTAATGCCAATGGAATGTATCGGTCTGTTCTAGAGGAGTGCCATTCAGTGACACTTGACTCTTGATTATTTTATGTTTATGCATCACCATGTACTTAGTCTTTTCAACATTGATTACCAAGTCATGGTCATTGCAAAACACCATGAATCGATCCAGGGCCCTCTGCAGACCAGATTGAGTTTTTGATAAAATGAGCGTATCATCTGCAAACATAAGAAGCGGAACCCTGGAACCATCTAAAGTAGGGGCGTCGGTTGGATGATTTGTATAGTAGGATATAACCCTATTTATTTAAAGGGAGAACAGGGTTGGAGCTAAAACGCATCCCTGCCTGATGCCTCTATTTACAGGGAATTTGTCAGTTGTTTCACCCTGTTGACCCTATCGAACTTGGGCAAAGTTCGAAGTATGGAGTCTAATTATAAAGAGTAAAAGAGGGGTCGGCATACCGGCTTCCTTGAGGGAATCCCAAAGTTTGTTGCGGGGGACTAAGTCAAAGGCAGATTTTAAGTCAACAAATGCAGCATACAGAGTCCCCCCTGATAAAATGACCGTACGCCAATAAATCATAATAAATCTAAATACCTGATCGATGGTGCTTACATGTGACCTAAAGCCAGCTTGGTAGTCAGATAACACCCTAGACTCATCTAACCATTCTTGAACCCTCGCTAATATAGTCCTGGCCACTATTTTTTGGAGTGAGTCAATTAAACTAATGGGTCTATAATTGCCGGGACAAGAACGATCTCCTTTTTTTAAAATTGGAACAATTTCTGCGCCTAGCCAGGAAGCGGGTAAAGGGGCGCCTCGAGCTATAGCATTGATCAGAATACAAATATACCTAGCCCAATTATTTCTATCATGTTTAAAAAGATCCAAAGGGATGCAATCCGGACCGGGTGCCCTACCTACTGGTGCCGAATCTATAGAGGCCTCAATTTCCGACAGGCCAAAAGTTAAAACCTCCGAAGTTGCTAGTTCGCTATAGCCAGATACAGAGCTTAGTGGGCAAGTAAACTGGGCTTGATAATGGGAAACCCATTTGTCAGGGTGGACATTATTATGTGGGGTGGAAACTTCCACCCCGCTGCCCCATTTAATTAAGTGCCAAAAATGTGTCCAATTCTTCTCATACGAGGCCTTCGTCAGGTCCTCCCATCTATCCTCATCAAAGCGTTTTTTTGCTTTAAAAAGAGCCTTTTTATACTCAGCCCTTACAGTTTTGATTAGCTCAATATCTTTGGACATAATGGCCATCGAAAGCCGATTAAAGGCTGCAGAGCACTCTTTGTCATACCATTTGGCAGCCTTCCGTACGAAAGATTTATTTTTCTGTTTTTTCCCAGTTAATAAGGACTTCACCTTGGCAAAAAGAGCCTCATGTTCACTCGTTAGACTTTGGGGGGATTCGTCTAGGGGGTCAAAGGCTGAAAATTTGGATAGAGTTTCCTCAATTAGCATACAAAGTTTACTTAGGATACTATCATTACCTGATATGAGGGCCCACTTCAAACGACGGGAATCGTTTGATACTACCAGATCACCAGTTAGCGTCTCACGCTCAGAATTGTTATACGCTAACATCGTTAAGGCCAGCCTCATTGATAAGGGATCATGGTCACATTCAAGTCTGGGAACGACCGTCATGTTCAATACAATGGGCCATAAGTCCAGGCTAACAAAGATGTAATCTATCCTGCTGCCACTCCTCCCATTTGAGAAAGTGTGACTACCATTCAGATCTGAAGAGGTTCTACCATTTAGAGCCCTCGAACCCCGCCCCAGGGAAAAACCTTTAAGTTGAAGGGCCGCCTCAGTCCACTTATTAATGGGAGTAAGAAACAAAGATGGAACACCCCAAATTGAATCCTCTTCTGCACTTAAACTGCCATCTTCATAGCCCAAGGGCTCAAAGGTGCAGTTAAAGTCACCCATTATCACCAAGGATTTGGGGCAAATTAAATCATCTCAGAGGGAGTCCAAATGCTGTATAGTAGGTGACTGTCTGCCCCCCACTTGACCTCGTGAATAAATGTTAATCAAGGTAAACAGCACCAAACCATCCCTCAAGATTTTAAGAGCCAAGATGTCTCCGCTATTCGTTGGTATTTCTCTAATCTGAAAGGATGAGTGCTGCTTAACCCAAATCAATAACCCACCACGGGGACGTCCTAGCTTTTTAGTGGTTGCTGCTTTGGCGAAGGCCAGATAACCCGGGCGGTGGATTATAGTCATTGACCAAGTCTCTTGGAATGCAATGAAATCGTGGCTATCTACCAAATCCGACCATTCAATTGAACAAAGTTTAGAAGATAGCCCAGCAATGTTCCAAGACATCAGGACAGGAGGGTTTGGGCCTGAGGGCATCTCACAGGGAACCTGATGCTCTATAGTGGGAAGGGTCGGTGTCACGCACGGGGAGTCCCGACCTTGGGCTATTGATTGAGCTGCCAAGAGGAGTGAAGAGTAGTTGGGCCTTTGTCACACTCCTCTGTATGGTCCCTACATGGCAATTTAATTACTGGCGGTCAATCGCGAGCTTCTACGTCGGATAGTGGAGCAAACCTATTTTGTACAGGGATCTCTCCAAGTCTACGGTCACACCTCGGGGTTGCTCTAAGAAACCCAGGTTCCTTAGTAGGGAACCATGGGTAGGATGGGTGTGGACCCTGATCATGAAAAAAACCCAGAGGTAAAACTAGTATTGAATCAGCTTTAAGCCTAGAGGCTCCACCCAAGATGTTGAGTATCAGTCTGGGGGAATAAATATTGTCAAAATGTATTGTCACACAGTCTCCTTTCGAATCCTTGTAGCGGGGACCAACCCATGAGCTGCGTCTAGCCATAATCATGTGGTTAAGAATGTCCTCATTCCAATAACCTGCTCCCTTGAGTTTAGTGCTAAGCCAGTGTCTTGTTTTGTACAGCAGTTGCCCCGTGGATTCAGGGCGTCTACTCTGACTTTGGGGCACATTACTCAAAATACCCACTAGGGGTGCAGCTTCCGGCGGTAAATGGAGAGAGTCCCTAATCAGCCTAGATCCTTGCATGGACTTATCCATCTTCGTGTCGAGATGAAGTGAGGGACTTAACCTATATGGGTTTTTGCTGATAGTGTCGCTGCTGCTAGCAAGAGGGGGACCATTTGGCTTGCTAACTGGGATCAATATGTGCTCCTGAGAGGAGGACAGAGGTGTTTGAGCAAATTCTCCTGAAGTATTGCCCAAATCGGCCAAAATCCCAAGCTGAGGCAGCAGCTTATGAGTTGGTGAGGAGGATTTAACAGCACCCAACCCAATAGCATTAGAAACCCCGGAAGGTTGACTTTAGGCTGAGGTGGAAGAAAGGTGTCAGGCCTAATATCTGTTAAGTTGGAAGGGGGCAGTAAAGGAAGAGATTGACTTTCGGAGGCAGGGAGATCCTTATTTGTAAAATTACCTGGTATGAGGAGTTTAGATAAATTATCCTCAATTTTTTGTAACCTATAGGTAATAGGTGTTATTGAAGTGGACATAAGGTTCTCTAGCCTGCGCCACATATCTTCACCACCTGGGAGGCCAAAGTCAGCATTATCTATTGGGTTAGGAAGAATGGTTGAAGTAGTAGGGAGAGCTGACTCAATAACCTGGCCGGAGATCACCGACTTTGCTTGAGTGTTTAGTCTCGGCATTTTGGCGGAATGTGGTCTTTGTGGCTCACCCCCCCTTTTCCTTTTAGTGGAAGTGTCAGTCGTAGCAATGGTAGATTTAAGCCTGTTTGCTACAGCAGCTCTAGTGGTAGCTCTTTTCTTTTTACTGCGAACAGCTACGTGCACAGGAGAAAGAGCAATGACAGAATTGACAAGATCACTGCCAGAGCTAAGAGGTTGAGGGGACAGGGGATCGATAACCCTCGTCTGCTTGACCGTAGAAGCAGATTGAATGGGTGAATGAACTGTGGCTAGCAGGCCCAAGGAAGATCTTTTGTTCATCATAGGTTCTAATGAGAGCCGCCGCTCGGTATTGGCAATCTCTTTCTCCAAGACAGAAGCCGCTCTTGTGATGAATTGGTCCAGGGTGCCCATTACTCCACCCCCAGTAGCAGTCTTTTTATTTTCCCTCCTACTCATTTAAAAAAAAAAAAACACAACTGTATATCAAAAAGAATGCAAAACAAGCAAGATGGAAATGAATAGCTTCCCACAAAAGGAGAAGAGAAAAGGGAAGAAAGCAACGACCTGTGTAAAGACAATAGGGGGGTAGCCCAGACCAGTTTTCTGCAACCCACAGATGATATCAACTTATATCCTATGTGACCTGTGCCACGGGACGAAAATGTATGGCCAAGTCCAAGAGAGTCAATTAGCACAAATCCAAAAGGAATAGCATGAACAGCTGACAGTCAAATGAGGCTAACTAAATAAATTTACTCCGGTAACCAGCAAGGACAATTAGGCAAATCCCATGGCCAAACATCCACACCACAACACTTACAGTTTGAAGGTCCAACAGCAAATGTTAGTGGGATTGCCCAGCCCAGCCTCCTCCGGACCCCGACGGGCAAGGACGGGCCCGCCCTTGGCCCGGGCTTCGCCCGGGCGCTGCTCGCGCGCGTCCCGTGCCGCGGGGCACTCGAGAGGCTTAAATGCAGCCCGGGTGCTGCGATGACGTCAGCCGTGAGCGCCCGGGACCAGGGACACTGGGAATTGAAGTTCCAAGAGCCGTTCCCCTCACGGCGGTGATGGCGGTGATGGCGGTGATGTCGGCGAGTGCGGATAGCAAACAGGTAAGCCCGTGACTCAAGCCGTTCCCCTCACGGCGAACTTGGAGGTAGAACTTTTGCACCATGGCTGGAAGAGCGTCCCGCGCCGCGGGGCACTCGAGAGGCTTAAATGCAGCCCGGGCGCTGCGATGACGTCAGCAGTGAGCGCCCGGGACCAGGGACACTGGGAATTGAAGTTCCAAGAGCCGTTCCCCTCACGGCGATGATGACGGTGATGTCGGCGAGTGCAGATAGCAAACAGGTAAGCCCGTGACTCAAGCCGTTCCCCTCATGGCGAACTTGGAGCTAGAACTTTTGCACCAGGGCTGGAAGAGCGTCATTTTTTAACAGCTCTACACACAAAGTTTAGCTTGTATGATCGATGCAAGTGGTTACTTTTACCACTAAACGATTAGGCTTTATTGGTTTCTTTTGAGTGTTGAGAAATACCCACACGTGCTTAAAGCAACTCCACTAAAGAAAGAAGTCTACTCCATTTTAAGGGGCGTGAATGGCTATTACCCGGGGAATAATCCAACAGCAATACCAAATCTTTACTATGCATACAGAATAACCTGCACTCACCATCAAAGGACAGTATCTCCAAGCGAGCTGATGCAAAATCCCAGACACGGAACCTGGGCCCGATCAGATAGCCGAATTTTACGATGGCACCACTAATGTCACAAAAGTTGAAAGCCTTTGGAATCGTACCAGAACTCTTGGAACTAACTTACAACTAACAATCATATCCTGGAACATGGCAAGCCTTCAGACACTTCTCAGGATCATCTCAGCAATCAATTACCTTAAAAAAAGTGACATCCTCTGCCTACAGGAGACTTGGGCCACCAAAACCACAATCCTTCCAGGTTTCCACAAGCTTCACACCACAGCCACAAAATGAAACATTTTTTGGTGGGCATCCGGTGGACTCTTAATCTTCATAAATTAAGCTTGCAGAATAGAAACCATAGTAATAACAATCAATACTACAGACCTGCAAGAATCTCTCATCAGCGAGCTAAAAAGCAACAATAACCCAATTAATTTTCTGTTAATCAACTGCTATGTCAACCATGCTTTCCACCCCAAAAAAACAAGTTTTAAAAACACAGGCAACAAAAGTCGAGAATCTTTTAAATAAATACGTCTCAAACTTTCCAGTAATTGCCGGGGTCTTAAATATCCGGAAGTTGGAGAAACTACAAAAGAATCCCCGACCCTCAACAGTGGAATCCACCCTGCAGCGCCTCTTTGACAGTCATAGCCTGGCCTTTGTGCACACCGTCAAAGAGGCCCAGGATCTCCTCTGTTTCCCACCCCCTTCATTCAGGGACAAATCCACAAATTACTACATTTTCATCACAGGTCGACTGACGCAACATCTCAGCGACTTCGAAGATGATAACAGGGATTAGAGTGACCATAGACTGCTGAGGGCAATACTCCAACTAGATGGAAAAGCCGCCCCACAACTACAAACACTAGGGGACCCAACTGGGGAAAGATGCATCAAGATCCTAAGCAGAATAAAATTGGACACAAAACTTGGCCGAAAGAGTGGATTACATATAAAGAGTCAAGCCCAATAGCAACAGGAACTGTCACTCTCCCGAGGTACTGGGAAGCAATCCTAGCAGATCTTCAACAAGCTGTATGGGTGGACCCGGAATTATTCCTACGTGGGTCACTAACGCTCATCCAAACCATCTACACATCAAACCAAAGGATTTACATACAAACAATGCAGTCTTTTAAAGACCCTAAAGGCAAGAAGAAAAGGGAACAAAAACCTGAAAACATAAACAATCCCTGCACTTCGTGCGGAGCACAGAAAGAAAGCCAAGAGCAAAGAACAAAGAAGATTGAAGCATAATGGCTGAAAATCTTCACCCTCCTCAAAGAAAGGGGAAATACTCAACTCTGGAAGTACATCAACCAACATAGTCAGACAAAGGAGAATGGAGTGGCAGCCAACGACTGGGTCAATCATGTCAAACAGTTATACTTTAGCCATCAGAGTACACCATATACCCACTCATATCAACCACCCTGAGCACCACATCTGTTCCCCCAAAGAACCAGTATCTCAGAGGCCAAGGTAACCAACCACATAAAAAAATTAGGAACGACGGAGCCCCAGGACCCAATGGGGTTCCTGCATCAGTGTTTTCAAAGCTTCACATGTATAATGGTCTGGACAGCTCCCTCCACTCTTCAAGCACACCTACGCCACCTCAATAATTCCATCATCATGAAAAGGATCAATACTTTTCCCAATCCACAAAAAAGGGGACCGTGAGAAACTGGAAAAAATACTGGCTCATTGCTTTACAAGACCTAGAAGTAAAAACATATGCCAAAATATTAATGAAATAACTAGAAGCCTGGGCAACAGACAGCAACATCCTTCCCTTTTTCCAAGCTGGATTCAGGCCCGAAAACCTCTCCACGGATGGATAATATCCTTGCACTGGGTCACCTGTCATACCGAGCTACACAGCCGAAGCATCAACTTCTCTTTTGCTGTTTGGTAGACTACAGTGCAGCCTTTGACTAGGTGGACCGAGGAAAACTGTGGGAGAAACTAGCCACCTGGGGAATCCCCCGACAGCTACTAAAGGCTATAACTGCACTATACCAGGGGATGTGGGTCTGCATAAAAATCAGCCAAACCACTGTAAAAGTCACGGTGCCAACCAACAATGGCCTGAAACAGGGCTGTTTCCTCACCCCCCTTCTTTTCAATCTCTATACTGCAGATCTGGCAAAGCTTTGGAAGGTGCTAGTCTATTAACACCAAGGATGGGGAAGGTGCAGCTTCAAATTGTCCAGTATGCTGATGACATTGTAATAATGGATCACTCTTGGACTGGTCTACAGAGAATCCTCAATGCACTCTATAGGTACTATCAAAAGAACACACTTTTGGTGAATCAGGAGAAGACCAAGATAGTCATCTTTGGGAAGTATCCACGAAAGAAAACAGCTCATTGGCAACTAGATGACCTACAAATTAAATCATGCATGAGTTACAATTATCTTGGCATCAGACTATCAGACGGGACAAAACCAGGAGGCCACTTAAAACATCTGAGAAGCAAGGGAGCCTGCATCATTTACAACTTGAAATGTTTCAATCAACAGCAACATAGACCAACCGCTGAACCCATTCTAAAAGTTCTGAGAGCCAAGCAAGTCCCCTCCCTTAATTACGGTCACCTAGTCTTCCTCAGGGCACTGAACAAGTACCTCATGAATTTCCAAATCTCTGCTTACAAGAACATTTTAACACCTCCTTGGCAGGCCTGCTTGAGGCAGGAGCTAGGACTCGATTGTCCGCATATTATATGCTCAGGGGACTTAATAAAATATTACATCAGCACCCTGTGTGCTACAGCATCCTCATTGAAAGCACAAATCAAAACTATCTTCGAAAAGGCAGGCTCCCCATGTCAGGTGCAGCTGGCAGCAGCCACAAGCCTTCTTGAAATTGAAGTTTGCAATCTGCAAAACAGGGAAATCGCGGTGACAGCCTGGAAAAAAACTGTAAACTCCCAGGTTAGAAATTGTCATTTGAAAGAACATGGAAACACCATAGATCATACCTAGGCTATCCTGTTTTAGGTTTAAACCTATAATAACTGATAAAACCCCCACAAAAGAAAAATAGCCCTCACCTGTGTAAACATTTAAACACTGAAAAAACACCTTAGGAACCACAAACTAAATGCCATTCAGAGAAAGGAAAAGGTGAGTGAAAGTGTCATTTGTATTTCTTCTTGAAGGGGCCAATACAATGTAACTTGGTTATACAAGGCAGCAGGAAGATAGACTGGGCTAACAGTATTCTGCTTGTGTTTTGTTGTTTAGGGATGTCACTAAATTATTGTTTCTTCTTCCTTTTGCTTTTTCAGTTTTGGTGGCTTTGGTCTAAAGATGCATGGTTTAGAAGCAGGTTTTAGGTCCTATTTAATTATTTTATAAACTAGAGATTCAGGGATTCTTTCACTGATAGGTAAAATTGCTGGTTTTATAAGAATCTTTCCCAATATGTACCATCACATTTACCCACAGACAGAGAATGGGTGAAACCCTTTGATTCATCAGCCCCCTTTTCTAGCGAGTCAGTATTGATAGTAGGTGAATTGGCAAACACCCCAGACTTTAATCATTCATTGCAAGGTGTAGTGTGACAAGTGTATGTGAAAAGAGTAGTGCCAAGTGTCTGGAATGGTGGTAAAAACATGACACCAAACTTTTGGAAAACATGGAACACAGTGCCACTTGGAATGCTGTTGCAAAAATTTCTTAGAAAGTTCAACAACGATTGAAGTGATATTGTTTGTATTTGCAATAATTCAGCTATGTATATGAAAAAATTGACCTGTCAAAAACGATACCTGAGCTGAAGATTTTTAGCCCATTCTGGTGCACTGTTTTGTTATGTGTGGAAACTAAAATACAAATATTTCTCATTTGTTGTGCTGTGTGTGGCATCAAATAAAGAGTCATCCCCATTGTGTCCCTTAGCTGGTGGTTCTTAATCCTGGAGGCTGTAAATGCTATATCATCCATGTGTCACCCCTTAACAGAATATTTGCTAAGTGCTGTTGCCAAAGGCAAGAAATGTGAAAAATTCTGGTCGCATTTTGATAGTAATGTGAAAAAAGTATATTCTACTGCATTCTTAGATTTCTGTAGGAAAGCATCATTGCTCTAGTGGACATAATGAATAAACTAGAGTCTTAAAACACCCTTGTCTAACACATGCTCAGTGTAATTGGTGCACAACTCCTTGACAGTAAGCTTGATGACACTTTTAGTGACTTTATTTTAGGCACTGCAACATGCTCCGTGTTAGAATTCTTGCCACTTTGTAAGCAAAGAAATGTTGAGGAGTAATTCAGGAAATCATATTTTACAGTGCATGAGAAATGGCTTGCAATGATGTGTAGAAATTTCCGTTCGCCAACCATGTCATTTGAAGTCAATGAAGCCTCACTGAGATACTCTGCACACGTTCTAGATCCCTTCCGTAAAGAGGAATTTTCTCAGGACTTTGAAAAATACTCCTTCATTTTTTATTGCTTCAATAACTGATATATGTTGCTGAACCTGTTCCAGAGAATCGCAATCGCAATCTTCAGGTGCACCAGTATTGGCATGGAAAGCTATGTCAGTGGCCAGAGTTAGCAAATTGTGTACTGGCTGTTTTGGAGTTGCCTTTCTCAAGTGCCAATTTTGAGAGGGCCATTTCACAGCTAAACATTTACATGGGAAGGAAAGAGTGAGCACACATAACCAAAGACTCATCAAAGAAGCATCGTATTATGCACTACAATAAGTTTGATTTCTAAAAAATGTATTTGGACCTCATATGCCCTGTACGCACACTGTCTATACACATGCACTATTAGTGCAGAAAGCAAGCAATAATAAAAGCAAAACATTCCATAAACACTGGAAAAACCCTGTTTCTGTTGTTTTTATTGGCGCGAAAATGTGTAACCACTGATAACCACTGTTTGTTAAGGTAATGAAAACACTGAAAACCCCCCACCAGAATTTAGCAAAAATAGAAACTGAAAGTAGGAAGGCCTAATCATACCTTTCTGCATTGGATGCCTGCTGCACCTTGAGCAAAGCTCAGCCATATTTCGAGTAAGCTCTGACAGCCAAGGCATGGAAGAAACTCATCTTCATGAGATTGCTTGCACTACTTATTGTGGACTTCAATCCATCCTGGGCCCAGTGGGATAACGCAGTTGCCTGTCGCCTATTCAGCTACAAATGTGAATCTTGGCTTAACCTGCTGTGCTGCAGTCCAAAGATGGCAAGTGAGCGACATAGCCTGTTAACTCTGTGTTTCCTACAAACACACGGCGAACCCTGGCCAAACTGGGGAACTTTCCTGACACAATCTGGGCCCCACTGCCACAAACTATTAAAGTTATTGGTCACAAAGCCCGAACGACAATGACGGAAGGGACAGAAAAGCAATATATCAATCCAGGCGTCAGTAACAAAACCAAAGACAACCCTTATCGTTTTTTAAACCATTTGTTTTTATCTTTGATGAGTTTTATAATGATACATTGCTAAATGTGTTTTAAAGGTGTTTACATGTAAAGATTTTCAGTAATCAATCATGAATAAATAAAACATTTAAAAAAAATAAATACTTTGTTGGATAGGATGTTTAACAGATTTATCTCGTTAAAATAAATAATCATCAAGCAATCTTTAAAATGGTATTCTTGTTTCAATAAATTGGTAATTACATTATATTAATGTGTGTGTGTGTTTATTACCCAATTGCAGTCACCACTGGGTAGTTATAGGTATATCATCATTTCCATAGAAAAAGCTTTTTTTGCATTGCTAATAACTTTAGGACTGTTTGGTGATTTTCCACAAAACTTTCCAAAAAAGTGCTCTTTTTACCTTAGTTTGTGCATAGCAAGATTTGGGTGATCCATCAAAAGGGGGCCAAGAAAACAGGAGGGTCCCAAATTGGAAAATCCCCATGCATTTTCCATAGACTTCTTTATGAAGCGCTACCACAAAAACAGCTCAACGGAATTACACCAAATCTGGCAGGAAGATAGATCTTGGTCTGGAGATTGTGCTTTTTTTTTGATTTGGTGCCAATCAGTTCAGATGGTTTTGAGTATTTAAGGTTCAAAAACATTCGTATATCTTGACCGTTTGGCCCAAGGGACTCCCACGGGGCCAGAATTGAAAAATAAATAGCAATTTCAGCTGCGATCCCACAGGAAACGGAAAAATACCAAATTGCAACCTAGTTGCATTCTTGAAGGGTAGAGGAAGTGCATCGCTCCAGGGCCCCCCTCCTCAAGCCATTTCATGACCCGGGGACACCATCTCTGGGCCCAAAGTATTTTTTAAGGGGAGAGGGGCTGTTCGGCCTCCTCCTCAAGCCTTTAAAGGCCCTGGGATCACTATCCCCCAGGGCTGGTTCATTTGCTGTGTCCCGGAGAGTCTGTAGTACTGGAGCCTCAGAAGCTCAACATCAAGGAGCAGAGGAGCACAGACATAGGCGCAGAGGCGGAGATAACGTCACATTTTATGCTTGACCAAAGGGGTCTCCTGCCCTCACCCTCCTATGGGGCACAGTGTCCCAACTATAGGGCTTTAGACACAGGCCATATCACAGTGGTGTGGGATCCATATCAATCCACTCAGTGGAAACCCTCTCACCACAGTCTGGTAAGAGTGGAGCCTGCAGTTTTTTCAATTAGGTCCTGATGAATGCCACGGAGCCTGGTGGGTCATTTGGCAGAAACATGTCGACCCCATTGACATCGGTGGGGGGACAATAATATCCCCAACACACTGATCACCCTGTTTTAATTACCATATAGATGCCAGCAATATTAGAAATGTATTTGACATCTATAATGGCTTTTTAAACTCACTTCCTTTCTGTACGGGAACCCACTTAGTTTAGAAGTGCATCCCTGTCGTCAGGTGTATGCCGCCCTCTATCAAACCAAGTTTTTAGAGGTCGAGGACTGGTCAATGATGAAGCATGACACCAGGTGGTGTGTGAGACCAGCCCTTCACTTTTTGTGAGATACCTGCACTCACGAATTGATAAACATTAGCACTAGCGACACCTGTCTGGGAGCGGCTCTATTGTGTTAAACAGTTTATGTTGGAGGCTGCTGGCTCCTAGCACCCCGTGCCTCTGGTTCCCTCATCCCAGAATTCATCTGGGTCTTGTGGTTACACATACTCCTATCCCTACCATCAGGGCAGTATCTGCGCAGGCACTGCTGTAGGGGTAAGGATGTCCCTTTCCGACTGCCTTTTCATGGCGGTTCCACCGCAATGAAAAGGCAGCTGGAAAGGGACTTTGGGGGTCCCAAGCAGGTCCCTTGTCTCCGGTGGGCCACTGCCAAGTGGCCTGAGGGTATATGCAGTGCCACCCCTTGCATCTATGGTACCTGGTACACAGTGCATGGATGAGCACAAAGTGTATCTTACTACTGCGGCTTGTGCT